>NC_061087.1:85112156-85195118 GCF_015104395.2 Macrobrachium nipponense
TTCGGTTTCAGAAACATTAAGAAAATGCTGATGGATCAAAAATATACTGGCGTTGGTTGTGAAAATCGCTCGTGCAAAGCTCGACTTCATACAGATGATCCTTTTGAAATATGGATGACGATTGATGGAAATCATGATCACAGTGCGACTGGTAGCATTGGTTAATGCAAAGACTGATATCTCAAATATAAAGCAGATGTCAATTTCAAGTTAACTTTCCCTCGTTCAATTACAATTGCAGAACTTGGAAAATCAAATGTGTGCTTTGGCTGGAGTGCCAAGAGTTTCACATATCACTCGGAATGTGGAGACGTTGGAGATCTGCTGAAGCCATTCATCCACCGAATCCTCAAACGATTGTTGAAATCTCTACACCACAACAGTATTCCTGTCTTGATGATGGATCCATGTTTTTACAATTCGGCAATGGCTCAGATGACCCTAAACGAATTTTAATTTTTTGCAGTCGGTGAGGCCCCTGGAGATTTGAGACGGTGTGAGAACTGGGCAGGAGATGGAAATCTCAAGAGCTGCCCCACTATATTCTTTCAGTTGTATGAATTTCATATCATATGTATAAACAACTTCAGTGCGCCAAGATTATACGCTTTACTAACTGATAACTCCCAAACCACGTATGGCAGATTTTTCAGAAAAGTTCATTACTTTGTCAATTTATTTATGAATGTTAACAGCAATTTAAATTTCTAAGCATTTTAAATTCTCTTCTTTTTCTATCACCGATAATTAAATAACATAGTATATACATTGTGTGTTTGTGTTTACCTTTTTAATAATATTAATGGTACCGAACTGCCCGGCACAGAATTGTCCAAGCGCCGTTATTTGCTATTGGGGATATGACAGCAAGAAATTTCATGTCAAAGTCGAAGAAAGCCCCCTCCCCCTCCCCCGCAAAAAAATATGAAAAATCTGTCTACTTGGGACCACCACAGCATGCAAGGTACAACCTAGAAGAAAAAATAGCATAAATGAAAGGCCTAACCCCTCCTTCTCTATCATTCAGGCCCCAAGGAACTGCAGAAAGATACTGACAGCTGCAATGTTAGCAACCACCACCCAAAACACAAGCCTGAGAGATCTTCAAGAAAACCGCCACACAGCCTTCCTTAATCATATACTACAGCAGCAGCCCGTACAGGTATAAAGCCAGCCTATTTCTAAACAACATTTAACAGCCCGGACCGTTGTTTATCCGCACATATCGTATGAGTTTCCTTACAATGAAAAAACCCTAAAATACCATGATAAACTGCCTTATAAAGGAAACAAAACGCCCCCCCCCCCTCCTCCAAGGCAAGCAGCATATACGATAGACAGCTAACCCCAACAAAACTAAAAAAAACTTAAAAACGAATAGAAAACCCATTTCTCAGTAACTGTAATCCGTCCTCTCTAACTTATTCAACTTCATTTCTTTAGCACGATAAGTTTACTGATGATCTTGAATATTTTTTTCTTCTAACAATAAAAACACTTTTCCTTCCTGGCCAATGTTCAACTTTACAAGGCCTCATTACAATCACACTCAAGTTCAAAGGAATAACAAATCCCACTTGCCTCATTTTTTTCCTTTTCCTAAAGCCAACAAGTTATCTATTTCACAGAAAAATTATCCCTTCCTGGATTAATCGTATGAGCAAGAGCCGATGCTTGGAAGAAGAAGAAGAAGAAGAAGAAGAAGAAGAAGAGAGAGAGAGAGAGAGAGAGAGAGAGAGAGAGAGAGAGAGAGAGAGAGAGAGAGAATCATGAGGCAGTACCAAGTCTACGAAGGAATGAGGATCTTCCCTTCCTAATAGCCTTCTGTCGACCCAGACAGTTGCCAGACGAATTCGGCCAAGATAAACGTCTTCTAATCAAATTTCATGACGACACTTCTAACCGCAGCTGTATCAGTGCTCGCCAACTTTGATACCAGACACGAGATCTTCAGTAAAAATGTCTCATACCTTTCAAGGTTTTATCAAGAACATATACATGCACCCACACACGCACACATATAGTAGTATATATATATAATATATATATATATATATATATATATATAGATATATATATATATATATATATATGTACACAATAATATATATGAGTATATATATATATATATATATATATATATATATACAGGGTGTTTCGAAATTAAAACCCCCCTCTACAGCACAAACTAAAATTGATATGGACAAAAACAAAAGTAATTCAGGACAGGTATTTATCTAAGTTTCTCTCTGAGTATTTAATATTTTGTGTGGCCTCCATCTCCCTGTACCACAGCCTGCATTATTGAAGGGTATAATTTCAGCAAATCACAAAAAAGCTGAGACTCAAACTCCATTTCCCTGAGCACTTTGGTCACAGCTCGTCGAGGCTTGGTATACCATCATAGTTATCTGTGCATGCTTCAACACGATCCTTCAAGATACTACCAACGTTTTCACACACATTAAGGTCAGGGGAGCTACCTGGAAATTCACTTGACGAGAATAAATCGATAATACTGTTTCAAAGCAGCTCCTGTGTCTGAAGAGCCTTGAAACATGCATGGTGCCTCATCATGCAAAAATGTGACTTCTTCAACAGATAACACATTTTCAGGATCTTTGAGGAAAGAAAATACTCCACCAGTAAGCACAGTTTCTCTGAAGTATTCACCACTCACTCCCTGACTGTCCTTTTCTTTGATGATCCACATTAACTGTTTGGCTGTGAAACAGAGAAAATTTCCCAAACATTCAGGAAATTTCACAACTTGGCAATAGCGCACATCATCGCTGATACCATCCAACTTTGCAGCCCAAATTATGTCATTTTTATGAATTGGCTTCCTGACTGTGTAAATGAAGAATTCACCTGATGCGGCAACGTGGAGAAAGTCAGCTTCATCCCAGTCTTTAAGAAATGAACCACAAAACCATTTACAGTCTTCCCTCTGTTGCTGAGTGATGTTGGGCTTGCTGATAACATGAAATGGCTTGATACCACATTTTTTCAACTCATGATATACAGCACTATAACTTCTCTTCTTTTCCCATTTTGTTTCTAGTTCAAGCACCAATTTACATAAAGACTTTCTTGGTCTACCCAATGCCTCAGCTATGATGTCTTTTGACTCCTGAGAAAGGACTTCAGGCTTTCCAAGATTCTCACTCTTTTTGCAATGACAGTCATATGGATTTTTGTTCCAGTTTTTTAAAATGTATTTAGCTATCCAGGAACGTGAAATGAAGGATGTGCCAGCATCCCTGGCCTCTTTGAAGGTTTTAGCCCAGATTCGGTCAATCCATCTGATTTCCTCCGAGTCGTTAGCCATGGCTGTATCTAACTCCGTCACTCAGTCTGAAAATACAAGGAATGTAAAATGAAAAATAGCCCAATAGAAACTTAAGATAATGTACTTGGAGATAGGCTCTAGCAGAAAACTTCATAACTTTCCATTTGTTCTGTGGAAGGGGGCCCTCTAATTTCGGAACACCCGGTATATCTATATCTATCTATCTATCTATATGTAATCTGTACCTAATAGGTATATATCTATATATATATATACATATATATAATATCATTATAATATAAATAATATATATATATATAATATATATAATATATATATAATATATAATAGATATATATGTATATATGTATATAAAGAAAAATACCATACGGAGAAATGAAACAGAATGTAACTCTTAACGGTTTCATCTATTAGTACATTCCCAAAAGCGCTGGTAAACCGTGGAAGAAATTTACAATATATTATATAGATATATATATATATATATTATATATATATATATATATATTCAAGGATGAAATCACAGTAACACGAGGAGGCGGACCTTTTATGACAGAGGAGCGGTATGCTGTCTGATCTCGAATATTCCTTAACTGGAAAAAAAATTAGTTTTACTGGTTCTGCATCATACAACTTATCACAGTGTCTTGTTTATACTCTCATGTCAACCGCTGGGTATATATATTATTCAAGATCCAACATAAGGAATAATGTCGACTTAATAGATAAATTAATTATTGAACAGAAGAATAATGATTTCAGGGTTGTTAGCTTGGATGCAGTGCCATCATTCACCAATAGTACCCTCTAAGCACTTGTTAGTTTTTTTATGAAACCCCAGACAATAAGCAGCTGGATTTATCTCACTAAGAATAACATAATACAATAAAAAGCTTGTAAAGTCGAATTTAATGGAAAAACTAATCGCAAAATTATGGCGTGACCACGGGAAGCCCACACTGAGTAACTTGTATGTACAGTGAATTTTTCGAGGTCAGAAGCTTCAGAAATATTAGTCAAGAAAACGTAAAATTATTAAGATAAACTCGCGACATCATATTTATAATTAGCAAGGAAACGAAAATATTTCACCACCAGTATTCCAGCCTATCATTTCTAATCGGCACACAACTGTTACGTAAGAATTCCGTTACAAATCAGTTTTACGAGCATTGTTTGCATGAAGCCCTGAATATGCTGACATGGAATAGAGGCGTGGATGAAGATACCCTGACATGGTATCACGCGATGCAACGAGAACTGCACAAAAGAGGATAAAAATGATGGAACAGCAACAGAAAAATTGTTAAGCCCAAAAATCCTAAACGTGTAGAGAAAACCTGCCCTAAGTACAACCCCCCCTGTTACCCCCACCCCCCCCCCCCCCCTCCTACTTAAAAAACTTGAACGTAAATATGGTAATTAAGTATGAACAAACCCAAAGATATTATTTCTTTTTCCTTTGGAACTATGATACTACCCTAGGACGATCGGCATCGCGGAGAATTGCCAACAAATTAACGAGGGATTGGACAGTTACTTAAAAGGGAAACAAGCCGTCTTGCCAGTTTCCCTATTTTCTTTCTCTCGCGACAAATTCTCCCTAATGTATCGTAAATGCTTTTGGTTATTCACGCTCAAGGGGCCAAACGTTAAAGAGCGCGAAATCCTATCTTAGAGAATATACTGCATGCTTATTGGATTTTCTTTGTCCAACCACTCTACCAATTGAAGCGGGCGCGAAAACTGGTCTATTCTTAATACCTCTGCGCTGGAAAGTGTGTCAACGGAGGAAACAGGTCAGAACCATATCATACCTATATTTAATCTGTTATCACGGTATTTTTACTTTCAACTCCACATGCTCCCGTGGTTTATATAATATATATATATATTATATATATATATATATATAGATATAGATATAATATATACATGGGTATATATAATATATATATATATACCCATATAAAACATAGCCATGTATATATAATATTATATATATATATATAGATATAGATAATAATACATGTATATATTATATATAGATATATAGATATAAATAATATATATATATATATATATATATAATATAATATATATATATATAAATTATACAGTACGATCAACAGGAAGGCAGGTGAAAAGGGAAACATATGAGCGTGCATTGAAAACATTTTAATGAGCGTGAAGCATGTATATATATATATATATATATATATATATATATATATATATATATCTAAATACATACATGCTTCACGCTCATTAAAAAGTTTTCAGTGCACGGTTTATATGATGCCCCTTTTCACCTGCATGTGGAGTTGAAATAAAAAATGCCGTCATAACAGATTAAATATAGGTATGATATGGTTCTGACCGGTTTCCTCCGTTGACACACTTTCCAGCGCAGAGGAATAATGTCGACTAAATAGATTAATTAAGTACTGTACAGAATAATAGTGATTTCAGGGTTGTTAGCTTGGATGCAGTGCCATCATTCACCAATAGTACTACCCTCTGAGGACTTGTTAGTTTTCCTAAGAAACCCCAGATAAATAAAGCAGCTGGATTTATCTCACTAACAATAACATAACAGAATAGAAAAAAAAAATGTAAATTCGAATTTAAAGGGAAAACTAATCGCAAAATTATGGCGTGATCACAGGAAGCCCATACTACATGCACTGAGAAACTTGGAGAATAGTATAATTAGATATATTATTATTATTATAAAATTATAAGATATTATATTATACTTATAATATATTATATATATTAAATGATGGATTGTAAAAATCATTGACAATCATACTCAGACTATGATTATGATGCTAATTTGCTTAATTCTAAATGACTTGGCCCAATTCAATTGCTTCACGTGCAATTTAATTGCTCCGGAAGTGACTTCACTCGGCAGCACATGCAGGTTCTTCTTGAGGGTTTGGTGACGAAGTTAGCTACAAACGGGGGTTAAAATAACGAACCGAACATTCTCTAATATACGAGAACATGCCAATAAATTATAACATGACACATAATGGGTCTTCAAATGTGTAGAGCCTCTAGCGAGAGACTCTTGAACTGTTCCGAAATCTTTCGTTACTGAACACAGTTTCCAAATTAAACTCCCCGTCCTCTGCCAAGTCTCTACGCTTGTCTGTTTGTTTGTATGGTGTTTTTACGTTGCATGGAACCAGTGGTTACTCCTCAATGGAATAGCCGAGAATCGAACCCGCGACCACCGAGGTGAGAAGCAAACACCAAACCAACCACGCCACTGAGGCGCTTCTACGCTTGTCACTAGTTAGTTTGAATCCCGAAGTTCGCTTTTGCCGAGAAACCCTCTGACTTTATTCGGTTTAACTGATGGGTATTTCGTCCTCTCCTATTTACACATATCGTTTTCATTTTTTTTTTTTTTTTTGTGCCATGCTTAATTTCCTTTTTCTGAATGTCAGTCTTATGAAGGAAGTAAATTGGGTGTTATAAAAGAATCTGAATGATTTCAACAAAGAAAATCCATTAGATATTGTATGACTTCAGGTAAAAAAAAAAAAGTTCAATTCAACTTATCGCAGTTCAAATAGTATAAAAGCTACTTCAAAAACTGGAAGCTTACAGTAGTTATATCAAACGTGAAATCAGAAGAGAGAGACTAACGAAAGGAGTGCCCTACGGTAGCGTTCTGGGTTCATTGCTATTTGGCATTTACACAACTGAACTGTATGTATGCTGATGATACTCGGTTCTATTTTCCTTCGAAACGGTAGAAGACACAATTACTAAAATTGATGCAATACTGAAAAAAAAAAAAAAAAAATGGATGTCAGCGAAGAAATTGAAACTTAATGAAGACAAAACTGAGTGAAGGTTATTTGGATCTGACAATGCACTACGAAAATAAGAAAACTTCAAAAGAATAAATATCGGTTCGTCAACAATAAATATTTTAGTAACAGTGAGGAACTTGGGAGTGTTTATTGATAGTAAATTGTCTGTGCAGAACCATATACGTATTGCATATTGTAAAAACCTATACCTATCACATTAAAAACATTGCATTTACTAAAAAAAAAAAAAAAAAAAAAAAAAAAAAAAAAAAAAAAACAAAAAAAAAAAAAAAAAAAAAAAAAAAAAAAAAAAAAAAAACCTAAACGAAGATTGTCTGAAAACAGCAATTTGCAACCAAATACTTTCGAGGCTTGACTACAGCAGTTATACTACAGTCTCCCCGACTACCTTCTGAGAAAATTGCAAGGGGTACAAAACAGGCACGCCAGCTTAAGAAAGGACTATGCTCCCGTGATAGAGTAAGCCCAGCATTCATTAGGTTGCATTGGCTCCCAGTAAAAGCAAGAATAGAATATAAAATAATTCTTTCAGTCTTTAAAGCACGAAAATATGGTGAACCAATATACCTTAGAAACTGCTTAGAAACCTGAAATGACTACTGTAATCAGACATGCAAGTGAAGCATATAGACTATTTGAACCTAGAGCAAATTGGACGTCAGGCGAGAGAGCATTTGTACACTGTGCACCAAGACTATACGCAACAAAATACCGCATGAAGTGAAGATCATACAAGGAGAAAGAAAAAAAAAAAAAATAGACTCCCCTATTCTACAGGAGCTACGTATGATACTGACGAGTAAACATAAGACAATTATAAAATATGAGAAGCACCTTATTTTGAAAACGTACAAGGGTACGCCAGAGAGGGAATCGTCCCAGTGGAGGGCTGTACTTCATACCAAATCGAAAAAAGTGAAAGCGGACAAGGAGCTAAGCTTAAATTATTCTAAAAGAAATATTCGATATAAAGCGATCGAGAAAGTGAACGGATTGTATAATTTTACTGCTGTAATATACAAGTACTTCAGGTTTCTGAATTATTTAAAATGTTGGGGCCCTTGAAATTATTAGTAACTTATACATACCATGCTGATGGCACGAACAGCAAATGAAGAAGGTGTCTTTTCCCATGGAAAAGAATGAAAGATAAGTCTGACAGAATACTGAAGAGGAACGGGAGATCTGTAAAGAATCAACTAGGCTTGTTAATTTCTGAGAGAGAGAGAGAGAGAGAGAGAGAGAGAGAGAGAGAGAGAGAGAGAGAGAGAGAGTATGATTCCCAAACTCTATTTGAGTGCGGTCAGTCTAGATAGGCTGGCCATATGCCAGCACGGGAACCGCACTCCTGGGCAGACCGTACAGGCTGGTCTTTAGTATTATTATTAGTAGTAGTAGTATTATTGTTAGGCGTGGTGCAGTGTTTACGTACTGTTTACCAGAATTGCACGCTATTACAGATCTGTACACGGCATTTATTATTTTTTGTACGCTTTATTTTCACTTTGAAGCACAATTTCAGACATCTGTGAACATATTATATGTTAAATAAAATGGATGGCTAACGTACTAAAAAAAGTTCTGAAAATAATCACGTCCTAGAAGTTATGAATAACAAATAAAAATAAAAAGGTTTTGCATGAATTCGCAAGTTATGGCAAGAGACCTTGCAAGGTCATTGTATGTTATTATTGTAAGTGACAAGTCATGAATCTATTTAAAGAATCTGGACTATCTTTGTTGGTCTGGTTTCTTCTCCAGGTTATATTAGATTTTCTATTTAAGCTTCCTTACCACATTTGATAACGATACATAAATGAGGTAAGACTACACAATTACTATTTTCAACTTAGTCGAGAGGACATGAATTTTCCAGTCAGGCCGAGTGACATTTAACTAAAAGATGAATCCAACGTGCAAATTACTCCAGGAGAAAACATCAGCAAAATCATCATAGTTTCACTGCTGCCAACCAATTTAAAGGTTAAGCACATTATAAATAGGTATTTAAATTTTCATGAAATATGTACTATGCCATACGAAATATATACCAATCGTCTAAGCACATTCTCATGATAATTTTTATTTCGTGTGAATTACGTCTTTTCAAGTAACTGTCTGTTGTTAAAATAAACAAACAATCACAACTACAACTAACTAATCAACTGTAAAAGGGCACTTCTTACTCTATCAATCCCTAGCCTAGGTTTGCCGGTTATTTTTGGAAGGGGAGGAGGGTTCTATGTGCCTTGCCCAAGACACATATCAAAATCAGATAAAATCAGTATTCACGAGCCTACTACATCTAAGGTCGGGTATAACCTAGTCAGTTAAGCTTCCACATGAAAAGAGTAGAACTGTCAGTCATACCGTCAAATCGAGGTCATCGTCCTCACGTCTGGCCTTGCGGCCTTGTCTTCATCGTGGCAACACTACATGGCAGCGATGAAAACTCCGCTGGCTGATGAGGGGGTGGAACTAGCCTATATACTAGCTGCTGCAGCGGTTCACTTAATAGAAGAGAAACAAAAGGCGTAAAAGAGTATGGTCTAAATATTTCTTATTAAAAACAAAGATGCATATTATCATACACTACTAAAAAATAAGTTTAAATGAGCAGCCGGGGTTGGTTTAGTTATTTACGAAGTAAAGCCTACTTTCATTATAAACAATTTCATAAAAAAGGCAGGGCACTTGCCTAGTCCTATACAAAATTGTGTGTATCACGTGGGGATAATGTTTTCAATTGTTATATGTTTTGGACTCATAACAGCCTACAAATTGCGCTGCAGGGTCTAACAATAAAATGAAGTAAGCCTATACATAATTTATTCATATTCTGATCCGAGCTAATGAGACTGTTGCCACAGGAAATCGAGTGGCGAACTGTTACGAAAACGTTGGCGTTGCTGGTTCACAACTTCCCCATATAATACATTGCATCAGCCCAGGTTTTTTTATTTATTTACTTATTTTATTGCCATGCCCCTAAGACATACCTAGTTCAAAACAATATACTAGTTCAAAACAATATACTGCACGTGCTTTGGGTGTGGGAAATATAATGAGATTATTTCCAAGAAGATTCTATGGTAAGTTTTTAAGATTAGCGTTCCCCAAATTCCTAGGAATGTTCGGTACTACGTTACAGTTCGGAAATATGCTGCCGGTCCACACTCTTTGATTGAATCTGACATAGAAATCTGACCATGAAATTCCATGCCTTACCTAACCTAACTGGTCGTACCTGGTGCTCCATTCATCTAGCTCCAGCCTAACCATGGACTCCAGTAGATGTAGCCTAGGTAGCTGAGACCTTTTAAATTGTACCTATAGCAAGCTATAACATGACGACCGAGATAACGAGACATTATTTACAAAAGTTAGCGACGGAAATGATTAAGAATGGAAAGTTAAAGATGATAACTGGCAGAAAAGTCGGTAAAACGGTACTATACTACCTACCTATATTGGCAGCTTGTAAAATTTTATGGGTAGGCTATTAGCTACACATTGTAAAATACCTAGCATGCAGCTTCCCTAGTTAAGTTAATACTTTCGAGGTGAAAAAAAAAAAAACTTACTTGATTTGAGTTTGTACCATCATCTGCATAATTTTACGAGGAAGCAATAATTTTGGTACCGAGATACGGAAAAGCGGAAGTGTGTTGACAATCACCCTCTTGCCAAAACAGACTGAAGGCCCAAAGGAATTCTGATTGATAAATTCAGTCTCGGAGTTTACTACTGTAACAGTAACACTGTCCAGAAGACAGACAAAACACCACATGGCACTTAAGTTACGAAAACGTTTAGCATTCGTCATTAGCTAGGTAATACCAATTTCGTCCTAAAACATTTTAAATATGGCGCCCTATGTATACAAACGAGATTAACTGACACCTCACAAGTCTGTCATAATCAACCCTTTGGTTGGTAACTTAATGCATTGGAGAAAGATCTCACGCACATACACAAAATTGTTGCAGTTACCAGACATAAGCCTACACAAGCAATTATGACAATCTTAATGTAATGTCATTATTTGCTGACCCTGACCGTGTATCATAGTGACAAGTTCATCCAGGTTATCTTTTCAGGCCATAAGGCAACCGAAGTCCGGACGGCGATTGTCGCTGAAACGTAAGGTGCTGTACGATATTTTCTTGCATAAATGTTAAGAAAAATCTTTCACTAAGTACGTACAAACTAAAAAATATCATGCTGCTTATGACACAATTTTTTTAAATTATTAATTTTAAGATCTTTAAAGACTATTCGCTTTTAATGAAGCTTCCTTTTCCTTTCCCTCTCTCCGTTGACTAGTCTTCTTAAAATGCAGTACTACAAGAAACAAATCCATATTAAAAATTATAAACTTTAAAAACCAAGACATTAAAATAAAGTAAAGAAAAAATGCAATCATTAAAGTTTAACGAGATCATCAAGTTATATATTATTTTCATTACCAGGACTAATGAGGTAGCATTTTTAAGTGAGGGGTTTTCCTTATTAAATATATATTATATCTTATCTAACATAATGCACGCCTTACATATTTAATGATTTAGGTTATAAAGCCATGCACTGGGCCACTTAACAATCCAGTGCATAAGACAGTGAAGAGGTTTTTGAGTGGCTGGACAGCCAGATAAAAAGATCCAGAAAAGAAATGAAATGAAATACAAGTGTCTGAAGGTGAAAATGGAACTCAACAGTTGCACTGAGAAGAAATAGTTGTTGAGTTGAGTTGAATATAAAAATGGGGCCTATTTAGTCATTCAGCGCTGAAATGGAAATTGACAGTATAAGATTTGAAAGCTGTAACAGTAGGAAAACCTTGCAGTTGCACTATAAATCAAGTGTTAGGAGAGGGTGGAAAGTAAGATAAAAAAAAATATATATATAAAAGAAGGCACAGTAAAAGGAACGAAAGTGGTTACAGCTAGGGGCCAAAGGCACGCTGCAAAGAGCCGTAGGTACCTAATGCCTACAGTGCACTGCATGAGGTCCACTACGGAGAAGAAATAGTTGTGGAGGGCTGGATAACAAGCCTGGAAGACAGGATAAGAAAGCGGAAGTCAAGTAAAAGAGAGGATGAAGCTGGGGCCGGAAGATAGACTGCAGACATCCTGCAGTAATGTTTGTTATACCTCACGTGGGGTATACTGACGGCATTAACCTCTTGCAGGGTAAATGTTGAAGCTTCTGATAATATTTCTAGTTTCAAGTCTTCCAAACTATTGGATTGGATTGAATTCAATTGAATGTAGAATTTAAGCAAAAGGCTAAGCACTAATAATAATAATAATAATAATAATAATAATAATAATAATAATAATATCCTTTATTTCAGCTCAGGGCCATATACATGGAATATACAAAATACAGACAGTAACATACATAATCTAGATACATGAGACATGATAAAAAATGAATAATCGGCACTTATCCACAAAATAGCTGAGGTAGCATAAAAGATAGTAATCATAATACTGGTATTAACAGTAATAATATTGGTGAGAAAAAAATGCATTGAGAGTTATAACAGTTAGTGCACAGATTATATAACTTAAATTTCAACTAGAGACCTCGGGTGGTTACAGTAGTCAGGTCCAAAGGGCTAAATACGAAAATTGAGTGTAAAACACTTTAACTTGATAGTATTCACAGTAATAACGGAAAAGCAAAATATCAGCAATAAATATAATAATAATGACAGAATCTGCAGATGACATCTTGCCAATACATAAGTCCTTTAAGGGACAAAGGCCTCATTTTCCTATCTTTCCCACAATCTAGATCTTCTTGCTTCACTCCTTAGGATGCTTTGTATGAGCGAGTTGCTGCTGTTTCTCACTCGGGTTACCAGACTGGATATTGTTCGCCTTACAATGTTTTTTAAATTGTCCAGGTGGTTTTCTATGAACATGTGTGGCGAGGTGGTAGCGGAGAGTGTTTGTGAGGCGTCTCAGAATGTCATTGTGCACAGCAGTGATACGTCTCATGGTCTCTCGGGTATAGTTCGTCCAGAGGGAACACCCATAGATACTTACCAGTACGAGCGGAGAGCAGCAGTTTCACGTCTCGGTGACAGAAAAAAAAACCTCCTTGCAATCATGTTGCCAGTTGCACATAGTTTACGACGCCTCTGTTCAATGTCTGCCGTATCTTATAGGTCGTCTGTGATTATGTGACCCAAACACGGAAATTCGTGCACAAATTCCAGCCGATGGTTTCCGAGGAAAATTTGTTCTGCAATATGCTTAAGCGATCTCTCGGGAGCAGCGACATGCAGTGGGTCTTGGTTTCGTTGTAAATTATATCAAATTCCTCTGCATATTCAACGATGAAATGGGAAATTGACAGCAAAAGGTGGACTAACAGGAAAACCTCGCAGTTGCATTATGAATATATTGTTAGGAGAGGGTTTAAGATGGAAGGGAATATGAAAAGAGGTACAGTAAAATGTATGAAGGGATTGCAGCTAAAGCCCAAGTGATGCTGCAAAGAATCTTAATGTCTATAAAGTGCACCACATGAGGTGACTGATGGCAATATCCCCACTACAGAGTCATGGATTGGATCATATGGGTTATTCATCAGTTTCGGGATGAAATTAAAATAATTTCTTGTGTGGTGCTTTGTAAAGTTTTAGTTCAAAGGCGAGTGTAATGTTTTGAATTTCATTATTACACAAAAACTAACACGATGGGTTTTAGATAGAGTAAAAATATTGTCAGGAATAGGCTTTTTCACTCTGGATACAGCAGATTTAGCTCTGGCTGCTTACTAATAGTACGTACCTTTATTTTCCTTTAAAGCCTACATGAGCAAGGTTCCTACATACTTCACCACTTTCACCTGCATTGTATAGCTTGAAGAATGAAAACTCGAATCTGCTGAACAAAAGGAGTTTTAGGACAATAATTATGACGGAATTCCAGAGATGTCCCAGCCCGAGGGAAGCGCTGGGACCTATGAGGTCATTCAGCACTGGAATGGAAATTGACAGTAAAAGGTTTGAAAGGTGTAACTGGAAGAAAACCTTGCAGTTGCACTATGAATCAAGTATTAGGAGAGGGGAGGGTGGACAGTAAGATGAAGAGTATATGGAAGAAGTACAGTAAAAGGAATGAAAGTGGTTGCAGCTAGGGGCCATAGGCACGCTGCAAAGAACCTTAAGTAATTCCTACAGTGCACCGCAAGAGGTCCACTGATGGCACTAGACCCCTACGGGATCTTGACCATATTGCAGTCAGTTCCATTGTCACAGCATATCTAATAAGCTAAACAGGTCAATTATAGGAAAGCAAATCTTGCACTAAAGGCTGGTAAAAATTTACATATTGTATCCCCTACCAATAAAAAAGGGAAAAAAAGTGGTTTTTAACACCAACAAATAAAAAATAAAGGTCAAGGGATGATACCTAATGGGCATCTGCAGGCTTAGTGAGAAAGGCTTGGTTTCTCTAAGAAAATAGATTAATTATTGTATAACAAAAAGCCACAAGTTTTTAATTTCACGTAGTAGATGTGGAATATAGAATTTAGGCCAAAGACCAAGCACTGGGCCCTACAAGGTCATTCAGCAACAAAATGGAAATTGCGAGTAGAAAGGTTTAAAAGGTGTAACGGGAAGAAAGAGAAGGTGAACAGAGGTACGGTTAACGGAAAGAAAGGGGTTGCAGCTAGGGGGCAGAAGGGTCGCTGCAAAGGACCTTAAGTAATGACTGCAGTGCACTGATGGCACTACCCCCTACAGGATTGATTTCATGTATTTAGTACTTGGTACATACAAACAGGGAGAAATAATACACAATTTTTCTTTTTGTAGAAACTTTTTTTTTTTATTTTGCTATTTTATAAAATATAAACAAGGGATATTAAAGACCAAGATTTTGTAAAAACCAATATACAAATGGGATAAAACATACACCAATCATTTACAAATGTACATCTTTCCTCAGCTGTGTCAATAAGCCATTCTAACACACAGATGAGATCATAACGATGAGACTTTGGTTGACTCCACACAAACCAGCTGATGTACAATACCCTTGAGATTTCAATCCATTCACTGTCTAAATACAGCTAAGCTCCCCAAGACTTGCTGTGAAGAGAATTCTAGCACTGATCAGGGGTCGAAATTTTTCTGCAGTAACCATGATGCAATAAAAAAATTGGGTAAAATAACATCTCTTCAGTTACTAGTAAAAATATTAATTTGTATACATCATACCAGACATAAAAAGCCAAAAAACAAATTTAATACAACACAGCAATATAAATGCCTTATCTCAATTTTTACCTGTATTTTTTCAAATTACACCTTGCATAGACCCATTACATAACAGACACTATGGCTTGTCTTTGAACAGATATCAGCATCCAGATAAGATAAATTAGCCATTACTGAAAGTGACAATCGAGCACTTACATTCTAAACTAAAACAAGAGAAACCTCTTTCTCATTCTATATTCTCATATTTACCATGGAACGAAAGATCATAATATACATGACTGACTCAAATTCTATACCAATACAGTTTTTGGGCTAATCCTAATTTTTCTAATGAAAGATAGAGATGGAAGACAACACACAAAAATTAATGATAAGAAAGACAATGCATGAAACAATGAAGACAGTGACAAATTGCAAATTCTTTATAATACTCAAATCTTCTCATAATCAATTTATGATCAAATTTACATGAATATTAAAATAACAAAATTGATATCTACCTATGATGTTGAATTGAAGCAAGAATCATCAATAAACCAACACATTACTCTTTTCCTATCACTACACTTAGCATTCAACTGAATTTCAGCACATCAAGAGATGTAATATCACAACACAATTAGTAAAACTGGGACTTAAAACTTCCAAACTTTTTTGGCTTCATATATTCTACTGTATAGCTAATGATCTTTCAGGTCACGTTGCTTCTATTTTTTATTTTTAAAAACAAGCAAAGCATGTTTCAACAAGAGTATCTGCTCTTAAATACATGTATACAAAAACTGTAGACATCATTGCACTAAACAATTATCTTATAACTAATATCTGTCTGGCATTTACATGTTGTACTGTGTTTATGCAATACAAAAAAAAGGGTAAATAATACAGACTAACTTCCATTAAGGAAATTAGGTTTTAAGAAAATAGACAAACTGACAAACACTGGATGACAAATAGTATGTTATTTCTCTTTTAAGGAAAGAGTCAACAAGGAAAGGTAAGAAAATGGCAAATATAAGTTTGCACACACAATTTCAGTTGGAAATTAAAAACACCAAAAGTAGTTTTTGGAAAGTACAGTATACCTGTAAACTATACACACATACATATATATAAGAATAAATATATAGAGCACAAAATGTAGATATTTACTACACAGTAGTACTTTATATATTAAATATCATACTGCCCACCACTCATTGCTAAAACTTACCAAACAATGGCAACAAAATATATTCAATTTTAAAATAACAAAAAAATTAGAGCTCCATGGTAATAAATGAAATGGGGCACAATGAAATTTTAGGTTTTACATTTTTTTTATTCAATCCGTCTAGTCACCAAAATGACTGCAATCAAATACAAATAAATAACTGCTCTTTACTACTGAAATATCAGCACCACTTACTACAGTGCTATTAAAACTAAAACAATCATATTAATTATTGCAATAATCTACAGGCAACCACTGAATTGTAAAAACTGAAGAACATGGAAAACGTGAATGCACTTTGCTATGAAATTACTTGAAATTTAAGTTATTAATTAAATCAATTAAAAAAATCAACACTTTCATGGTTACAGTATTCCATGCAAAGAAAACACTCCTACTGTACTGTACTGTACTGTACTGCATTATGGCTTAATATTAACCTGGCATTTCCATGAAGTGCAAATTAAAAAGTATCCAAAGATAATAAAGCCAAGCAGCCTGTTAGCATCTCATAAAGATATGCACATATTATACAAAAAAAAAAAACATGATGGATATTTGCAAAAATAATGCCATTACGTAAATTAAAATCTCATGTCAAAGTGACAGCCATGTTAATGTATCTGAATTTTAACGAAGAAAGCTTCAAGACTGCTTAAGATAACAGGTTAATGTCATGGACGGAAAAGAAACGAGTCGATAGGACATAACAAAGCACAATACAGAACAGTGTCTTTCAAATATTGATTTGGTAAATACAATACTGTACTGTCCTATTCTGAACATTCACAAAAGAAAAGCCTGTCACAAACCTTTAGGTTACTACAAATAAAAAAGCAATAAAATTAAAATCTTAAATTCGTGCACAAACATGAACGAGGATGGAAAAAAAATGTGAAACTTGTATTTGTACCTTTTTCTCTGATCATGCTTACTGTTTCAATAAAGTGGCATAACATGACACTTTGTAAAAGGTGAAGCAAAAAAGGTGGGATGCATAAGGCAGCCACAAAAATATGTAATTCATGTTGTGCGCGTTGGAATTTTTCTAAAACTTCATGAAAAGTTTGATGAGATAGTATCAAGCAAACAGAGCTTGTACTCTTTATTGTCTTTAACTTGTTTCATGTTTCAAAGGATTTTACAAAAAAAAAAAAAAAGTATGAGATCCCTGAACAATACCACAGTCACGTTAATTAATATACTGTGTTGTAACAATTCAGAATTTAAATAAAATCATTAAGGACTGTAACTTTAAAACCTGTTATAATAATCTTTAAATTACTTGTGTGAAATGTAATCACTAAAGTAAAATACGATCATATCAAGATTAGCAAACCCAGTATTTTTCAAGATAATATTATATCACTGATTAATACTTATATCTATATATATTTTATATATGCATATGTACACACACACATAATATATATATATATATATATATATATATATATATATATATAGATATGTATGTATGTATATATATATATATATATATATATATATATATATATATATATATATATATATATATATATATATATATATATATATATATATATATATATATATATATATATATATATACTTATATCAATCAATGTGGATTAATACTTTCGTGAAAAATAGGGGGTTTGCTATCCTTGACATGATCCTTAAAATGTTATTACACATCGTCTGAATTTTTAAAAAAATCATTTCAAAAATCTCACAAAAACCTGTATTTTGTGTTGTTTAAAAGTTATTCTACAAATATTTCAAGCTGTATTAAAGTCATACTTATAATTCATACTCTGGTGAGTAAATTTTGATAATTTTACTGTTGAGAGACTTACTGGTGGCCCATGATACATTATTTTTATAACTGAATACGCTGACTATTCAATTTTGTTTGAACTTTCACTGTGCTTTATAAATACATAACTTTCTTATCAATGTCTTTACTGTTAAAATCCATATTTTATGAACAAGTCTATCTAGCTTAGACATCATCCTATTTCCCAAGTATGGTACATTTACAACTATAGACTGAGATTTTTTCCAACGTAAAATACACTTTAACTGTAGCTCCAGCTCTGGTATTCTGAATGATAGTCTCTGTTAGATATTATAGACTGCTTGTTACCTTATCTGTCATTACAGCACAAATAATGGTACTGAACTAAAAACAATAGGAAATATTTTACTAAGAGAGGAGAGAAACATTTTAGAGATGCTTCACTCAATGGGATACCATGGGAAGCAACAGTGCCACTAACATTCTAATAAACTAAAACTATTTTCTAAATGACTTTAAAACAAAAATATTCATTAACACTGTGGCACCTTGATTTACAGTTCATTACTTCCCTCCTAAGTATATTACCATTTTTTATGATCAACAAAAATTATTACCTGAAAGAAAATTGAATGGATTTCATCTGAAGTGATTAACAGTAACATCACCCCATGAAGGTCATCCAAATTCTAAAGAGCTCTTTCAAGGTTTAAAGCACCAGAATCTGAATCTATGTTGAGGTATTGATTTAAAACAAGGCAAGAAACATGAGTATGTTATAGTAATTGTTATCATAGCTGTGACGGATCTAAACTGGGAATGAGGGCTTAATGTGCTATGGCAACTTCTTGAATGGTCTATCTACATTTTTTGAGAGGCCTAACAGGATGTAACATTTAAAAACTACTGTATACCATGTACTGCAATCACAAATACTCAAAAGGGCGGACATTACCAGTTTACTCAATGGTGTTGTCTCTCACTCTCTCTAACTCACTTTTTTTTTGTGTTTTTATTTTTTGTTCTATTCTCATTGTGAGCAAAGCTGCAAAGTATTCCAAATTGAAACGTGTAAAAGTCTGGTGCTGTTAGGCTATTTGTGATTTAGAATGAAACACACTAGAAGGGCACCCAAAGGGCAAGTACAAAATGTAAATTAATCATTCATTCTACAATGTTCCATAAACGGGAATAAATGGTCCCCTTATAAGCTAGCTTAACGGTTCCATATGAAAGTATAAAAGTAGGCAAAACTCTAGCTTCTTCATTATACATCAGACATATACATTATTCCTTGATGATGAAGCTGGGGTTGATGCCTAATCTTTACTATTTTAAAGAGAGAACACTCATTAAAATTTTATTCTCAACCATTTTCTGTATTAAAAGTAAAATTTTTGTCACTTTGTACACCCATTTGTACCCAGGATTGATTATGATTACAATTTACAAAAACTAAAAAAAAAAAAAAAACAATCCACTGATTCAGAAAAAATTATATACACAGCAAGAAACAAGTAAAAATACAATCAGACATTAAGTAACACAAGCCCAAAATATACAACAAACCAATCCCTCATACATATTCATTAAAGTAAGGTCAGGTACGCCAACAACAGGGTGCAAGTATGAACTCATGGAATGACGTTTCTTGGAAAAACTAACTTTCTGGTTAATGTGATGTGTCTTTGTAAAACTCATCTACCACCTGTTCCAAGAGTACTATACAATATATTCATTCAAACTCATATACTATTGTGGTACCAAAATAATTTGACTACATAACAAATAAAAGAGCAATACAGTATCTCAATTTAATTAAAGCTAAAATAGCATATTTAAAATGCATTATTTTATGCTATATGAAATAAAACCATTTTATTGAATATGATTATAATCAATTTGTACCAAATTAAATAAAATTATATCTTGACATACTATGACCTTAGTTCCCACTCTCATTTACTAATGAGAATAACTTAATAAAAATGACTGCATTAATTCTAGTTAATGCTCTTCAACAATGTCAAGTCCTACAATTTTTAAGTAACAAGAATAATAATTAAAACTCTAAAACAGCATTATAATAAATATAAGCAATAACTTTCAATATACAGTGGTTAAGATTTTACATACCAGAGGGGAGTACAAATCTCAGTGGATCTTCATAGCTCATAAAATATTTTACTAATCCATTCACAGTGAATTCCATATTTTTTTCTTTAAAATACAAGTTCGATTATAAGTTATTTACAGTTTAAAACTTATTGTAAAATCTGACTCCCATCTCTCTCTCCTTCAATAAAAATCACATTTGCTGGTGTATATGCAGGACCAGGCCCACCAGCTGTTGGAGGGCCATGCTGTGGTGCTAGACTCATATTAGGGTGTGGTTGAGACATCTGGGATATAATGTTCTGGTGTTGAGGTAAGCCAGAAGCAAGATACTGAGGAAGGGCAGGCATCTGAGAATCATAAACATCAGGACGCTGAAAAGCCATATCTGCTAACATTTCTGCTGGGAGAGCAGGTGGCCCTTGACCATTTGCAGATGGATTTTGTAATGAGGGGTCACCATATACAAGCTCCTGATAGTATGCATTAGGACCAGGCACTGCCATCTGAAATCAAAATACATTGGAACACATACATACTATAGCATCTTATGATAAAAGTATTAATAGTACTATGAGAGAGAGAGAGAGAGAGAGAGAGAGAGGAGAGAGAGAGAGAGTAGAGAGAGAGCGAGAGAGAGACGAGAGAGGAGAGAGAGAAGAGAGAGAGAGAGAGAGAGAGAGAGAGAGAGAGAGACTTTTGAAACTATTTAAGTCTGGTGTTCCCAATGCAAAATGAATCACATTGGATGCATGATACAAGTGTAATTAAATCAACAAAAGCTAAGTTTTTAATCCAGTTCAGCCACAAAGTATTGACAACAACACTTATATCAGTTCCGACTCTCTGGTGAAGACTAACAATAGGACATCCCATTCTGCATTGGGAGAACTAACTATGCAACTAAAATATATTTTTATAATAAAATGAGGTTTTATATATACTTACCCAGTAAGTTCATGGCTGAAGTTTCACTCATTTGGCAGTTAAATTTTTGAAATTCGCTGGTTGTGCTAATTGTTTTGGGTAGGTGACAAGAGCCTGCCTACTTTTGGAGTACAGAGAGAAGCAACACAGCAAAGAGCTCAATTGTTTATGACCTTGTGTCCATGCGAGGGGAGGAGGGTGGGTTCCGATCATGTAATTAATGGCTAAGTATAAATGCAATTGCATTCTACTATAAAAATTATAATTTTTATAAGAGTAACTTACCCTGTAATGAAATTGAAAGAAGAAAAGATTACTAAAATTGGCAAAATGTTTGTTGTTTCCTTACCCTATAAGAGAACTGCTGCAGGTAAATACTGCTTCTGGTTCGGCACTCATGTTATCTAGTAGAAGTGTGGTGGTATAGCCATAGACTGCCTGTTACTTTAGAGGAGACTTTGCAGAGAAGGATGATTCCGATGGCTAGCAAAGAACACAAATTTGCCCCTGCCTAGGGAACAGTACAACAATCAACCAGATTAAAAACTATCACCTTTACGTAAAAAAACAAATAAAATAAACTAGAAAAAAAATCTTTCTAGTTAAATCTCCTAAGGCTGTAGAATGTATGGGTTCAAACTGCAAACCTGATAGCCATTTAAGCACTGTCTAAATTCCAAGACACTAAAAAAGACTGTTTCTGATTGGTGGTATCAAAGGATTTAATGAGATCTGATAAATCTTGGTCAGAAGACAAATCCTTACCCATGTCTGAGTACCGAGCTTAACATGGCTCTGTATCCCTTAATAGTTGAAGTCGTTAACCTTCTATACTTCCTAGGTATAACAGAAAATCTACTATCTCCATTATAGAGGTATTAGTAGAGGAGGAGATAGTGTGTTTAACACCACGATTTGAAGATGGCTCACTTTGCCTGATAAACTTTGTCTGAAATTGTCTTCCGCACTTGGAATCGCTTCTGGAGTTGATTTTAAAGCCCTTCTTTCTGAGCAATTTCCAGACAGTTTATAACCTGTCAGGGCCAGAGTACACATTCCCTGATAGAACTGCCTGAAGTGCAGTTGTCTGAGAAGCTGCAGTTTTTGAAGTCAGTGGTAACCTTGGGAAATCCGCTAGCAGCTCAAGGATGAGTGAAAACCACTGTCTTGTCAAAAACTTCCTTGGTGAAGAATTGGAGACCTGGATGAACTGCCATCAATTCTTTTACATTTATGTGCCGTGAGTTTTGCTCCTGGGACCAAGTCCCAGATACTTCTTTGTTCCCTAGGAGAGCCCCTCAACCTAGATCTGATGCATCTGAGAAGTCTGGGTTGGGGCTCAATGGGTGGAGAAACTTTCCCTTGGTCAGTCTTCTTTCGTAATTCCACCATAATAGGTCCTACTTCATTTCAGGGATGATCAGAAAGATGAAAGAATCTGGGAGATTTTTTCTGTCCCAACCAGCCTTTAGAAAATACTGAAGAGGTCTTTTGTGTAACCTGACTAGGGTTATGACTTGCCCTAATGAGGATAAAGCTCCTAAAACATTCATCCATATGTTCACTGAGCAGGATTCGAGTGCTAAAAATTTTCTCACTGTTTTTAGACACAATATTCGTTTGGGGGATAGAGAAACCAGAAAACTTAGAGTGTCTATCCAAATACCCAAATAAAGAATCCTCTGATCAGCAACCAGCTGGGATCTCATTAGGTTGATGAGAAGACCCAGTTCTTAAGCAAGAAGGGTTCTTTGAAGGTTCACCATACATTTCTGTTCCGACTGGGCTCAAAGAAGCCAACTGTCTAGGTAGAGGGATATTCTGATTCCCATGAAATGTAGCCACTTTGAGAGGGTAGCCAAAACTGGTAAAAGCCTGTGGAGTTGTCGAGAGGCCAAAACATAAGGCTCTGAACTGAAAGAACTTGCCTTCGAAAACAAATCTCAGAAACTTCCAATGCTGGATGGATTGGAATGTGGAAATAGGCATCCTGCATGTTGATGGATGTCATCCAATCTCCATGGCAAACAAATGACATGACAGTTTGATTTGTTAAGATCTTGCGTGATCTTCTGTAGGTTGAAGGCTATACCATACCCAGGACTCTTGCCTGAGGGAACAAATGGTAGCAATTTAAGGATGAATACATAAGAGCTAACGGCTGAGAAGATGACTCCTTCTGATATAAAAGAGCACCAAAGCTCTCTTTTCATGACAATACCCATAGTGAACCAAACAGAAATTTCTTTCAGTTTTTTTCTGAAGATTGAAAAAGAAACCCACAAAATCACTGTGTAACGTGTTTACTTCTAAGTAGTATTAGTAGAAGTAAACACGTTACACAGTGATTTTGTGGGTAAAGCGAGGCTAACTCAATTTCCTTGTCAATACAAGAGTACCGAGCCAATTTGAAGTATAATCCTCAGGTAAGATTTAGGAATCCTTGATCTTGCAAGCCAAAGCATCAACTGCCCCATCTATAAAGCTCATAACCTCAAACTCCTTGAAGATGTTTTTAAAAAAATTAGCTATCTCCAATGCCGAGAACATTATCTTGCACAGGCAAATGCCAGTCTACATCCTGAATCTACAAGTCCAGAGAAGTTACCCTGAGAGGAGGCAGAACGCAACGAGACAACAAGAATGGCTCTTATCAGGGCTGAACTCCAAGTCCGAAGACAACTGATGAGCACTAACAGAGATGCCCTTCCAACTTAGTCTGAGGGTCTTCCACTTTGTAAACCTTGAGCAACACATTCTACTGGGGGGTGACTGCCCATGGGCAAACCCCACTGACCTCCTTTGGACTCCAATAAGTCTTCTCCCATGTTCAGGAGTGTGTGACAGAGACCTTTGTCTGGGAGAGTCAGTGAGGCGGATACCACTTCCTCCACTGGCAACTGGCAGAAAACTATTCACTTTGTCCATCAGGACTTTTAGGGATGTCCCTAATTTGGCCACTGTGTTGACCACAAGGTCAAATCCAGTCAAACTTACACTTGAGGTTGGCAATGGCATCGGGTTCAGAAGCATGGGAGCTAGGTAAAGGACTAGATGGTACAATACTGACAATATTAGGACGACTAAAGTTACGGGATAAGGCTAGAGCAGGAGAAAAAGGAAAGGCTCAATCATCTACGTACACTCAGATTGGGAGCCAGTTTTAGACAAAGAGCTGTAACCTCAGTTTTCTTTTCATATTTTTAACTAGTTTCTCTAAAAGATTTTAATACCTTCCACTGCCTTTCGTCCCAATCCTTACATTTGTCACAAGTCAGGTCCTTTGAACACACTTGTCCTCTAGAGTTTGAGCAGATAGTATGGGAGTCGTACGTTGCTTTAGTCAAGTGGGCTTTATAACCCTCCCTACAATACCTAATGCTGAAGGAACTAGAGTCTGACATCATTAAAAGTTACATATCACAACGAACTGTCTGAACTAAGCTGTAAAGTCTACCAGAGAAGTGATTACATCATTGAATCCTGAAAGGATATTCCCAAAATAGAGATGAAATTCCAAACAGAGCTGCTACAAACATCCGATGTTGTATAAAAGGATGACAGAAAAGAAGTTATTTTCTCTGTTTTGTTGTACCTATTGTTCCCCAATATTGGGCAGGGTAGTTAGCTACACAAAAACAATAGAAGGGTTCCCACAAATTTTAAATTTAAGCTGCCATATGAGTGGAAATGTAGCTAGTATATATAGCTGTGGAAATGTACAGTGATGCTCAAATCTCATGTGACATGATTCTTTTTGTATCGTCCAGATTCCCAGACTCAGCGTGACATTGCCAAGCAGTGTTAAAATTTTTTTTTTTATTTCTAATATCATACACGTCGACAAGTTTGCGGATTCACAGCTAGCCATATTTTCCTTATGGTTATATAAATATGATCCCTTTTATGCATTGGTATGTTTTGTAATCTGTGTGATCTGAACTGATTTTTTTTTTTATGTTGCTTAGTTCAAAGTGCGGTGTGATAAAGTTAACTGTCATCAATGAAAGCACTCTTAACATGCTCCTTGAACTGGTCAACATAACTACCTACGTCTGCAGCATTGTGGCAATAAGACCTAATAAACTCAACAGTCATAACAACATTTTCAAAGTATGAATATGAATTACAACCAGTTTTCTTTGAATGTTCAAGTTTATGCTGTGTTTAAGCTGCCTGTATGTTGCAAAATGTTTTATAGGCCTAAAGAAATAATCTAAGCCTTCTGAGATGTAATCTGTTACTAATAAATTTATTTGTAGAGATTACCTGTTCTTTGAAGAATACGATAGGAATATGAATTACAACCAGTTTTCTTTGAATGTTGAAGTTTTAGGCTGTGTTTAAGCTGCTGGTATGTTGCAAAATGATTTATAGGCCTAAAATATATTCTAAGCCTTCTGAAATGCAGTTTGTTACTAATGTTTTTATATGTAAAGATTACCTGTTCTTTGAGGAATAAAAGATGATGATTTTTGAGGAATAAAAGATGATGATTTTGATTATATGGAGAAGATGGCTATTAATTGAAATATCATAAGTATAAATATCAAGGCTTATGGAACACTTGTTTTTCAACTGGTTTAAAATATTATTTTCTTAAAAGTCCTTCTGTTCGCTTATCGTGTATAATTTATTCTTTCATAAGGTAACTTGAAGTGCAAGAATGTGTAGATAACCTCATTTCTCTTTCTGGCCAGAAATTGTTAATAGAGAGATGTGACTGTTAAGTGTAAAGTAAAGAAAACTAACACCTAGGCCTAGGAACAATATCTTGGCTTTGACAAAAGCCAAAAGAATAATTGCATGTGCGAATATTTGCTATATGCCATCATTTTTTAAATATTTAAGAACTATAAATAATTATGTATGAAAATCCAGCTATTCCTAACACAAATAAAGTACTAAGTGTTTTCAAGATCATTTCATTGTTGCTACTCATTTTAGACCTACTTATGTTACACCGGGTGGTTGTTGTTGCACCAACACTAATGATATGTCACACATGCTCTCCTCACACGTTGATATTGGTGGGCACATTCTACTTTTGTATATACATATTTACATTTTTTTCAGCATTCAGGTGTAAAAGCAATCAAATAGGAACATTTCAAATTTGATGTTGCTTTGGAAGCATTATTAATGTTATGACATTTTTTTTCTACTTTTTTTTATTTAACTTTTGAACTGATGCTTGATGACAATTTAATTTTGGTCAAATACTTCAGCGATGTGTGAACGAAAGTTTTGAAAATGTTTCGAAAGAGCTTTTTCCAAAATTTGGCTACACTACATATTCTTAAGTTTTGAAATATGTGACAGATTTCACTCTTATGAAACATATTATGGCCTTATTGTATGCAATAATCGTGTTTCCGCATTGAAATAATAGATAAATATGGAACATGCTAGTTGCTAGTTAGTGAATTTTGAACAAAATCCTATGGAGTCATGTTGCTTGAGATTTGAGCATCACTGTACCTAGTACATATAGCTATGTAATTACAGGCAGTCTCCGGGGCGCCATAATAGGCAGACTTATGGTTATGGGCGCCACAAGGTGCATTATGATGCCATAAGGTGCCTTCATGGCACCACAACATACTTAACAGAGGCGCCATAAGTGACATTATGGTGCCATAAATCACAGAGTTTCTGTTAATGGCGCCTTTTGCTTACCGGTATCCCCTCGGGAACGGAACCCCCGCCGATAACTGGGGACTACTGTACAGGCGGCCCTCGGTTAGCGGCAGGGGTTCCGTTCCTGGCCACCGACGCCAAGCGATTTTCGACGTTGAGCGATTTTAAAGCCTACGGCCGCCGCACACCTTCTTTCGAAACTCTAGACCAGTCAAAGGCGCCGTAATCCCACAACGGCGCAATAAGTAAAATTATATTTATGCAGTATAGTACTATAGAATTTACTGTACAGTACATGTGGGTGTCTAGAGTTTGTAAAGATATAATAAAGTTTATACAGTGTACAGGTAGCTGTAGTGTTCAGGTTATGATAGTCCGATTTTATGAGAGATCAAATTACAATGGCCTAACTTTATCCATCTTCTAGTTACATAAGTTCAATAACAGCAAAAGAGAATGATGAAAGTGTGGTTTTAACGTTATACTCGTTGCGTGAACGTGTACAGCCATGAACAACCGAACGAGAAACGATTTTTTTTTTCTAAGTACAACCGAACTGGATAACATCTGTTTGGCTTGTATTTCGATCATCGTACTACAGTGCAACATTGCCGTATTTGTTATAAATGGCGTTATGTATAGAATAGAACTGAGATATCTTAATGTAATAACTTTATTCGCTATAGATCAGAGATCAATATAGATTAAAGATCAACCGGGAAATATACCGTTAAATTTAAACCTAGTTATAACTGAAGCTGAGAAAACTGTTCAAGCTGCTAATGACTATTATCGTACATCAGCAACAAGGATAAAACTGCAGTAAACGTCTGCCATCACACACAACTGTAGATAAAATTGGGATAAAATCATTTTAATCAAAACTACTGTGCTTGAAAGAACACATTTTACTGTTGGTTTCACGCCGATATAAGATAAATAACGTAAAGTTCGTATTACGATGATATAAAGGATTATTGCGAACGGAATCTCGTAATTTTTTACGCAATAAACATGCCGCCAACGTAATCTGTTAACGAAAAAAAATAGTAGTTCACATTCACAACGAGACATATTCAATAAATATTTCCACCTAAAAACACGCTGTATAAGGAAAAATAACTTTGTCTCATATAAGTCAAGTACATATATAGATATTCGTTTATGCTAACTAGAAGCAAGAGCATTCGCTCAGAATTGCGTTATGGTGAAACAAACTCGTATTCATCAGCTGATTTCAAACCACAACATTGGCCGCTCCGCTGAATACGGGCTAAAGTTTGCCGTAGTATTTTAAAATACAATAATATGAGAAGACATACAATATTCTTGGATACAGTGAAATAATGTATAACTTTTTAAAGGATTTATGGAAAAGATGCATAATTAATAAAATAACACAATGCATTTTTCGGAACTGGCGGACAAGAACGAACATGAAAAAAACATCCCCTGACAACGTGGAGCGTAGTTACAAAGGCTGCCTTAATTTGTATCTTATTTCTGTACAAAAATGAAAATACCTTTACGTAATATATTTTCATACACATTTTAAACATAAAAGCATAAACATTTGAAAAATTGACACATCGATCGCTAAATTTGCACTCTTTTTATCTCGATATTTTCGGAAGAGCGGCAGACGGCGGCATACAAGAACGAACTTGAAAAAAAACAACGTAGTTGATAACTTGAAGGGGAGTTTCAAAAGCTGCCTGTTTATCATATTTCTGCACAGAAATAAAAATACCCTATTCGTAATACATTTTCATACACATTTTAAACATAAAAGCTTAAACATTTATAAAATCGACATCGATCGCTAATTTGCACTTTTTTTAAATCGATATTTTCGGAAGAGCGGCAGGCGGCGGCTTACAAGAAAGAACATGAAAAAATATCGTATTTGATAACGTGAAGGGTAGTTTCAAAAGCTGCCTTTGTATCATATTTCTGTACAGAAATAAAAATGCCTTTCACGTAATACATTTTCATACACATTTTAAACAAAAGCATGAACATTTATGAATCGACACATCCATAGCTAAATTTGCACTTATGTAACTCGATATTTTCGGGAAGAGCGGCAGTCGGCGGCATACAAGAACGAACTTGAAAAAAAAAACAACGTATTTGATAACTTGAAGGGGAGTTTCAAAAGCTGCCTGTTTATTATATTTCTGCACAGAAATAAAAATACCCTATTCGTAATACATTTTCACACACATTTTAAACATTTAAGCATAAACATTTATAAAATCGACACATCGATCGCTAATTTGCACTTTTTTTAAATCGATATTCTCGAAGAGCGGCAGGCGGCGGCTTACAAGAAAGAACATGAAAAAATATCGTATTTGATAACGTGAAGGGCAGTTTCAAAAGCTGCCTTTGTATCATATTTCTGTACAGAAATAAAAATGCCTTTCACGTAATACATTTTCATACACATTTTAAACAAAAGCATGAACATTTATGAATCGACACATCCATAGCTAAATTTGCACTTATGTAACTCTATATTTTCGGCATAGAACAGCGTCAGAGGCATATATTTTACCCTAATACCTACGTAATAACTCTCCATAAAATTTGTTAATATAATTTGCATAACCTTTATGGTCTGAACGGCATTTCTACAAATGTATGGACTCGTTAGACAACGGCGCTAGCGGCGCTGTTAACTGAAATTTGTGCCGTAAAGATACCTTTAAAATGCCTTATTTTTTAAATGAATATTTTTGACGACCGCCGTAAAACCGATTCGCCGTTGAGTGATTGCGGCGTTAACCAGCGGGCCGCCTGTACTTGGTAAGTTACTCATGAAAATACAAATTCCTGTGTTTGAAAGGTTGTGGACAGTTAATGTGACATATTACTTATCAATACTAGAGCTTTACTTAAAAATCACTTTTGTTTCATTCATTGTTCTTCCAAAGTTTGAGGGCATCCATTAGGGGTTTCATCTTTAGTGTCAGTTGATCCCTACTGTTCTCAAGTGCCTGCCCAAATTAGACTTGACTAGTAAGAAAGATTAAAGCTGGTCATTCCAGCCACTTATGAACCAAAGTTTGAGAACACCCATAACTTGGATTGGCCATCAACCAGTGTCAGTTAATTATGGGTACCAATCAGACCCAAAAGCCACATAATCCAACACAAATGCTCTGGTAATTATGCACACACATTGAAAGGAATGAATGTTGATTGGGTCCCCTGAGAGGAATTCACATCAGTGATACATTCAAGATGCATACAGACAAAATACACCATGGCAGAATGAACATAGAATTTAACAGTAATAACGTGCAATCAATAAAATAATACAATAATAAAAGGCAAAATGTCAGAATGTCTTGATAAATACTCATGAATAAAATAATGGATAAAAAACGTGAAAATCATTTACGTAATCCAAACACTTGGGTAACATCTCCATCGTGTTAAAGCTAGAAGAAACATGACAAACTACTAAATGCTAAGTTGGTTACTCTCTAAAAGATAACTTACTCTGAAAACAATAATTAGATTAACATTCTAAAGTGTGGCGAGTCAACTGGGACGATCTGTTCAATGTCTGGTGGGTGACTAATGCCTACTTTATTTCCTTTTAAATCTGGCTGTAACTAGATTATTCATACACAAAATAATTTATCAACTATAACTAAATGGAATTATTAAAGACATCATACCTGATAGCCTTGCTGAGGAAAACTTGGCTGTGGATAATGCTGGGGAAGATGATGACCAATAGGTACAGGTTGTATGGCTGGAGACAATGCTGAACCCAAACTCACTTGAGGAACACCTCCTGCAAGATTTTGGTGCAGTCCTTGGGACATTCCTTGAACACCCTGCGGGACTGATGTAGAGAGACCAGGTGGTGGTGGTGGTGGTCCACCTTGTAGACCCTGAGGCACTGCTTGTGTTACTGCTTGAGGTATTCCTGGTGGTACAGATGTTAAGCTCTGAGGAACTCCTTGAGGGACACCCTGATGTAAGCCTTGAGGTACTTGAGATATAAAGTGTCTTGTATCATAAGGTACTTGCTGTTGGCTCAAGCTGGGATCAGCAAGTGCATGAGGAGAATGAGGTGTACCTGTAGGTGTCATGTTTGTAAACTGACTACCTCCAGAGCTTTGCTGTAGAGCATAAACACCTGCCATACCTCCCACAGACTGTCCTATCGGTGTGATAAATGACTGAGATGCAGTGCTAGGAACTACTGGCTGGCCCTCTGCCTGTGATGCTGGTGAGCGGTACAAAGGGGAACCTATAACAAGCTTATTATAAGGCATAGCATCAATCTGTTGATTAGGGTAGTTAATAGCAACAGGGGCACTAAAACCTGGAGGGGGAGGAGGGGGAGGTGCATTTACATTTGAATTAGTAGTTCCAAGTGAGGATGATGTGGGTATAGATGAATTTGTCCTAGTACTACTACTGCTTTCTGATACATTTGGCATTAAAACAGCACTAAGCTGGCCTCCAGCAGCTTGACTTGCCATATGAAACAATGCTGCTGGAGTAATGCTAAAGAAAATTTGCTGTTGTTGCTGGGACTGATGGTTTTGTGCAGAGGAGACTATTACTGGGGCTGGATCCTTCTTTAGTTGCTCCTGAGATTTTGTGGCTAAAAACTGCTGAGGAATTACTTCCCCTGACCAATTTTCACTATACTTCAGCTGCTGTTTCTGCTGAGATGTTACTTGCTGTTGTTTTTCCAATAACAGAGGATACTGTTGAGAGCCACCAGCCTGTGAGTATACATTTCCGTGAACTATGGAACCACTATGACCAACTGACTTGGGAACTTTGTTGTTAGCAGGTATACTTTGATTGCTGCTGTCAGCAGAACTAATTTGATTAGCCCCTATCCCCTGGGAAGGACTATGATCTTTTATAGACAAACTCTGATTAGGATAGCTTTGATTAGCATGACCCAACAAGTGGAAGCCTGGTGGCACACCTAATCCTGGCACAACACCCCCATCACTGGTGTGAGCTAATGTAAGCTTTTCTCCTGAGCATCCATCAGCTATTCCTGATATTCCACTAACATTGACAGCAGAGGCAACTCCTCTACAACCTTCTCTAATTCCAATGTCATTAATTGTTGGACCATTAGCACCCACTGCACCACTACCACAAGATCCACTTTTCTTATCATTACTTGAGACTCCTCGGCTCGGAGCAACACTAGAATTTGTGTTGGATGGCTTATTTAAGAGAGATTTACTGATATTATGACCAGACAATTTAGCATTTACCACACTGTCAGCCATCACACTGGAAGGGGTAGAAGAGGAGGTGGAGGGCGAGGCCTTAAATGACGCTTTCCCTTGAGGAGGCTGATCAGCCATTCTGCTGTTGTCTTTCAGTGAGTGAGCCAGTTTTGACGTGGATGTCGGAGCCGGTGATTTTCCGGAGGCAACATCTGGAATAGGCATTATCTCTTTAGTCTTGGTGTAATCTTATCTTGAGCACAAGAAAAAATCTAAACATAACATTGCTTAATGTTCAAAAATCCAAACAGATATGCAAATGCAAACAATGAAAAAATATTTACACAGTAAGAGATAATAACCCAATCCAGAGTCACCAACTTTCATATTAAGGTGTTAAAAGAGACTACTCAGACTGAAATTATTTACAGAGCTTTATTTTTATTTTTTGTCAACAATTTTGACATAAGAGAGCAAATCAATCGATGACAGTGGATTGCAAATTAATATGAATTGTCAGCATCTCCCATAAAAACAAAAGCACATATGAACATAAAAATTGTACTACAATTAAGCAATAATATCTGTACATATCAAAGTCTAACTTATATGACAGAGTACTTGCACACTGTGAAACCTTTTAGAAAGAGGAAAAAATCCCAAAATGACATTGAAAATATATTATGACTGCTAAAACTTACACTTAAGTAACAAAAACCATTATTACACATATCTAGGGTAATGTCTTCTATTTCTACAAAATATTTTATCATCAAATAGATATAACCTCAATCACCTTTTCAGCAATGTCATAAAAACCAGAAAGAATATAAACTATAAAATAAGTACCTGAAACATAATAAGGCACTACATATCAGTGTACAATAATTTTATGAAGATTAAATAGTGAAATTATGCAGCAATATTTATGTTAGGGGAAACTACTGCAAACAAAGCTAGTACAAACTGTACTAAGATTTGTAGTCACTTTCAGTCAATCAATATGACAATGGTAAATCTATTGTGCATTAAATACTTCTTTTCTAGAATTAAATTTTTCTGGCAGTTGGTCAAATATTAATAACTGAAATCCGAGTTGCAATCTGAACAGAAAATTATGATTCCTACCACATTCAAAACAAAAGAAGACTAGAGGCATAAAACATAAGGAATATCAACTAGAGGCAAACAACAGAAGGAATATGCAAAAGGCTAGAAGCATATAACAAAAGGCTTATCAACTAGAGGCATGTAACAGATGGAATATCAAACTTATTTTCCAGCTATGAAAGCATTTTCAAATGCTCTACAAATGTGTTTCAAATTATGCCAAACTGCAATTCAATACTGAATCGATGGCCATATTTGCAAGCACAGAAAAAATGAACTAAATCATATCTAATTAACAAGCAATTCTCTAGTATAAAATCAGGAAAACTAATTTACAATACTTTGGATCTACTTTAAAACTAAAACATGTCTGGAAAGATTATGCACTTTATGCAGTATCTGAAAGTATATAGCACTGAAGACAATAAAGATCACAGCCTGAGGTAAAGCTTTGAAAGCTATTTTTACCCTAATGAGATTAAAGTCAAGCTTCATTTTACTAAATTACATTTGTGAGTTCATTCAAAAATTATTTATTGATCAATGACAAAGAAAGGGATAAAATTAGATTTTTATAGCACAATGCTTTTTAATACTAACCTATTAGTACTGATATAGTAGTCTTCTACGGATAAGGAAATACACCAACTGTACTGTTCAAGAATGAGGGACCTTTACTACATACCATGGATTTGAATGTAACAAAACACTTGCTTCTTGGTCAATGCAGCAATCAAGGATTTGAAAACAGAAAGGATCACATGACACCAAAACTATGAATAATGTGGCATTGTGAAAAAACATGTTATTAAAAAAGAACCTGTTTCATCAATAATCCATTAATCACATATTGCCTTGATAAAAATTTTGGTGGAAGGATGAAAGACAACAAACCACAAGGCAAATATTGGTAAATGCAGCAGTCAAGGATTTAAAAACAAAAAGGATCAATGTTAATTCAAGGGAAGGCAACATCCGAGGAGCATGGATGTGCATAACAATGGGTTGTAATTAGTATGCAGCTTGCAAAAGTAAGAGAAATGTGTAGAGCTCACAACAAAAAATTATGCCTCTGAGTGCAACAGAAATGACTGGGAGTAAATATTACAATGTGAATTTGTAACAATCACCCAAAACGACAAAACATCTAAATATTAACGAATTGAAGTATGGTAACAAGCACCAGATTATACTCAAATGTGCATTCACTTTTAACTGTGATGCCTGACATGTCAAAATAAGGCCTTCTAATCAGAAAGTGCTTTTTCTGGTTACCTGTATGAATCCAGAGTCTATAAAAAGGACAAAAGCATTCACAAGTAAGCTGAATGCAAAAAAAACTTCACTGTCCTGAGCAAACAAAGTAAGAAACCCTTGTTGCGAGAGTAGCCAATACAACACTAAGATTTCAAAATACCTAAACATACGGAGGGACACGTATCTCAGCCTCATCAATTACAATAAAGGAAGGCAGTGGATGGCTCAAGTCACTAGATAGAGGCAAGGAGAGGGATATCTTCCAGCTATGGTAAGGTGATGGGAGTAGGAACAGTTAGTAAAGAAGAAATAGGTGATCTTACTTTGAGACGAGACAATTTAAGCATTTTTACACCCTTGTTATTATCAATATTTTTAAAACAGTTTAACCAGACCATAGGATAGGTTTGAAGGATTTGTTTTTGATGAACTATATTAGATCGTGTTTAATACATTGCAAATAGTTACCAATCTATGATTGGATCAACTGAAAATGTTTAGGATTGTTGAAATTCCTTTCACATTTTTGTTTCATATATTGTTGATTGGAAAGTCTACAATTGCTAAGAATATGTTAAGTTGTAAATCTTAATCTGCATTCTCTGCATTCCGGGATTGGGTCATGTGGGTTATTCCTCAAATAATCTTTTAAGTCCATAAGTTAGATGAGCATGGCCATCTTGAAGTCAGGATATTATGTATTTATTATATGTGCATGCTTTGGGGAGTGAAGAACACAAAAGTACAACAGCTATTTTAATCTGTGATAATTCAATATTGACAGCTTCATTATTCCACAATTCCTATTTAAAGGGCAGTAATGAAACACTGACAAAATCAACTACAGTATATCTGACCTATTCAACAACAACTGCAGCTTTGGCCATCTGAACAGCATTCCCATTTTCTTTAATGCATATATAAACAGGAACCAACATATTTTAGCATTTATATTAGCTTCATATGATGTACGGAATGAAATCTTAATTTGTTGAACACAGGGATTTTAATGGCAATAAATTTGAAGGGCTCCTAAAGCTATTTTAACCACTGAAAATTATGTAACAACTTTCTGTAATGGAATGCTTTTAATAATTCTACCTGCTGACCACTTCATATATAATTTATGTTCTATTGCATACTGTTTATGATGCTCATGGGCATAACAAAAACTTTTGTATAGATATTACAAGTGTGTATAGATGCCAACTTTATGATCTAAAGAGGGGGAAATTCTAGTGCATATTTTTTTATGAGTGGTGGTGGATTCCTAATTGTACAGATGTGTATAGGGGGGAACAGTGCAGATTCTGTATTACATTGTCAACTGAATTGAAACTTTTCAAAACTGAGCCATATACTTGGCTTCCATACTCCCATGTTTTATCCCACTTGTGTAGCCATGATCAACTGGATTTTTGGTGCTGATATGCAGTGATCTCCGGTTATCAGTGCCAATCCCCACTTAACACAGCACCGATAACTGGGAATTGGTACTAGTATTATTGGCGATTTTCCATTATAGTGGACACTATCAAGAACAGATCCCAATACTATTGTTTACTTCAAGGATAACCAATGCGCTACTCACCAGTGGGATACAATTTTCTAATTTATAATTTATATGTATGAACAAATTTCATCTGAGTGCCATGAGTCAGAAATAATTGTAGATTGGAACATCGTAATTTTAAGTTTTGCCCTAGTAATAAACCAGTTCTCTTCCCTATGAACCTCCTTCTAGTGAAACCACCCCCTGTGGCTACAGCCCCCTAACCCGGTTTTCTCACCTCATTATAGCAAATATAGTTATGCCACTCAGAATCCTAGTTACAGTGCAATAACTTTGAAACATCAGCCGTAACGCAGAACCGATTTTTTGATGAATACATTTAAAAAAGCGCTGTAAGTTCCGAATACTGTAAGTCGGAGTCACCATAACCCAGGGACTTGCTATATTTACTACTGAAAAGTGGTATCTTGAGAACCTTCAAGGAATAAAGGTATGCAGCCTTGAATATCAATGACTGTCATACAATTGTATAGCATATCTTCAAGTAGTATCACACTCTTTTTGGATGTCAACTAATATTGCAATAATTATTTGTTCCCATTAAAATCCTTTTTGAATGATCATTCAAGTTTTTTTCTGACCCACAATGGGTTGGGGTGTTATTTGTTAGTATCATATTCTATTTGGAATTCACCATATTTTCCATCACAGCATGACAGCTTATTAAAGACATTGGCCTCTAGTTTGATACATCAGAGATTCACAATAACTTATCTGAAACTGCTGGGGTTAAATGTTTTGTATTTTGGATTTTCTTGGATTTCACAATTAAAGCTTGCTTTGTAAATACATAAGTAGTACACTTTACTTCTGTCAAAACCATCTGTGAAATGCAAAAAAATATACATAAAAAAGAACTGTCATTTGCTTATATGCTCATCTATCACCCAATCTCATGTACTATACGACCCTCAAAATTTTTTCTCAAACATGGTTTCATCACATACACCATGTACAGATTACACGAGGCTATGCCTGATATGCAAGTTTTTTGTTTTTTTGTATATTATGCTAGGCTTCCTATGCCTGTCTCAATTTAGATAGACTTCTTTTATAATGCATACATTAGTTTTTAACTAATTAGTAGGACTAGAAGCAAAAGTACATTTGGTTAAATACAAATCCTCATACATCAGCTAGGCTTACCAAACTTGTGGCTTTTCTAAATATCCATTACTAGCTTGTTTCTTATCATTAACAACCATTTTCTATTGTATGCATAACACTGGTATAAGCAGCTTTTCGCTAATGTTTGTTAACTAACATTGAGAAACAGCATTTTGCTGATGTAATTATTGTAACTAACGACACAGCTGTTTGTTGATGTTAGTTACCGTGACTAATACAATCTTTAAGTACATTAAGTTGTTGACTTGCTAAAAATGTGCTAATTTTCTATGGTAATTTCCAAAACTAAAAATCAAATAAATTTTTATTTGCCCTTCACACAACGGAGACGTTAAGAAAGTATACCAGTGACTTTAATGTTGTAGCTATGGCTGAAGAAACAAATGTGCAGGCTGGAAAACATTTAGTAATAGGCAAAAGCACCATCCAAACTGGCTAAATCACACCAGTACTTTATTTAATTTACTGCCTTGAACCCAGCTTCAATAATCTACAAATAAAATTATCCCCAAATTATGTTTCATTTAGTAACTAAAGGCAATGACGATGGTAAAATGCAATCACAGCTAATGATTTTAAGAATGTAAACATTACCAGAATGCAAATGGTAGCTACATGATTGCTATTTTCACATAATAGAGTAATATGACAATGGTATATACAATATACTAATTGAATACAGTAAGTTAAACAACTGCTGTATTAAAATTATCAATATTCTCAGTACAACTGTATTAGCACCTGACTTTTGCAAACGGTCATCTGTCTCTCATACATACACACAAGTTAAAAACGTAACTTTGGAAAGTCACGAGATACAAGAGTATATACGGTAAGCATAAAAATGTTCACACAGCATGGAACTATAAATGGCATTACATTTCATCAATCTTAACCCTTACTGAATGGACATGATCACATGAAATTTTGAGCGAACACTGGGCGAACTCATATAAGTACTAATGTTATGTATGTGCTATATGGTTCAGATGAGTTTAGAAGGAAAGATGTTTATCATTTCAATAGGCCACAAATGACTTATGGCAACTCTAGTAGCTAAGTACAGGACAAAGTGGGATAAGTGTGCCTTGAGACTTGACGGGGAATGTACTGCCCCTATCTATCCCAGAATGTCTTTTTATTTATTTGCTCATAAATATACCCAAGGATTGCTGTTGATTTTAGTTCTTATCTTTTGTGATAGTTGTTTAGCTATAATTGCAATTCTGCCAAGTACAGTGCAAAGAAATGTTAGAAAAACAAGTACACTATACCTCACAAAAAGGTACAGCATCTCCCTATCTCAGTAAATCTGGTATATATTTTACAATAAATATACTTAGAATTTGTTACTGATTTTAGTTCTTATCTGTTATGATATTGTGTGAGCTGTAAGTATAATTTTACAAAATAAAATAAAATAAATTATTAGAAAAACATCTATTAATTGGTAAAAATAGCATATTTTTACAAGTCTTTTGGGAAAAAGAGGCCATACCCTGGGTTGGAAATGTTCATTTTCAACTTCCTGTGGCAAATAACAGTTTTTAGAATTTTTTCTATCAAGTGCAATTGCACATCTTCCTCCTTCCACTGATTTTTCTTTTTTAAATTAGCCAACCTTAATGTTTGCCTGGTCTGGGGGTGTGCTAATACATATTTAGCCCATCCTGCAATGGTTGATACCTCATGATGAAATAGTTCCTTCCACAAGAAAAAGTCTAAAATTTTAAAGCTATTTGGTTTTTTGAATTTTGGATAAAGGATTGTAAACCTGTAAAGGGATCTTTGCCTGGCTTGGGTATAACAATGGCATGTTTCTTTCTTTTGGAAACTTGCTAAAAGTAAAAATTTTGATGTAAAATTGAACTAAAAACTTTTGATTGAGCCAAATTGATGTTTTCTAGACCTAGAAATGTGTCACCTAATGAGAAAGAGTCAATTTCTGTAAGTCTGATCACAGAAGTATTACACAGATCTTCACCTATTTAAAATTATATTCTTGGACTGTTTTTTGTTTATATTCACGAAGGTACTCAAATTGTTTACTATGAATATATTCTGCATGTTTTGCAAGTATATTTGATATTGCAACTTAAACCATGAGATCTATGCCCACTATTTGGGTTATTTCATGCTTGATTTGCTAATTTGTCTAAATGTATAAAAGGATGGCTATAACCGCTGGAGGGTGAAGGTTTTAAAGTGTTAAAAGAAGAGCTGAAAGCTCCCCACTGTTGAAAGAATGAATGACTCCCTTCATGAAAGAAGAGTTTAGGACAATCTAAGACTGGGTTACTATGACAGAAAAAAAAAGACTGTCCTGAAGGACAAAAGACAAGGAAAGTGAAGAAGCATGTGAAGTAGATGGAATATCCTTCATAGGAGTGAAAAAGTGCATGGCACAAGCATTGCATGTGATGAAAGAGCAAGCAGTCTTCTTTTGAGCAAAGGAATTAACAGAAGCAGAGGTGACAAGGGAATGAGAAGTGACACTCCTGGTCCTCCTTTTCTCAATAAAATATTGACCTCAACACTTCGCTGGTAGTGAAGCCCTGGTGAGAGCTGAGGCATTGTCTGAATAGCTCACTCCCTGACAGACGGAACTGGAGAAGGAGACACAGAGACATGTCTAGAAGTGGAGGAGTCCTAAAAGGCACTGACAGGATTTTGACAAACTTTTATTTGACCTCTTCTGTATGAAGAGAAACCAACGATTCACTGACCAATTACAGCATATAAAACTTGCAAGCTGAAGCAAACATTGATGACAAAGCAAAAACTGACACAAGAGATGAGGGTGGTCTTTGTTGAGCAAAGATACAAACAAGCTACAAGCTTAGCCAAGTAGACCTTGAAGAACAAAAGCATGGTACCACAATGAATAAATCTTTAAATCATTAGAATGGATAAACTATGAAATTGCAAGTTATGAAAAATTACATCATACAAAATCAAGAGATACCTAGTGCAACAGGAAACTGAAGTAGTGAATGAAATGGAGAATTAATGGCAGAAAGATTATAATAACTGGAAAATAAAGTGAGGATCAATGAATACACATAATAATCAAGCAGGGGAAGGCAATGACAGCTACCTTTCAAGTACCATCTACAAACTTACAAACAAAAACCAAACTGTGATTACTGAATGAAATAAGTACACTTGAAACAATGGCACAACACAAAATTTCTCTAGGAGTTCCTAGAAAGAGCAAAGATGTTTACGAACTCCTTCAAGCCACATGAAATGGAGAGTGGGTGTAAATGAAGTATCATATACAGGTCTGAACAAGTAGCAGTAAGGGCCTCTCAAGTTTTGAATGCTATACATTATCCTGAGAATTTCCTTGTCCATGGAATGTAACATGATTGATGGGTTCGCAGTAAAGCAAATGGCGTTTGAGGAAATGCTTACCTATCCTTCATGTTGGAGCCAAAGCTCTATTTCTTAATTCATCCAGGCAATTACTAAAAAGGATGTCTACATTTTAAACCCTTTTAATTAAGTCTTCAATGGTAAAATCTAAAATAGAAAATCAAACCATCAATTCAAACAAAATTCTTTTCATTTGGCTTGATGATCCTATTCTACTAAACATCACAAATTCTTGGTAATTTGTATTTTTCCTAGCGATACTTACCTCGAACCATTTCATAGGAGATTCCCGGATGTCGATCCGGGTCCGACCAGAAAATTCTGGTTATATGCCGCACCCAGGTCAGGCCTATGCCCCAGGGGTCGAAGACCAAGCCATCCTAATGACCTATAGTCAGTCCTTCTTACTCCACTCCGAGGTGTCTCCCCTAAGCTTCCGCGGGGCTGGAAGGGCGGGATTCTAATTCCATGGTTCGAGGTAAGTATCGCTAGGAAAAATACAAATTACCAAGAATTTGTGATTTGTTCCGATGCGAGATACTTACCTCGAACCATTTCATAGGAGACTTACCCCTTAGGAGGAGGGCGAAGGTTAGGGGAGGGAACGGCCCCCAAAGGTGATAGGTCAGAGGAGGGGCGACTGCTCCCCTTAGAACTCAACCCAGCCCGTTATCGTGGGTGGTTGGTTAGGAGGGGTGCAAGGCAAGCCTGGTGCGGGTATAACCAAACCTTGACATGTAAAACTGTGGTTTGTACTGAGAACCATACGCACTCCTGCGTATCTTACCTGAGTATCCTGGATTCCTCGCTCCAACCAAAGGCCCAGGGATAACAAGGATAAGGATTAGGGGGGATTTGAGGAAAAACCACACACACTCACATACACTCAATACACACCGGCCCGTCCACTCCAAGAAGATTGGAGAGGGGACCTAGACCTGTTGCTGGCCTGCCACCACGGGGCCAATCTCAAAGGCGTCGAGCGACCTTCTCGTGCAGTCTTTTAGATAGTGGGCTGTGAATGTCGACTGCCTATTCCAGACTCCTGCCCTCAGGACCTGGTCCACTGCCATGTTCTTTGAGAATGAGAGGGACACACCCCAATTCCCCTGATGTCATGGGGCTTGGCTCCCTCTGGAGGGGAAAGGCCCCCCTTCTCGTAGGCTCTCCGGATGGTTTCTCTCAGCCAAAAGGAGATGGTGTTTTTCGAGGCTGCCTTCTTCACCCTTCCCGTGGTGACGAAGAGATTCTTTACCTCCGGCCTGAACCGGGCTGTTCTTTCCATGTACTTCCGAACTGCCCTCACCGGACAAAGGAGGAGATCCTTAGGCTGGTCCGATTTCGGGAGGGCAGGGATGGAAAACTCCACGAACCTGAGATCCGAGCTCGAGGGGTTCTGATTCTTAGCCACGAAGGAGGGGACAAACCTGAATGAGAGTTCCTTCCATCCCCTCGTGTGGGTCACTACATACGAGAGGCCGTGGAGCTCCCCCACCCTCTTCGTGGAGGCCAGGGCTAGCAGAAACACTGTCTTGAGGGTCAGCTCCCTATCCAGGATGTCCTTGAGCGGCTCGAACGGGGGCTTCCTCAGGGAATCTAAAACTATTGCAACATCCCAGCGGGGAACCAAGCCAGCGCTGGGAGGGCACTTCTGCTCAAAGCTCCTTATGAGCAAGGACAGAGGCTTCGAGTTCCCCAGATCCAGCCCTTTCAGGGAGAAGACCTGGCTCAATGCAGACCTGGCTCCTTTGACTGCTGGAATTGACAGGCCCTTGTCCAACCTCAGGTAGGTCAAGAATTCTGCGATGTCTGGGATCTTCGCTCGGAGAGGTTCCAGGTTACGCTTTCTACACCAGGCCCCAAAAACCTTCCACTTTGCCTGGTAGATGTTAGCGGAGGATTCCCTCAAGTAACTGGACATGTGAGAAGCCACCCTCCCAGAAAACCCTCTCCTATTTAACAGCCGCTCGATAGTCTCCAGCCGTGAAGGGAGAGGGCTGGAATGTTCCTGTGGAACCTCTCGAAGTGGGGCTGTCTTAACAGGTCTGGCCTGGGGGGCAGCTCCCAAGGAGGATGAGAGGCCAACTCTAGAAGGTCCGGGAACTACTCCCTGTCCGGCCACCAAGGCGCCACCAACGTCAGGGCCGCCCCTTTCGCCTTTCTTAGATGGTTGAGGACCTGCCTGAGGACTGCAAAGGGAGGGAAAGCGTACATGTCCAGGCCGTCCCACGGGTGCTGGAACGCATCCTCCCAAAACGCGGCTGGGTCCGGCACCGGGGAGCAGTACACCGGCAGTTTGGTGTTTAGCCTCGTAGCAAACAGGTCCAGGGATGGGGAGCCCCACTTCCCTATTAGTTCCCTCGCTACTTCGGGGTGTAGGGACCATTCGGATCCCACCACCTGACCCCATCTGCTGAGGCCGTCGGCGACTACGTTTTTCTTGCCGGGAATGAATCTTGCCGTCAAGGAGGTCCCAAGGGCTTCGGTTTGGCTCAAGATCTCCTCCGTCAATCCGCAGAGATCCCTTGATCTCAGGCCTCCTTGCTTCTTGACGTAGGCGACCACTGTGGCATTGTCGCACATCAGACACACCGAGTGTCCTCCCACTGCTTCCTTGAATGCTTCCAGGGCATGCTTTACTGCCAAGAGCTCCAGTTTGTTTATGTGGAAGGTGCTCTGCTCTTGCGACCATATCCCCCGCACTGAGAGGGAATTCAGGTGGGCCCCCAGCCTACCTTCGACGCGTCCGTAAACAGGAGCATCTCCGGGGCACTGACCCGAGGGGCACACCCCGACGAGAGTTTGCAGGATTCAGCCACCAACCGAGGGCCTTCCTTGCTGCCAGTGAGATGGAAACCGGCTTTTGAGGTGTTTCCTCCTTCTGGGACCACCCTACTTTCAGGTCCCATTGTAGTGGCCTTAATCTCAGCCTTCCCTGGGGGACTAGTTTTTCCAGGGAGACCAGGTGGCCTAAAAGCCTTTGCCACTCCTTTGCCGGTCTCGGGGGGTGGCTTAGGAAGTTGCAGGCAATTTTTCGGAGGTTTGCCAGCCTGTCCCCCCCCCCGAGGGGAAAGCTCGCCCCACTTCCGTATCCAATTCCATCCACAGGTACACCATCCTGGTGGAGGGAGCTAGAAGGGACTTCTCCCAGTTCACCATGATTCCCAGGGTTTTGCAGAATGCCAGGAGGGCGTCTCTCTGTTCTATCAAGCGCTCCTTTGAGGAGGAAAGGAGTAGCCAGTCGTCTAGGTACCTGAGAAGGCGTATACCCCTCTTGTGGGCCCAAGACGACACCAGGGAGAACACCCTCGTGAACACTTGCGGGGCCGTTGCCAGTCCGAAGCAGAGTGACTTGAACTGGAAGGTCCGGTCCTCCCAACTTATGCGAAGGTATTTCCTGGAGGACGGGTGTACCGGGATCTGGAAGTAGGCGTCTTTGAGATCCAGGGACATCATGAAATCCCCTTGCCTCACGGAAGCCAGCACCGAGCGTGGTGTTTCCATCTTGAAGGGCGTCTTAGGATGAATGAGTTGAGGACCGAAAGGTCTATGACCGGTCGCCACCCCCCTGACGACTTCTCCACCAGGAAAAGTCGACTGAAGAACCCGGGGGAGCGATCCACCACCTGCTGGAGGGCTCCCTTCTCCAGCAGTGCCCGAACTTCTAGCCTTAGGGCCTCCCTGTGCACAGGGTTCCGGGGCTGAGAGGCCAGATTGGCCGGCTCCCCTGTCAAGGGAGGCTTCTGGTCTAGGAAGGGGATTCGGTAACCGTCCCTGAGGACCTGGACTGTCCAGGGCTCGGCTCCGAGATCCTCCCAGTTCTGCCAACAGCTCGAGAGGCAACCCCCCACCGGTGGCGAAAGACACGGTAGAGGGCCTCGACTCCTACTTCCTCCTAGGGAAGCGGTTGTTACGACCCCTCCTGGAAGAAGTAGGGTGTCTGGGCCTGAAGGGTGCCTGGGAAGGAGGGAGGGTCCTGGGGGAGGGCTGAGTTCCCTGGTCTCTCCAGTTCCGCAGGGGTGATTCCGTGGGGGGAGCCGAGAGGGTCCTATTCTGAGGTTTCGGCCGCTCACTAGGTCTTTTCGGCACCGACTGACGTAGGGGAGGGGCCCTATAAACGATTGGGCCTTGGCTGGCCTTCCTCCCCCGTTCACAGACTCCTCCACCTCCACTAGCTTCTCCGGAAAGAGAGCAGCTCCTTCCACTGGGGCGTTTCGAAGGGTCCTTAGTTCCCTCTCAGGAATGCTCCTAGGGAGTTTGGCCAGCACAGAGTCCCTCCTCCTCAAGATCCAGTTCGCCCAGGACGAGACCAGTTGGGTCGTGAGGAAGCCCAAGGACTTACCCCCCGACAAAATTAGTTCTTTGAATTGGGCAAGAGAGGCCTCGTCCCTCAAGTCGTGGAGGGGGTGGGGAACCTGGCTACCGCCCCGGACCACAGATCTAACCAAGAAGCCACATGAATCGAGGTCCACGCTGTGACTTCCATAGCCATAGCCTCCTGGTGAGAGAAGGAGACTAGTCCCGACGTGAGCCTCTCTTCCGAGAGTCCGGGCGCTAGGGCTGCCAAGTTACCTTCCACGGATTTGGGGAGGAGAGGGGCACCTCCCGGGCCATATAGCCTCCTCTGACTCGGCTTAGACGCTGGGAGTAGTCTAGCGAGGAGTGCCAACGCAAGGAGTTACTGGAGCCTGCAATGAGTTTTTCCACCACCGTCAGGGCCTTCTCCGTATTGGTGGACCTAGGGAGGCTGAGAGAGGGCTTGGGTTCCTCTGGATCCCTGAACAGAAAGTCCACCGCCATGGATCTGTTGTCCTCTACCGTCGGGGCTGGCTCCTCTAGCCGGTTCATGACCTAATCAGAGAGAGGACTCTCCTGAAAGCAGAACCTTCATCCACTGGACCCAATTCCTCCAGGGCATTCTGGAGTACCTCCTGGATAAGGGTCTCTTCCTCGGCGTCCCGCGACGGAGGAGAGGCCCCAGACCCTAGCTGGAGGGAAGCTGGAGAAGCTCCCCGGAGAGGGGCTCCTAAACCCAGTTGCACACCGGTCTCCTGCGAGGGGGGATGCCCCGAACGCCTGGCCCATCCCGAGGAGGTACTCATACCTGAGCGGTGGAGGGGCTCTGCACCCCCTAAGGAGGTATCGGCTCTAGGCTCCATCCGCGAAGGCGACAATCGTGTGGGAACACGGAAGAAGGGAGCCCGCTCGGTCATGGAGGCCAACCCTATGGCTGACGAGACCGAGGCAGGATCCACCGGGACCGAGGGACGAGTAGGGAGGGAGACGGCTGGGAACCCCCCATGAGAGACCTTCCTGGGGGCCATTGGGGTGGGGGCCACCCTCGGGGAAGGAGAACGCCTCCGCCCCTGGGGGGAGATGTCCCGACGCCTGTCACTCCCTCTACGATCCCGGCTACGATGATGAGAGCGGGAAGAGCCGCTCGAGGACGAGGAGTAACTACGTCTCCTGCGTCTCCCATGACGGCGCCTCTTCTTGGAGGAGCGTCTCCTCCTACGGGAGGATCTCTCCCTTGAGTAGTAACTTGAAGAACTCCTCTCCCCTGACGAATCCCGACGTCTCTTGCTTCTCCTCCGGCGACTCCCATCGCGGGGGGAACGCGAGGAGCGTTTCGGCCGCGTCGGGGACACCTCTATCACATCGGGACCGCCCCTGAAGGCCGCCCTCAAGGCCATTCCCGGCTCCTCCTGTCCCCTAGACGGGAAGCCCCAGGACGGGAATGCATCGTCCTTCACTGGGGATCTCCCCGGAGTACGAGGGGGAAAGACATCCCCAACGGCAGAAGGGAAAAGGGTTGGAGCCGGGTGGTTGGGTGGATCCGTGACCGGGTAAACCGGTCCGGGTCCGGCCGCGAGCGGCGAGCTCCGCTCGAGAGCGGGAGGGGCCGCAGCGAGGCGAGCTGTAGCGGGGAGAGCCGTAGACGAAGCGGGGAGAGCCGAAGCGGGAAGCTCCGCAGAGGGGAGGGACGGGTCCCCCCCCTGCACCGATGCCAAGAGAGAGGACCAGGACGGGGAGCCCTGGAGCTGCAACCGCGACCAGCAGTCCCTCAGCACCGCGGAAGCCTCCGGTACCACCTGTTGGGGAAACGACTCATCGGGACCCCCCCTGGGGGGAGACCCGGCAACGGACTCACCTAGGCCCCCTCGCTGGGAGGGGGCAGGAGAAAGAACCTGTAGCAAGGCGGGAGACTTCCTCTCCGACGATACCGAAGGAGAAGGGGCGCCGCCGTCTCTGCTGCTGCTCTCACTCCTCGATCCCCGCGAAATCTTCGCCGAAAAAGATTTAGACTTCTTTTTCTTCTTAGTGGAAGCCAAATCCCACTGATACGATGGCCAAGAAATGCACTCCAAGCACGTGTTGTCTTTAGAGCAAGCGCCCCCCCTACACGAATTACACAAAGAATGAGGATCAATCAGAGGGGGCGAGAGAAAAGCTCCACAAGCCCGTCCTTCAGGACCGGGGCAACGACGTTGAGGCTCCGAGGCCGACATCGCACAAAAACACGATACACGCACACAGCACACCCACGGACAAAGGATAAGGGCCGGACACCGGACGAGCAGGGGCGTATTCACGCTCCTGCGACCAGAGAAGGACTGGCTATAGGTCATTAGGATGGCTTGGTCTTCGACCCCTGGGGCATAGGCCTGACCTGGGTGCGGCATATAACCAGAATTTTCTGGTCGGACCCGGATCGACATCCGGGAATCTCCTATGAAATGGTTCGAGGTAAGTATCTCGCATCGGAACAAACATAATTACACACATTCAAATATAAAATCTTAAAACAACAAAATGTACAGCAACTTAAGAGTACTTGTCATATTAAAATTACCATGCAAGTGCAAAACTAGTGCAAGTTTGCAGTAAATTTTACGTGACAGAAAAAGGTCTAGAAATAAACGTTTCAAATACAATAAAAAATTACCAGTGATGCAAAATTAATTTTATAATAACATCACTGTATAATCAATTATTTAAGGATTTTCATCTCTACTGGAAGTACCCATAACTAGAAATACAATAATGACTAAATTTCATGCATTAACCTCTACGCTGTCTATCAGATTAAACTACATACATGGACTACAAAATATATATATATATAAAAAACTTGCCATTTCTCTACTTTATTTACTAATAGTACTGGCAGTCCCAGGTTATCGACGATCTGGTTTTATGGGACTTGTCTAGCGCCATAAAATCAGCGATTTTTGGCGCCATAACAGGCCGAGTTCCGGTTATCAGCGCCATAAGGTGCCTTACGGTGCGCCATAACATACCTGACAGAGGCGCCATAATGGTGCTTATGGAGCCAATAACTGGTTATTGGTGCCATAAGCACCATTACGGCACCATAAATTGGCAAGTTTCGGTTAATGGCAGTTTCTGTTTATCAGCACCTCCTTGGGAATGGAACCCCCAGCGATAACCGGGGACTCCCTGTATCCAGTAAAATGCATTGGTTTTCATTTTAAACTAAGTGATTATTAAAAATAAAAAATAAAACAAAATGCAAAAACCAGAAACCAGTGCAGCCTTGTTGCAAACAAAGTGAGCTAAACTTTAAATACTGCACAAAAATATCAGACATGTAAATTAACCAAAAACACTCAGTGAAGTTAATGATGAGTAATCTGCAAATCTAACAAGGAAAGTGGAATTTGCATTACTAAAAATATAATATAATATAATACTGATAGTGATCAAACAGGTGTAAAGAGGCAACAGTATAAACTGAGTCAAAAACTAGAAAGATAATTGGCCAAAAGCTTCCTGATAACTTCAAAATTATTTATGACCCAGAGCAACTGACAACCAAGTACAAGCTTGAATGGGTATTTAGACTCCCTCTACAATATTCTTATGTAAGAAAATTCTCCTGCAAGAAATATCAGTATATAGTAAAACAGACGAGCTGTTTTGGCATGCACCCCCAAGTAGATAATTCTACACATACTATCTAAGTCCAATTATAAAAATATCAACCCTATAACACAGTAACACCTTTTTAATTTTTTTATTGCCAGCTTATGCACTCAAGGTCAAGATACAAATACAAACAGTATCGATGGTAGATGGAAGGAATGCCAATAATAGAATTTTCTGTACAATAAGAAAAAAAGCTCTGTGGATACTCTCTTTTCTAAGTGGTATAAAAGGGCAGGTATGGAAGTGTCCCAAATTGCCAAGGAACAATCTGCATGGAAAAAGTGCAAACACTAAACTTCCTTCATTTTCATATTCAAACCTTTAAGTAAAAAGAATTACCTTCCTACTACATCTCTATATGCGTAACAGGAATACCACCTTAATCTATCCTGACAAAATAGCACCTGAACTCTGGCCTTACTTTTCAATAACACCAGAAACTATTTTTTTAAAATATATACAAGCATATACTGCTTAATAGTTCAATAAATATTTTCATAATTACCATTGCTTTTATCCCAACTTTCCCTTTTATAGGAAGACATAAAATCAAGACTTCTCCAGTGTCTTCCGTGTTACATACTTTCTGCTTATGTCCCTGCCTAGTCTAGTTCCTCATTTATGTTCTTTACCTATCGTTTTTAAAGTAGCTTGGTCTTCTACATTTATCTTGCAAATTACTTTGAAAGCCTAAAAAAATTGTCATGCTGGCCAGCTGAGCAACCTTAACCATTAGATATGAAAACACAAAAATAGTTTAATTCATCTATTCCAAACTATTCTATCTGATGCAACAAATTAAAGAAACCTCAAATATTATATATACAATAGACCTAAAAGAAACAAGAAAAACATAGGTATACAAGAAAAATGGATAATTGTATCTTTCAACGATGTTAAATGAAGGCACAAGCACCAACTGCGTAAGTCAGTCTGAGAACCAGGCCTTGCTCCACCCTGTATCCCAGCTATGAGGCAGAGAGTTCAATCACTAAACTGAATGAATTAGACGACTTTACTGTTATGATTCATCACATGAAACTATCAAAACCAAATATTCATTTCTCATCAATATTGTGCGTTCTAACAGTTGTAATATGCACATGCAACTAATCTCAAGTTTAGTGAAAACCTCTAACACAGAAGAGGGTCATGTGATATAACAACCACAGTGAGTATGGAAGGTTACAGTACAAATTAAAAAGATGAGGTTTAATGATTAATTACATTAAATACCCAAAAGTTAATCACATGTAACCTCCTTAAACGAGTTAACCACTCTGAGTCTTTCTTTGTGCAAAATAAAATCATTTGTTACATCGAGCTAGGTAAGCAAGAGTTTTATTTGTTTATTTACCACAGCTTTACCTGCATGATATGCCTTTTACATAACTACCTTTTGTGCTGGTATCCTGCAAAATTAAACCCATATTCCATAAAAGAATGGCTATACCTAGACCAGGTTTAAAAAAAACTCAAAAAAGGGGGTGACAAACATAGCTAACAAACCTGAGGTCTTAACATTACAATAAATCTTCTGGCACTAACTGGAAAGCAGTTAAAAACAATAAGAAATTGTAAATGCCAAGAATCTGTGGTATCTGGCATCTGATACATGCTGAGGTGGAAGAAAGTCAGAGACCATGCTTGAACCTAGTGACGTATTTAGTCTTTCTTCCAACCTAGGATAAGACATAGGAGGGGTGGCTAGAGGCGAGCAGTCAGTGTTAAGACCTCAGGTTTGTTAGCTAAGAAAAATGCAAATCATTAATAAAAAATTTGTAATTTGTTTATGTGTGGAACAGAGGATTCTAATGAAGAGGACCTAAGCCTTTGAGATGTTAGATATGTGGATATCTAACACCCCGTCCACTGGGTTTAAATACAATGTAAAGATGTCCAGATTCATTGCATATATGGAAGTCATAGAGAACTGTACATATCTATTCAAGCAACAAACCATGTCAGCATGTGAAATAGGCTTGACACTACTCCTCACTCCCCTTGCTGAAGAGAAGAGTTGAAGCTACTGATAAGAAGATTTGTAAGTTGTATAGAACATAAAAAGTGCTGTAACAACATGACTGGAACATTAACCCGCATCAAGCCTGTTCCAGCATTGAAGAAAGGAGAAAACGGGAAGAAAGGAGACCAGTCATCTCAAGCATCCCCTCCTCCGCACTATCATCTTAGGCAGGATACGAACTATCCTGCCAGGGGCACTGGAAGAAGAAAGTGGCAGTGGTCTGACGAAGCCAGGAACCAACATTCAAAATTCTATGAGCAGACAAGTTTTTCTTAAATGCCAGGGAGGAACTTATTCCCCTGATGTCATGTGCTTCTGCATGCACAGTATTGGTGACAGAACTTGACAATAAGGAGTAGGAGTGCTTAATCACCTCACACAGCTAAATGAAAAGGTATTCCTGGACACCTCTTTTTTGGCCTTGCTCATGCTAACAAAAAGTCTACCACACCTAGGCTCTAAGTGATAAAGTTCTTTTTAGATAACAACACAGTGCTCTGACAGGGCAGAAACTCTTGAAGGTCACTGGTAACAAACTCTATAACAGAAGAACACAAAATGACGCAAATCTGTCATCCTGAACCGAGAGAATTTTGGGTCTTAGCTGAGAATTCCAGGGCAAATTTGAAAGCTACTGACCCCCAACCCCTGGTGTGTTTATGTCATAATCCTGACCACAGAGCTCTCCAACTCTTCAAGGAAGCCAAGCTCAGAAGGAAGTAATCCCCTAAGGCAGCCCTGTAGCCCTTGACAGCTGAAACAGAAAGAAGTTTCTCTTTTCTGAGAAAGATCAGGATGATCTACTGGAGAGAAATCCTGTCAACTACACCAATCACAACAGACGGTGACCAGAAATTTCGGTCCCAGAAAGTTCGGTCCCAGAAAGTTTGGTCTCCGAATATTTGGTCCCAGAAATGATTTATATACTGACAATGAAATCGTAATCTAACTGATGAAAAAATTAAACAAAGTATAGAATTAGAGTTTTATTAATAAAAGTGTAAAAAAATGGGTATGTTTCTTCAACAAAAAACCTATACAGTATGAAATAAAATATAGCATATTGTGCATAAAATCAAGAAAATTGGGTCCCAGAATATTCGGTCCTGGAAAATTCGGTCCCATATCAGAAAAAATACTGTAAATGCATAGAAGTTTAAAAAGCAAAAAAATATAAAGTAACAAGTTCCTTCTTATCAATAAATACATGCTTAATCGATTATTTAAGTCATACATAATATTTCTTTTTATCAAATTTATCAAACCCTGAAATAGGTAAATTCTATTTAAAATAAATCAGTAGAAGTTTAAAAATTATAAGAAAACTAATGTTTAAACTATCAAAACATAAAAAGAAAAATTAATGCAATGAATGAGCAATAGCCTTAAGGAAAGCTAATTTATCTTCACCATCATATGATTCTACAAGAGTTTTTACTCTCATATCTGTTGACTGGAATTTTTTCTTCTTTTGCGGATTATCTCCTCTTTGCACCTGAATTATCTTGGTCTGTGTAAGGAATTCTTCTTTTCGCAGAGCATCAATAAGCTTCCACATGTTTGGGTGCCCACTCGTTACTGATGCGCGCAGTACTGAGTGAAACCCTTCCAATGCATTGTTTGTCCGTGGCAATTCCTGAATGACCCTATCGTGAACATTCCAAAAATCAACTGGATATAAAGGCTGTTCTCGTCTGACACGTCTTCCTCTCTTTGGTCCGATGTATGTTAGCTCAAAATAACTTATAAAGTCTATTGGTATTGATTCATCCTCACGGAGATCTTCATAAGTGTCATTACAACTTTTGGTGGTAAAAATGCAAGTGCGCAGAACATTTTAATTCTTGTGGTAAAACAGCTATCAGTACCATATTGAATTTTGTATCCTAATTGACATATTTTCCTATAAATAGTCTGGCAAAAATGAAATAAACAACCAAGGCTGCTGCATTCAGTAAAGTTACTGTCACAGCTGTTACGAATTGCTCGTTCAAAGTCAATCAAAACGTGACGAGGGTTAATATTTGGTCGCAATTTACTTAGTTCAAGAAAAGTCCTGTCATATGTTGCTTGAGTTTTGTCCGGCAATAAAATAAAAGCTCTTGGATAAGATCTCCCATTTATGAAAGCATGAATGGTGAACAGCTGATACCATATACTTGGTGATGATTTAAATGTGCCATCCATTCCTAAAATTGATGCATTTTCCAGTTGCTGAAGACCTTCGTCGGAGGCGAAGATTAATACCCGCTTTTCATCATCACTGTCTGTTACAGTTCTCACAGCGCCACAATTTCTTTGTCTTGTCGGAACTAAACTTGTGAAAGTCATTGTCTTGTCGGAACTAAACTTGTGAAAGTCATAAACATAGTTAACTTCATCAATCAATTTGTCTTTGTTTTTTTTTTTTACTTTTAAAATATTTTGCAGCCATGATGGGGTTCTTCTAAATGGAAAATTGTGCTTATCATGGAAGAAGAGTGACTAAAAACTGAGTTACAAATGTCACCGTTTCTTATATATAGGCGGTGTCAATGAATGTTAATGAAAGTACACAAATTATCTTTCTCAAATACCATTACAAGTGCTTAAAGTCCTGTATGACAAAACTACCTAAAAACATAATTTAACACCACGTACCCTTTTGTTAACAGTTTGTAAACAAATCCCAGGCTCACAAAGTTCTCACGCTCTTGTTGATCTTCGTAAAATATCTCGTCTGGATTGCTAAACAATTGATCTCTAAACCAAACGAGGCATTAAAGTTATTGATAGAAATAAAAGATGTTCATTTCTTCTAACATCATATGTTCCATGTATTTATATGCCTTTTTCCAGAAAGGTTATATTGGGCTTGGTTATTTAGATTTTAGAAATTTTCCGGGACCGAATTTTCTGAGAATGAGATTTCAGGACCGAATTTTCTGGGACCGAATCTTCTGGGACCGAATTTTCCTAGCACCCAACAGACAGCTTATTTGCCCTTGTACACAGCTGATGAAGACCTCCTGAGGTTGCCAGACATCTGAGTTGCTGCTCTGTGAGAAAGTTCTCGCTTGAAAGGGATACTGGACAGAATCCAGATGTGAAGAGATAAAAGACCCTACCAATTGGTGATACCTCTCCATATGAGGATGGAGAAGGTTGTGCGAAGGTGGAATCTCTTGCAGCCCTGCTGAAAGGAGATAGAAGACTCTGGAAACACTATGTTTGGGGACACAAAGGAGATTCCTGGAAACCATTACTCTGTTCAGGACATGACAAATCAGGCAGAACAGACGAAAGGTGAAAATTTCCAGGTTGTTACAAGTATGTGGAAGGGAGCCTTCCACCCCAGCAATTGGATCTGGGACCACTGAACAGTAGACCTCTAGCTTTCTGCTGAACCACGTAGCCAAGAGGTTTAACATGGGTCATCCCCAAGTAGACAGAGGAGATGATAGGACAACCTCAGGGGAGGGATGTTCTATGATAAGATGCTCTATGCAGATACGTGTTAAGTACCCTACAGTCAACTTGTGCATTGCCAAAGGAATTTGCACTTTAAGCAGAGAAGTTCGTGCACTGCCAAGTAATGTGCATCGCCATCAAAGGAGACATCCCATATGGAGATCCCCTAAGATGACATAAGGTCAGTATGCTACTCAACAGAGATGTCCTATGATGATAGCAAACTGACTACCTCCCCCCTTTTCCTTGACTAAGGAACCACCAAGGTGACGTTCCTGAGCAACATAACACAATGCTAAAGATGGATCTTAATTCCTGTAGAGGCAAGAACTAAGATATTGAGGTACAGTACCAGTTTGGTTATAAATGGATATATAAAGCTAGGCTAAGTTACGAATTGTACCCAACTTTACCTAACCCAATCCCAACCTCTTGAAGCTCATTTAAGTTAATAGAATGATTGAATTAGCTGGGCAGACTAAAGACTCAACTACTTAAGATAGGCTAAGTAAGCCACCAAACCTAATCCCACCAAGTTGATGAAATACAGGAAATGTAGTTCCTCTTCCTTCCTTAACCAAGAAAGGTCAAGAGGTGCTCTTGAAGTCTTCTTGGTCTAGACTCAAGTACCTAATCAGATCTAACCTGTTGAGTAAGTTTGATCTGTAGATTTATTTTGTTAGAAAATAATTCACTTGCACCAGGAAAATACCTTGTACGATCAGAATTACTTGAATCCTACTTCATAAGCGTAGGGCAGAATGGTTCTACAGAACTTCACTGTGAACGATAACCTACTAACTGACTGTTACTACCTTGGCGGAAAAAGTTGAAGATTAATATTCATGTAGGAACAATCCAAATTTGAATATAAATGATGGAAGAAGTGAATTCTTCTTACTTGAGAAGGGTTGAAGTCCTCAGGTCAACGCAAAGACTGTCAATTCCCAGAGTGATGGCCATATGGGTCTGATTGAACAAGTTAATTCAACTTACAGAAAAACTGCACCAACCTACGTTATGAAGGACGTAACAGTTGGGAGATCAATCTCATACATAGATGACATTGTTAAGTCTGTTGGCCATTACTATGCGAACGTCCGTCAGCCGCCACCAAGACAACATCTGTCAGACGATAGGTTACCCACGTGACCAAAAGGCGAGGTCAATGGCCCAATGCCAGACATTGCATCTTGAGACAGCCTCCTCCCCCGAGGACATGAAGAACTTGAACACCATCTCGCCAAAGAGACAAGAGGTGCTGAGGAGCGAGGCCTAAGGGGTGACTGGAAGAATAACTGCATGTAACTGACGCACATATGTGAGAGGTGGAACAATGAGCAGAAGGCCTTCTAGGAGACCCTCAACAGGGAGGAGTTCTGGAATCACTGTGACTAAGTCACGGAAGTTTGATTGATGAGCAGACAACAGCCTAGGTTGAAAACACGTCCACAGTCGTGCATTGTAGAAAAAGACGTCCACAATTGTGCAGTGCAGAAACTAATGCATCCGTGCCATCAGAAATCTTATAGAAAAGGCGTTCTTAAAAGGGGGTATCAATAGCCCTTAGGGGTATGAGAACCACATGCTCAGGGTATGGGACTTGATCTCTGGTTATTTGTACATATTTCATTGTAATGTGTCAGTGTATACATGGGTACAATGATAATTTATGAATTAAAACTGTCATTCCATATTTCAAAGCAATTTGGGTATGATTTTAAACTTTCATTAATGAAATAAGTAAAATCAACTAATGTTCTTTCTTAAGCAAGATAATTTCATCATTTATCAAGTTTATCATTAGATTTTAAAATACAGAAGAAATCAAGAAATTGCACCTTACTAAATTATTAAGTAAACAGATGGAAACAATGTTGTCATAAGAACACCCATGACGTCACAATCCCATCCATGACGTCACAGGAGCAGACTACTCTTACAAAAGCAGACCATATTACATGTAAGAGCTGGATTAATCGTATTTACCCATTATTCATGGGACATGGGAATTTTGCCTATTCACAGTATTTTTCTATGAGAAATATCCACACATTCCTGCTTTTTATCAATTTCATCCTAAAATGCACTTTTTGTGATAAAACAATTAAAAAAAAAACAGGTATAAACATTTTAAGTGAGTTTTTCTTGACAAGTTTATTTCCTACATATGTCAAAAAGGGGAACCAAAGTGAAGGCCATCAGATGACAAAACACTGAAGAGAGACGAGACGCCACAGAAGCAGAAAGGCTACATCGAAGAAGCCATCTACTTCAGATTGGTACCCCTGAATGACAACGTAAACTTTGCAAGTCACCCCACAGATGGGGCTCCAAGGCTTGTTTGTTTGAATGGTGATTTTACATTGCATGGAACCAAGGCTTGCAGGGAACACTACCTTCAGAACTGACTGGTTTCCAAACTCTCACCACAGACCAACTAGGAATGGCAATAAGTGATGTGGAACACGCTGCCAACAATCTTCAAGGTGAGAAGCAGGGCTAACGACTGTTGCGCAAGACGGCAGGGAAATCCATAGACAAAACAAGATCTGAACTGTAGGGCCTGGAAAGAAACAAATAATATGCCTTCCCTCTTAGGAAGGGAAGAAACCTCCCACCCCGAGAAAAGGAAGAAACATATTTGCTGAGAAGAAACAAGATGGCACTGCCCCTCTCTCCCTGAAGGGGCAATATTCCCCCGACAGAGATGGGGCAGCATTAAACAAAAATCAACTAATGACGATGTAGTAGGAATAGACCTGAAAGCACATCTACTGCAAGTTGTATGTGTCCTAGAAGTCAGGAAGCGTGAACACGGGGAACCTGGAATGCCGGACATATACACTTTGCTCAAGGGACTTCTTAGTCTGGTAGAGGAATCCATGATACAACAGAGAAAGAAATCACGGACTTAGGACAAAAACTGGCTTGGGAGGAGGAGAGCAAATGCAAATGCCTGCTCTCCAAGGTGGTTGAAGAAAGACTGAATACGTCACTAGGTTCAAGCGTGGTCTCTGACTCTCTTCCGCCTCGGCTACATATCGGATGCCAGATGCTCAGAATCATTTCAGTTACATATTTTTATTGTTTTAACCAGTTTCCTGCTGGCGCCAGAAGATTTATCCTAATGTTAAGACCAAAAAGGTTTGTTCCGCGTATGAATAAAAGCTACATATCCACCACTTAGGGATAAAAGATAAAAGTTGGAAAATGGAACAGGAAGAGGATTCAAAGGCTTGGCAGTGGGGAAAAAAAAATGTAATAACCAAGTGTAAAAAAGTGACAAATGGGAGTTAAAAGAATGCCAAAGATGTATGGAAGTCTTTGTTTATACTTATAAACCAGAGACCACAACAGTACCTAAAGAAACTGGACACAAACTAACTTTCATGGCTGACTGAAGGGGCTATTTTTATTATAGATATTAGATTTTTTTTTACTTAAGACATTTCAGCATCTTGGATGAAAATAAGAACTGAAGAGCACAACTCGATCACTGCGAGAACATGCGAGAACATGATGAAATTATGAAACATGGACCTAAGTTGCTGAAAACCTTAGGGATAAAAAACCAAAGCAACAAAATTACTGTGATTCTTAGCAAATACTGTAATAAATAATGTTATTACAAAAAAATAGGATTAATAGCGGATAAGTGGGTAAGAATAATTGACCATCCTAACAGACTTGAACAACTTTGATTTAAAATTGAAGTTTTAATAGAGGGAGGGAGGGATTGATGCTTTAGTACAAGGGCTTCAATCAACAAAACAGCAACGCTCCACTGGAAATTCAAGGAGAAATGTTCATACATCAGCCCACTGAAACTATGAATGCACCATATGGAAAGAATTTGGGGAATATTTCTTAGTATCATCATTGGATTTTTAACTTATTACAGTATAGTTGTTAACAGACTATAGTGACAACAGGAATGCAATCTGGTGTGCAAAAAGGAAGTGGTGTTGACCTTATAATCTTAAAATATTACAAACAAATAGCAAGCTATTGCTGATACAAATGATACTACTCAAAGCAATTGCTGATATAAGATGATACTACTCTTATTTGTCCTGATCCTATCTTCTGATTATAAACTGGATGTTTAAATTTCTTCCTCCTCCGTGTTTATGTAAACAGTGAGGAGGAATGCCATTCAGGATTCTGAAAATCTTTGTTTTTATTTTTTTTTAAATCCAATTTATTCATATACTTGTGGATTTTTGCTATAAAACAGTTTTGACACCCTTGTGAATTTATCATTATTATTATTGTTCTAAAGGGTCCACAATATTACAAGTGTTGAGAGTCCGTGTATAATTTTTAAAACTTTACAAAAAGCTTTTGAACCCTTCCCTGGGTTCACCTTCAGTCCAAATGAACAATTAGTTACATGTACTGAGGTGAATTTAAAAATAAACAAGTCGTTGAACATCATTGACACCGGTCGTTAGCTAGTTTATGGACCAAGCAACAAACTTCAATGACTTGTTTATTTTTAAATTACCTCAGTAAATGTTGTAACTAATTGTTCATTTGGACTGAAGATGAACCCAGGGAAGGGTTCTAAAGCTTTTTGTAAAGTTTTAAAAATTATACACATACTCTCAACACTTTGTATTATTGTGGACCCTTTAGAACATTATATACACTCTCACGATAGAGTTTTTCCCAATTATTATTATTATCATGGTGAATAGAATGGTTGCATCATTTGAATGAATTTTACAGTGAGTCTTCTCAGTATTACATATTCTTTTCTATCTTAATCTTCAACAGTACTGTAGTTGATCAATGGTCATACATTTATAGAAGAAATACAACAGCAGCAGATGTTGTGCACCTGCTGCTGTTGTATTGCTTCACAGAGAATTATTCTATCTAATGACCAACTTTCTGGCTATAAACTGCATTAATCATCAAGAACAGCAATATTCCATGTGATGACAGTATTATAATAAAACTGTACTTTTCTTGGAAACTAAAACAGCTATTCTAAGGAATACTTGAAGATATAAATATTATCATAATACTACACAATGTGGTTAACTCCTCATTTCTTGGCCCACATGTTTATCAATAATAAAAAGCATTTAAAATCATTTAAACCAATTTTTCTACCAGAGCATTATGTGGAAATTATTTTCAAACATAATGAATAGTCATATGCAAGAACCATTATTGAGTCTTCATTGCGAAACCTCATGCAAAATAGTGACATTGTACTTTTTCTGCTTAAATCAGACAATGCAAAGTACATTAAACTATAATTTCTATCAAAAATACTATCCTGGCAACAAGAAAGAAATGATAGGACATAAAACATAGCTGCTTATTCAATTACAGTGTGTTTAAGTTAACAAGAAAGTGATTGCAAGACTAATCAACTTGATTTATCACACACCACAATGTTAAGATACTGCACCATTTTCTACTAAGGTTTACACATAATGTGAGTAGTAATTAAACTGACAACACATGATTTACTAAAATCAAGTAGCTTCAACAGAACACTAAGTCAAGACACAGTATATTTCCGTGTACATATATGACGACCTTTACGTAAATAAGAAGAGGTAAAACATTATGGCAAATTTTAGTGAATTTATCTCATATCTATAGTATAGGACGACTGCTAAGTTACAAAAACCATCTGCGTATAGGTTAGCTTTTGGTTACCATATATATGCATGTATCATGCAACTTTGAAGACCTCATTATTAAGCTAATTTTAAGGGAGTTGCATCATACAGGAGAAATTAAATTAGAGTATGTAATATTCACATATTAGTATCACAATATAAAATACAAACAACGCATATGCACCTTTAAAAATTTATGCTTTACTTCACTGTATCCAATAATAGTGTATGTAGAGCATGTTAAATTTTTTTTTTATAAAATACAAATAAAGCAATCATGTGCCATTTGCATTGTTTATGTTTTTGTGAAAGTGGACAACGATAAAATTCGGGAATTTTTGTTTAGGCATCAATTTCCATTAAAGATAACCATGGGGGAAAGTTTCATACAATTTGCCATACACATTAAAACATCAGTTAAATGTGTTCTTTTATGCTTAGTATTTTTGATTAAAATATTTTTCTCTCCATTTTTATTTATGGTCAAGTTTGATGGCACAATGAAGTTCGCCAATGTACAACCATTTATAGTCAGCAGAAGCTTGAACATTGTTTTCTCAGCTTCCGCTATATTTTGTAGCTTAAATTTAGCAGTATATTTCCTTGCCGATCTTTTCTCAAAAGCAAATGAGGGTATACAGTACTGAAATGTAAAAATATATCAGTTCTATTCTACCTAATGTCATCTGCAAAATTAATACGGTAATTATTTACTATCGTATGATGGTTGAAACGCAAGAAAACACCTGTTGTTATCCGATTCAGTTGTTCATAGCACTACAGCTGTTTTTTGTTGGGTTGCTTATGGCTTTACGCATTTACACAAGTACTGCAGCATTACTAACAATACTTTAATCATTCTCTTTTATTTTTTTACCTTACGCATTTACACAAGTACTGCAGCATTACTAACAATACTGTTATCATTCTCTTTTATTTTTTTAGTATAAAGAGATGGAGGCAAGGAGGTTGGTCTAATGTAAGATAAGTATCATTAATATGACTGAATTGTTCTAAACAGTTGTATGTAATCCAAAATTGCATTATTTACCACCAAGATGATAAAGAATTTTTAATGAAAAATTAACATTATGTTATCCTAAATGTTATTACTACTATAAATACACTATCATTAAAATTACCAAAAGATAAGTTTCTGTGAGCGCAACATAACTTGTTTACGTTTTCTCGGCTGGGTTCACACACATGAAAGCTGATTTTAATGCTATGGAATTATTTCTCAAATATGCTCGTAATATATGTGAAAATGGTTTTACATAAGGCAGTCCCCCGGGTTACGACGGGGGTTCCGTTCTTGAGACGCGTTGTAAGCCGAAAATCATCATAAGCCGGAACATCGTAAAAAATCCTAAGAAAACCTTACTTTTAATGCTTTGGGTGCATTAAAAACTATGTAAACTGCATTTTTATTGCATTTTTCATGAAAAAACCTTCAAATATTGATTATTTTGCATTTTTGGTGTCATATTTCTTCTGGCAGATCAGCGTTGTAGGCGTCGTAACCCTGGAAATAATTTCTGATGAATATAATTGAAAACCGCCTTAACCTCGGAACGTCATAAGCCGAACCCGTTGTAACCCGGGGACTGCCTGTACTATATATCATATGGAGAATCTTTTCATGTATGTCAGTGGTTATCGCACCAAGGCCATGGCTAACCTACTTAATACGTATAAACATCACTTAGAATTCATGATTTGATTTTTAGAATGGTAGTATAAGACAAAACCTAATTTTTAGGGTTGAATTTTTGGAATTTAAAGGTTGCCTTATACGCGGAAATATACAGTATACTTGAACTTCCTAGGACTGGTCACTAAGTGAAGATGATGATCATCATGATAAGAATGAATAAAAGTGAAAAAGGGCCCAGTTCCTCACTCTTCAGTAATGAGATGCCGATAAATTTCTCTATCAGGTCTATCAAGAATTTTGTTTACAAGTAAGCATTCACAAAGGGTAAGGTTCTGAACTCTTATTGGAAGGAGTTGGAAGAAGGAGACCCTATTTACACCCCTCAATAAATAAAAAAAAAAAGCATGAAACTTACTGAAAAGTAGCCTTCCAGATATGTAAATCAAGACCAGGACAAATTTGTGCATCTGGTTTTCACCCTCAGCAAAGTCCCATCTTGTATTTTAGTAATCGATACCCAAATTTCTATACCAACTCAATAAACTAAAATTGTAAAATAAATGTTATCGCACAAACCAGGACTATTTTTTACATTAAAAATAATTAATATTTAAGAGTAAATAAAAAATAAGAGCAAGCAGACAATAACAACTGCATTTACAAGACTAAATGAACTAAAAATTGCATAGCAGAATTCAACTACGTACCTGTTTAAAGAACAAGTTTTATAGAAACTATCATCAACAATTTCCAAACCCTTCCACTCTAAATTTACTTTTAACTTGATTACATGGACACTATCTACAATTGCAAAAAACAAAAAAATTTGCTAAAATAAACAGAAATTTCTGATGTGAAACAGCACCATTGACTTCTCATAAATATAAATTATTACAACTAAAAATCAACTAATGAGAAAAGGGCAGGAACTTCATTCTAAAATATATTCACTTGCTAAGTTTTCTTCCTAAACTGGATTAACAGCTAACCCTCTGTAACTGGGGCAGGTGGTAGAGAAACAATTTGTAAGGAAATAGAAATTTTTACCAGATGCTGTTACCAGAAACTAGTGTAACAGAAAATACAAAAAAAAAAATTAAATTTGTTGTTGCTATTTTATTCTTATTTTGCTGGTCATGGATTCCTGTGACAACTACACTTGTAAACGAAAGTGTATTTACCATAAAACTGCATGTCTTACAAACAACTACCTATGATTAAAATCATCTCAATAATGATTTTGTATAATAACAAGACATCTTACTGTATCATAAGTAGTTTGCCAAATGAGGACAACCAAATAGTTCTTCAAAAAGTGTGGCACCTCACCTCTACAATTAAATGACAATTCACAGACTGTTTGCAAAATGAACACCTGACTATACAAATTTTATTTGTTATATATTTGTTATAAATTTAAACAGAGCTACAGCCATCATGAAAAGCCACTATTTTACTTATAAAAAGGATTCAGCTGAAACTATGCTGAAAAGCAACCCTGTATAAAAATACTGTACAAGACTTCCTAATGTGATGAATACCTTCACCAAGCTTGGGAAAGTAAACCAGGTTATAGCACCTTACCTATCCTACACAAGAAAACAAATAAAATCACTATAAATTACAATTTAAAAAATTTACATACACTCCATACTAAAACATAGTACTATCTGTTCAAAATCTACTATATTCTGTTCAAATTAAGAGGATTTAGGTGTTCTTATTCAATCTTAACTAAATGGAATGAATGTACTAGATAAAAAGACCCAAGAAGTCCTTAAAATTATTAGATGTTTGGAACTGGCCTTCAAAATGAGTCTCAAAAGTTTGTTATTAACAGACACTGCAGTATAGCTTATTTTTTACCATTTAACATATAATTTCTGCCCTTGGCTATAATGTACATTACACTTTGTCATTTAATTTGAGAATTATTTGTAAAATAAATAATTCTGAATTAGGTATTCTAGCAAAAAGCTATCATAATAATAATAATAAGTTTAAGTATATCTGATAAGTTGAGATGATATAACAATAACTTCACCTCTTTCATACTACTTTTAATTAGCATATGTAAATTAGTAATATGCTTACAACAGATAACACAACATTTTGGAAAAAAAAATAATTTGTAAACGTTATATGATTTCTCTCTACTCAACACAAATAACATAAAAGCCTTTTGCTACCCAGGGATACTAGCAAATGCTATGTCCCACTCAGAAACTTTATCTTAACTGCAACTGTTTCATATTCCACTAAAGTATCTCCAATCATGGATAATTAATTTTTCTTATTTTCTATCTTGATAAGAAAATTAACATAGTTCTCTTATAAGCAACAAATTAAGTATCTGGGACTCTCTTTGCCAATCATTCTATGATTAAAATTCCTGCTGAAATGCAACGGGTATAAAAGGTTTCCAGCAATCTTATATATGAAATCTACATCTTTGCATACCGTCAATAGTATATAAAAAGTTAACTAGTGTAAGCTACTACCGCTCTATCTACTTGTTCTTGCATGTTTAAATATCTGAGAGTAAATGAACTTATTAGAAAAATACACTACAATATTGATAAAATAAAAATAGAGATTAGGTAAATGAACTTACACAGATTCCACACCACTGGAAAAAAGTAATATGTTCCTCTTTCACGAGCAAATCATTGTAGCTGATTTTAATAAGCATCAATAAAACGGACTTTCATATTACAACAAAACCAAGAAAAATCATTCCTATGAGCTGTTGTTAAGCATTAATAAAAACAAGACTAATAAAAAAAATTATACACATGGTATAATGAATATTACATGAAGATAACAATTAAGTTACATTGAAATACTGCTTTCAAGATACTTAAAGAGGAAAACTAAAAAACCTTACTCAACTTCTAAATCTAAGACTTATGTAACTCAAAAATGGACCTGCACATAATACAAAACAGGACATACCCTTCATGACACCCTGCACTGTTAAAACACAACAAACAATATAAAGCATAACAAAACTTTCCTTTAATCCACCTACTAATATAAAAGCTAAACAGCAGTCTCTTCCCTTAAAGATTTTTCTTATTTTGAAATATGATCAGATTTCACTATGTTTGTCTCTATGAACAATTATTGTTGGAAAGGTCCCCTAACTATACTTGGAATTTATGGAATTTATGAAAGTGTGTTTTTGCTTTCAATGATTTATGATCATTATGCTGCAAGGGCAATCTGGCAAACCTTGCAGAGGAGCAGCAGACCCAAGTCACTTCTGACCATGAGGTAAGTGACAGAACTGAAGTACGTATAAAAAGGGCATGTAATAAGTCTGCTATACCAAGCTGTGACTTGAAAATCATCATCTAAAAAAGCTCTAGTCATAATGCCTATGCAAAAGTTGAGTATATCCATGACCTAAGTACTCAGATAATTATTGTGATGCCAAAAGAGAGCAGTGATTTAAAAAAAATCATCCGGAGTAAAACATCTGTATATAAGCACAACCGATACAATTATTAATACTTCACTTGCTTCAGTTCACTCACTTATCTCATATATAATTTAACAATGGTGTATGCTATATTGTACAAGTGTAGTACCTACTAGGCTGTAGGTGCACCATGCATGAGTAAACAAGCTCAGAAGTTTCCTCTTCATCAAAAGTTTAGGATAAAAGCTAAGCTGTAAAAAAATCTTCACATCTTCCCCTAATTGAGTGTAAAACTTGCTAAGACATGAGAAGCCTTTCAATAAAATTGGAGAAGAATAATCCTATCTTACCATTTACTTATACCCACAGCTACAAAAATAATTATAAAAACAATGAAAATTCAAAAGCAATATTCATTAGAGTTAGAGAATCAGGTACTGTACATGGTACATTATTTATAAAATTCAAAATTAGGAATTCACACTAAAACTATCGTCTATTGAACCTGCAAACAAATTATATAAAAACACCAAGAAAACATGAGCGCTTCAATTTACAATTTCTAATTCCTTTCTTGGTGTAAATTTCTTTTTCCTCCTCCTTTTTTTCTGTGTTTTTTTAGCATTACCATCCAGTATTTCCCCAGATTCCAACATCTGACCACATGCACCTTCATAGGCAGCAGAATTTGTCTTATCAAAACCATAAATCAGAGATTTCTGTGACTCCAACCTCACTGACGGTTGTACATATGAGGATACTCCCCAAGATCTACGGTAAGTGCCCTTGCTTGATATCCCAGGAGGATACCCTATAGTTATTATTTCTTTTTCACTTGTGGTGTTATTGATATGATACCCAAATTCCTGTGCCAAGTTTTCATTACCTTCCTCTAGACATTGTTTTAGTTTATAAAAATACTTCTTCTGTTCCTTTCTCTTTGCTCGTTTCAGTTTATGAGCATTTGTGATTTCTTGCACAGAGCTTAACATTTGTGAAAAACTGTCATCCTCCACTTCATCATCACTGCTGGTTGATGCTAGATCACATATTTTCATGCATATACCTGACTTGTTACCTAAAACATTTGAAAAATGATTTCCCAGAAGACTATAAAAGGAAAAAGCCATATTTTGGGATAAATTAATTCCTTTAACAACACTTTTTACACCTTTTTCTAAGTTAATTACCCATAAATGTTGGTCAGACTTCATACCAGGGAGGGCTACCAACAATCCATTGCTTTCATATAATATCTTACATTCTTCTGCTGAGCACCTGGTCATTCCAAAAATCTCATCACCTAGCTTTTGATACTGCCAACTGCTATCCCACTGTCTATCATGCCTGATATACAGTTCATCAGGGACGCTAATTCGCAGAACCAAATCAGCTCTCAAAACATCACACTTGTTGACCTTCGGATCTTTTTTCCCGACTTTTGCCTCTTTTTTACCGTCTTTAGCCTCTTTCTTTCCAAAGTTATCATCTTTCTTCCTAACTTTATCATAAGTCCTAATATCAGCACCCTGAAATGCAAAGGAAGAATTTCCTTCTCCTGAAGACTTTTTCCTTTGGTTTTTGGAAACCCTGTTCTCAGAATTATTAAACTGTTTATTAGATAGCCTAAATAGTGAAATACCTTCAGCATCCAGAGATGTTGCATATGTATTTCCTCCTGAACCATCTTTTCTCCTAATGTTATCGGAAGGCCTACCGTCTTGCATCTGTTTTTGGTCTAGTTTTGGCAAATTAACCTTCTTTAACTCTTCCTTCTCTTCTCTCTTTGTTTCAGAGTGTACTCTTTGCTGTTCATGGCGTTCTTTGTGGCGCTCCTTCTTCTCTCGACGCTCCATATTTAGCTTCTTTTTTGGGCAGTCTTTTATAATGTGACCTATTTTTCCACAGCATCTGCAACCTCTGTCATTTGGTGGTGCTCCATCCGTTAGTTGTTTTGTGTCAAAAAGATAATCCTGTACGAAAAAAGAAAGATCATTTTTAACTATGACAATGAAAAAGAAAATAACTCACAAAAGTTTAGCCTATATAACTTTGTTTCTTCAAAAATCTATTACTCATATAGCCCAGTTTCATGGATGATAAAATCCTAGAAACATCTCCTGTTATGTTTGAGAGAGAGAGAGAGAGAGAGAGAGAGAGAGAGAGAGAGAGAGAGAGAGAGAGAGAGAGAGAGAAAGTAAAATCCCAACAAGATCTTTTGTAAGAGAGAGAGGGGGAAAAAAGGAAGCAGTAATTAAGGGGAGACCTTATGAATCTGGCAATTCAATTTGTGCCCGAAACTTCAGTAGTAACCTGTTCCTTTGGTATGTGCGTCATCACCTGTTAACAGGCTTAGTCAGTAACAACTCATACCTCTCTTGACAGCTAAGTGGTAAAAAATGTCTATGTATGTTGTAATTTCCAAACCAGTCAGGAATTCAAATTTCCTGGTGACGAAGTATTTATCAATTATTGTTTCCCCTTAGGTTATGTAATTCCCAAGGCAGAGTGTACTGGATATTAAGCAACACTTGTAGCTTAATATTTGTGGATAAAAAATGGCACAGCTTATGTAACAAATATTCATGTTACAAAAACCTGAACAAAAATTCATGTTACAAAAAACCTGAACTCAACAGTCATATGTACAGCAGAGTCAATATTAGCTTTGACCTCTCTTGATAGCCCTGAGGTACAAGAAAAGTCACTGTGTAGCATTGTTTTCCAACTAGTTAGGAGTCTGACTCCCCCTTGGGGACAAAGCAGTTATTATCACTTATAATTCACCCTTGGCTATGTTGTTCCAACACAGAAATACACAGTACTTATATAAAATTATGTATTATGAACTACTGTTGGTATAATTTTTTTTTTTAAATCACAGTTCCTTGTTTAATTTCTTATTGTCATTCAATTCTTTAGCTGCTAACTTTGAAGGTTTATGTTTTTTTGTAATTTACCGTATATACTCGAGTAACGTGCGATCTCGCATATCATGCGACCCCCAAATTTTCACCAATAAACAGTGGTTTTGTCTTGTATCTCATGTATCATGCGAGTTCCTTTTCCTAGAGCGTCAGTTCATAAGGTTGGTGGTTTAGCATGCTAATGGCCGAGTCATTCAGATGTGTGCTGCTGCTAGTCAAGTTACGGTAATTTTCTTACTAATCTCGAGAATTGAACACAAAATCTCAAGATTAAAAAAGAATCCTAAGATAATAAAATAATTGTAAAAATAACACGCCTTGGAGTCCTAAATCATTCTCTCTCTCTCTCTCTCTCTCTCTTAGGAATAAATACTGTAATTTGAGTCTTTCACCAACGGGTATCAGTAAATGTGTAGACATTGTGTGTGTGTTTAAAAAAAAATGTGCAGTACACACACATTCCGATGTTTCGGTTTTTGGAATTTTTCAGATTTCGGAAATGTGAGGTCAGATGCATAATCAAACAAACATCACTACTGCAGCAAAAAAAATTTTTCCCTTTATGTTTTTCATTATTGTTATTTATTAATTACAGTTTATTTAAATAAATATTAATATAATACTGTTAAATGAATGTGAGATAACTAAGATCACCTATAACAAAATAGTGGGACAATTAATACCATATGTTCACTAATAGCTATTATTTTCAAAACAAACATTCCGTAAAACGCAAAAAATATATGTACATGACAATCAAAATATAATGTTTTGCAGTTCAACTTGTGAATTTTAATAATAAGTATGACTATATAATATATTTCACCATAACGATCATGAAGTTGAAGAGTCGTAAAATTTTGAGGATGGTCCGGGAAAAGGATTTGTACTTCGTGATTACGTATCGCTACAACACCATGTGGTATTTTCATACCACTATATTGATGACGCATCGCTACGACACACTGGTATTTTTCATACCACTATACATTAAAGTTAAAATGATCATATTATATTATTGTTTTCACGAAGAAATAATTATATAAAGAAAATTATTGAGTAATTTTTGCCGTCAGCAGTCAGAAAATCACGAACATGGTAACGTTCAAAACTAGAGCCATCCACGGCATGTCTATAAATAGAACAGAAGCAGAGGGCAGTCATTGGATAACAGATCACCATGGCTACCAACCAACCAATCAGGTATTAGTTATACTACTCAGTGAATTTCTTAGAATGATCGTTTACACACGCGAAGCTAACAATGATGTGTGTTTTGCATACAATACGTAGTTTTAGTTTTTATTAGTGTAAGTATTTTACTGATTACATGAAGAATAGAATGATTCTTCTCATTACTTTGAATGCAAAATGGTTTGCAGATTCTTCCGCAAAAAGAAAAGAAAAAAAATTCTTAAGAAGATGATACCTATTTACTAACGCGGTTGACATAGCTTCAAAAAAAATTCAGCTCTTTAATCTCTGGAAAAATGTTAATCTTTCTGTCCGCTGGTCACACTCTTTATATCCCCGGCGACTAACACAACAAAATTTTGTTTGTTTGTTTTTATCTTTCAAGATGTAGGTATTTATTACCTGTAGGTACAGCACATTTTTTAACAGTATGCCCATACACACACACACACACACACACACACACACACACACACACACACACACAGTTGCGCTTGACCTAATACCTATTGGTTTCAGAGACTCAAGTTAACACTTACAGTATAGTTGAGAGGGGAGAGAGAGTTCATCCTAGATGGCCTTGGTTCATCCCTCTAATCTCTCGAGGAATGTCAAGATTTGTTCCCTGCTCATTGTAAATTTAGTCCATGCGACTGACAGCAACAAAATTCACATTTTTCTTTCTTCCAGATATGAATTACCCGTACTGCACATTTTTAACAAACATGAACACACTGCATTATACTCTCTCTCTCTCTCTCTCTCTCTCTCTCTCTCAGAAAAGATACCGTCAATTCAATTTATCAGTATCTTTTCCTGATAGACAGACAAAGTAAATATTTAGGACTCCAAGGCTTGGCATATTGTCAATTATTTTATATCTTGGGATTTTCCATGGTCAACTCTTGGGATTAGTAAGAAAAATGCGATTATTTGAGTAGCAGTAGCAGCAGCTGCAGCGCACACCCAAACGAATTGGGTAAGCCTATAATACGCCAAAACAATAGTATTTACAAAATGAGCCGAGCTCTCTGGCTGGGCTGTTTTGGTCCTCCCACGTGTTTGATCGCATATCTGCCAAATTTATAACAACAACAGAGATAAAACCATTTCTCCCATTACAGATATCAAATATTATCTTTTCCGTTACGCAGAATTCTAAATAAATTATGTAGGTTCACGATTGATAAAGTTTTTTTTATGCAATAACAAGAAACGGAGTCAGATTTTCTATCACCATGGCATCTCATCTTGGTGCTGTTGCGAATATTTCAACCAGTTCCGCGTGCGTTTAAATCCATACTGACTGTACAGTCTGGAAGCAGTTCTCCCTTCTACACATATCTTGATTTCTTAATATCGTAGGTATAGAATAAATTGGTGAGCAAGGAAATATGAAATAAAGCATAACAGAGTAAGTTTGACGAGCGAGAAAATAAACAATCGTATACAAACAGATTCTCTCTCTCTCTCTCTGAGACAAAATAATAGATAGGAAACAATGACTGAATATTGCTTGAATGCAAAGTTTTGGCCTGACTGAAGTGTGGAGTGACTTTGACACCGACTACAAGTTATTCCTGGTCATCTCACAGCCATGGATAGACATAAACTTCACAGCCGAGAAAGGGCAATCGTATACAAAAATAATTAGGTTTTTACGGGAAAAAAATGCGAAATGCGGGCCTATGTTGTCCCATAAAAAAAGCTCTCGCTCGGACAGCTGAGGTTTGGGAGGAGAGAGAGAGAGAGAGAGAGAGAGACAAGGAGAGAGAGGGAGAGAGAGAGAGAGAGAGAGAGAGAGAGAGAGAGAGAGAGAGAGAGAGAGCAGGGCCGAATAGGGAGATTAAAGTACCTGGGAATGAAAACTCCTTATAATCTTATAATTATAGCCTCGGGGTTTGTCTCAAGGACATTCAAAGGTCTGTCAAACACGGGCAGTTGTTGTTTAGCATAAGGGCAGATCTTTAAAAGCCACGCCAGAGAGCTCGCCACGGTGACAAGACTATATATGAAATGATCAAAGAACTGGAAGATGACGAATATGACTGCGTTCATGGCGAAGAATTCAGAGCAGTATTTGATGGTACGGACACGGAGAGCGACTTGGGAGGATTTTAATTTATAAATTTTATGCATTTTTTTTTACTTTAATAAATTTTCACTTAACTGCGTATCCTAAAATAAAAATAATAGTTCAAGTAACAAATGATTCTTTTACCGAGTAAAACAAAAAGTAAAAATTCCTTCGGTATTGTGCCTTAACAACTGATTTGGAAATTATAGATGGTTAGTCTAGAACAGTTAAACATGCTGTATAAACCAAAATAATGCAAATGGCGCACGATCGCTCTTTTGTATTTTAAAATACAATAGTAATATGAGAATGCATACAATATTATTGGATATAGTGAAGTACAAGTAAAGCATAACTTTTTAAAAGATCTACTGTTTTCCTCCGGTAGTAACTATCGCAATCTGCCGATTTGGGAAAGCATAGACAGTACGCTAATTTTATACCGCGTGTATGATGCAACCCCTTTAAAATTACCTTCAAAATTAGGTTTCAAAAGTCGCATAATATGCGAGTATATACGGTACATATGACTGTTTTCTAGTTGAATAAAATATTAATTTCCCTTTAATATTAGCAAGTTTACTCATTTGTTTGATGATTCAAGAAATAAAGATCAATTCCAGATATGACATTCAGCATGGTCCTGTTCATGTGGATTATGAAAACCAAAACAATTAATTTAGTGCAAAGAATTCAACAGAATAAGGATTTCACCTCACAAATGAGCTCAAGTTTTAGTGTCTTCATTATTTCAAAATCAAAATATTCCAAGAAAGTCATTAATCTTAAAATCAATTCAAACCTGCTACTTACCACAAGACTTCTGTAGCCTTGGGGAAAGCTTATCGGGGAGCCAAATATCTCTCTCCCTCGGATGAATGCTTTCATAATGAAGGTGTTCACTGTAAAGTAAATATTTATATATAGGAAACTACAGTATTGCTGCTATTAATAACCATAAATTTTACCATAATTTCCAAACCAATATTTTAAAGTAATAATAAATAAACTTCCATGTTCAAAAAAGGAATGCGCTGGCAGTAACAATTAAGAAAACTACTGCTATTTGTGTCAAGTTTATTGAAAAAATATTTAATCATCAATCTTACTTTTCCTTGAAAGGCCTGCTCCTAGATTATGGCTTAGGTCAAATGGATCCTCAATGACAATACAGCGGGAGTTCCACAACTTTTGCAGACGTGTAAGAGGAGCATGCTGTCTGATGGTAACAACATGCTCTTTCCAGTTGAACGTTTCAGTGTAGTACCTCAACATTGATACCCATAACTCGCCAACTGATTCCTTGTTCTTATTATAATCTTTCCACACTTTTGGCTGTTTAAAAGAAAATACATACAAAGCCAGATCAGATAAAACACAGTTGATATTCCAATTTTATAATGTAAAAAAAACATATTACAAGTTTCTATCACTATAAATTACCTGATTCGAGACAAGTTATTGTAATTATAGTATTACAAAATATCAAATAAAGTTCAAGGAGGAAAGAATAATGAACTACCTTCAACATAAAGTTGGGAACCAGAAAACCATCTTAAACTGGATTTTTAAAACAAGAAAAGCTTTTGCATGCATACCTAATAAACATATACAGTAAGTCCTCGGGTTACGCTGGTCTCGACTTACGATGTTTCGTGGTTACGAACGCGCCCCCATAAAAATATAAAAAATAATATTTTGCGTCGTTCCGTCTTACGCGGTTTAGCGTCGTAAGCCAAACGTAAATTAAACAAACCGCGAACTAAGTTCCGGGCGCACGGCGGAAGAATAAACGCTTTGTGGGGGAGAGGACGGCGTCGCTTCGCTACGCTCATTCCTCGCCCATACGCCATTTTGGTTGTTTACACTGCCTCTCTCTCCCTCGTGTTGTATCGTTTTTGTAACTTTTTGCTCTTTGTTATGGCTCCCAAGCGCAAGGCGGACTCTTCTGATGGTAGTGCATCGAAGAAAAGAAAGGCCATCACCATGGAAATTAAAGTGGACATTATAAAGCAATCTGAGAAGGGAGAAACGCCAACAAACATTGGCCGCTCGCTTGGCCTTAGCCGTTCGACCGTTGCTACCATTATCAAAGATAAAGAGCGCATCGTTGAACATGTGAAAGGATCTGCTCCTATGAAAGCGACAGTGATAACTAAGCAGCGTAGTGGTCTAATAATTGAAATGGAAAGGTTATTGGTGCTTTGGTTGGAAGACCAAAATCAACGGCGTATCCCAGTCAGCCTTATGGTGATTCAGGAGAAGGCGAAAAGATTGTATGTTCTGCCTCACCTCAAGAATCACCTGCCTCAGCATCTCCAGCAACTTCTGGAGGTTCTTTTTCTCTTCACTAACCTCCCCCAGTCTCTCCAGCACCGCAGCTTCCTCTCCAGTGTGCAAGCCAATCAAATTAATAAAGGTAAGGAATTGTTCTCTCGTTGTTATTGATAGGTATTTACATTAAATCATGTGGTATTTTTCAATGTTCCGACTTACGCTGAAAATCGTGTTACGACGCATCTTAAGAACGGATCAACGTCGTAACTCGAGGACCCCCTGTACAGGCAGCCCCTGGTAATTGGCAAGGGTTCCGTTCCTGGGGGCTTGACGATAACCAAAAATCGCATATAAACAAAATTCAAAAGTCTACGGGCACCACAATCCACTTTAAGGTGCCCTAGACTGGTTAATGATGCCTTTGACGGTGTCAAGGCCCAATAGTTTAACCTAACATTTATTAACATTTGATAACTCTTTAATAAAAATGTGGAATTTCATCTGCCTAACCCTTTACTATGGTCTGAACAGTAGTAGTTCCAAAAATTTTGAATGCCAGATTCAATGAACTTAAGGTAAACCTTGGCCTAGCAAAAGAGAGAGAGAGAAAAAAAGTCACCTGTTTCAAATGATCAAAGATGTCAATTTTTCATCTCCATTGACATCTTCCTCTTCTTAGTGGCACTTCCTAACCTCTTTTCCTCCATCTCTTTATTTATCCTATATTATAATTAAATAAGTTAAAAGAGTAAAAGAAAATAATAAAAGTATTGTTAGTAATGTTATAATGGTTGCTTAAATGAGTACAGCCATAAACAACAGAAAGAAAACAGTTGTTTTGCTACAAACAACTTAACTGATTAACAACAGCTGTTTTGATTGCATTTCAGCCATTGCATGATAGTAAAATATATCGTAGTTATGTTACAAAATGACGTTAATTACTCAGAATAGGACTGACATATTATTACATTATACATGCAGTCCCTAGTTATCAGTGATCCGATTTTGACGTGCTTGTCTAGTGTCAGTTTTCAGCATCAAATTGCACAAATTTCAGGTTATCAGGACCGAAATGCCCAAATTTCTGGTTATTGGCACAGATAATAAGAGTATTGGCAGTGATAACATTTACCGGTTACTGTTGCCAAAATCTGGTTACTGATTTTTGGTTGCCGGAAATTTTGGCTTATCATCCATCAAGCACTTAGGATGATCACATATTACTGTGTATAACACACACACGCACACACACACATATATATATATAAACAGGCAGTCTCCAGTTATCGGTGGGGGTTCCAGTCTCGGTGGGGTGCTGATAAGCAAAAACAGCCATTAACCGAAACTCAGTTATTTATGGCACTTATGGCACCAAGTTCTAGAACGGTTAATGGCGACTCTGTTAAGTTGCGGGGGAAAAAACACACAACACACACACACCCATAATACATACATACATACATACATACATACATACTAATACGACATACTACATACATACATTAATATATATCTATATATATATATATATATATTATATATATATATATATATACCACATATCTATTATATATATACATATATAGATATATATATAAATATACATATATTATATATATACTATATATTATATATATATGTTATATATATATTATATATTATATATAATATATACACACATATATATATCTATAATATATATATATATAATATATATATATATAATATATCTATATATATATACAAATATATATAAAACAATTAATAATTATATATATATATTATAAATATAATATATATATATATATATATATATGATATATAGTAGAAAAATATGTAGATTTTAATTCAATTTAATTTTACTAGAAAAAAAAAATATGCATTATCACTACGGCATCAGTATTAAAGTACGTTTACCTAATGTAATTACTTAATTAGTCAATTTTAAAATTAACGTAATTTTCATAAATAGCTTTTCTAGTCTAATCCTTTTAAATGGTTATTGCCGTAAACAAACCACCAATTTTAATGCGGAAAATGTTTTCTTGGTTTACTGAGTGACGGAGAACCGGCAGTACCTGTCAAGAACTTAACAACAGCAGTCTTCAGCAGAAGTTCCATTCATACTTACCGTGGATTAAACTTTGAAGTGATTTAGTGACATATGGATCTTATCATTTGGCATCACGGTCATGTGTTATGCAAATATGGAATAATTCTATCAAGTTACCATTGGACCCCGGACTGCCAAAGGGGAACCCGCTTACCTATCTCCTAAACACACTAAAACAAGGTGAGAGAAAAGCTATTTTTTCTTTGTTTTTTTAAACTGTCCAGATCTTTACTTTTATTCCTGCAGCTTTAATCGATGCTTATGTGATAAGTGTGTTATTACCTATACTTATCCAATTTATACGTACCTTACCTATACTTACCTTAAATATACGTGAATTACATACTTATTCATACTTCTAGTTTACTTTGTTTGATTATATTATATTAGTCAATTTACTATTTAATTGTATGTTTGTTTTTACACTCATTTTGACGTTTTGTTACTGGATAGAAATATACTTTACATTTTACTTTGTTTACTTTTGGGCTGTTATTTCATTGGGGTAGTTGCGTCCGATTCTGTTCATACATGAAATCTTAAGATTTCCTCTTGTTCACTATTTCGATGTGTTTGTATACTTTCGGATTCATTTCATTGGCCTCGGATGATGCAGCCAAGTACTCACTTCCTATCCATTATGTTCACGTCAAGTGTTTGTTTGTCATTCAGAAGTATATTTTTGTGGTTCGATGATATACATTTACAATTAAATTCATTGTAACTTATACTTTATTATTTAATATATCCTATATTACTATATAAATTTAATAAGTTACCTTATCATTAAAATCTGTATAGAATTCATTTTTATACATGGCGACCGTGACAGGATCTGGAAGTTGAGTGGGGTGGCTGTGTTTTCCCGGAGGTAGGTTTCGGGTCCATGGTGATAATTTGCATAAAATTTACTTTAAGTTACTTTGTGATTACTGTTTATACACTTCTGCTTATATTAGTACTGGCATTTTATTTTTTACTGTGGTCTATTGTTACTTATATATTAGTCAAGATGACTGAACTGAAGAGATTAATAACTTCTCGGAAGTTTGTAAGAAAGTCTGTTACGGAGTCGTTTGATAGACGTGATCAGTTCATCTTACTTGAAGCTTCAGATAGAAGCTAGCACTGAGTCTAAGTTGACTGACACATGGCACGTTGAAGGACTTGGATCTTCAAAAATACAGGGTATAAAATGGAGTTCCGAAGAAAACGAAAGTGAACTGATGGAGGAATTGGAGGCCTGTGAAAATTATCAAGACAAACTACGTTCGTCTTTATTTAAGCTCCAATCGCCTGTACGACTACACCACCTCACCCCAACTCCAGCTCTTCCCCTTTTGAAGAGACCAACGGCTCCTTTACCTCGATACTCTGGTCAAGAGAACGAAGATCTAACTAAACTTTCTTCTCGATTTGAGGCAGTGAATCAACAGGTTATGAATACTCTGACTACGAAAGCTTTTACTCCTAAAGCAGCAGATAACTGGAAGAGCCTTGGTTTGAATAGATTCCTTGGAGTCTCATAACCAAGGATATAGTAAAGCAAAGGAGCTCTTAGAAAAGGCACTTGCTTCTCCAGACGTTCAGAAATTCAGCACCATCAAGCAGCTATCTGAGTCGTTAAACTTGGACAAATGTGATGACCATTTGAATATGTATCCAAAGTTAAAGGTATAATAGAGAAGTCCGTAAGTTGAATGTTACTATTGATTATATTTTGCAATACTTTGTGTGGACAGGTTATAAATGAGAAGTCAGGGATTTATGAAAATATTACTAACCATACATGGCCTTCAATGGAAGAGATTGGTGATAACTTCTTCACTGCCTGCACAAGATACAATCACCATAAGAAAAAATGGAAAGTAACAGATCATTCTGTGGATATGGCAGTAAATGTGAACTTCACACCAGAGGGCAACTAGTGATTACTACTGCACAAAAATGTTATCCATGCTCCTTGTGTAGCACAGTCCAAGAAAAGGCTAGCCATAACATCAGAGATTGTATGAACTTTATTTCTCCTGTTTCCAAAAGTTGAGAAATTGAAGAGTATCGATGGATGTACTAGATGTGGCCTGGCATCACATTCTACTGAAAAGTGCAGATACAAATTTAGAGATCGGTGTGTAAATTGCAAAGGTTTTCATTGGAATTACTTGTGCACTCGTCCAGGGGAAAACAAAATCAATCATGACATTGTCAAAAGAATCTGGACCTTAACAAGAAAAAAGTTCCATGAAAAAACAAGGGCAAGAAAGACACAAAGGCTAAAACTCCTGCGGAAAGATCCCAGAATAACATTACTAACTATTACAGAGGCTTTGAATAACTCAAGTGAGGAGATACGATTCTTCCAACCTTCACGTGTAACATAAGTGGATTCAATGTGCGTTGTATGAAAGACAGTGGATGTCAATCCAATTTTATATCTGAAAGAGTTGGCAAGCAGATTGAATCTCAGTCATACGAGAGAGTGTTAAACTTACTGTGAATGGTATCAATGTCCCTAGAAAGTTATGACACCAAAATTGTCGAGGTGGAAAATGAAATTTGACAGGGATTCAAGAGTCATTTATGCATTGTGCCTTCCTAATATAAATATTACTTTGAATCTTCCCAAGTTGAACAGAGTTGTTAATGGATTTCTGTCAAAAGGATATAAATTGGCAGATACAAGACTTTGGATGGTTCAGAAGATATCGATATCCAGCTTATTTTGGGATCAAAATCCAGCTATTGCATACCTGAGACTGAAATTGTATTCGGAGAGAAATCTATATATTCAAGAACTCCTCATGGTGTAGTGTTAAAGGGAGCAACTGAGACTATTTTACATGATCTGCCTTATTTACCATATGCCCCTGAACGTCTCCTCGTCTTCCTACATTTCGATAACTAATAGAAAACCCCAGACTACCTGCCTTCAGAAGAAGCTAAGTTTTATCAAACCTCTAATATAGACTTGTAAAATCGAAAATAGAAATGAATCATTTGTTTGGAAGGATGAGGGACGATGAGTCGGTGGGTTAGTTGTATGACAAGGATTGTACTGGATTTTCTGTTTGTGACCAAGGCATTACATAGAGAGACTTCAATGTACTCAGGAAACACTGTTGAAATCCATACTCAGTTGGTCAATTAAGTTTTAGAGAAAACTACAAGGAATAGTGAAGGGAGGCTGGTGATGCCATTACTCTGGAACCCTAGAGTTTCTCACCTTTTGGGACATAACTTCAATATATCAGAGAAAATACTGTCAAGCCTGCAAAGAAAATTGCAAGGAAATTTAGACGATAAACTGAAGCAGATAAATATGGTATTTAAGGAGCAAGCGCGGATGCTGGAATACAATTGAGAGAATTGAAAATTTAGATCAATTCAAGAAGGAGCAATCCAGAAGTCCAGTTTCATGCCTATGGGCATTTTAAGCCTGATCGTGAGACCACAAAATGTAGGGTTGTGTTTCCTATCCAATCTGAGATGACAAGGAAGTATGAATCACAATCAAAACTATGCATGCAGGTCCAACATTAAATCAGAAACTCTCCACTTCCATTATCAATTTGAGGTTCGGAAGCAAACTATGTTGCTTTGATATAAAGAAGGCATTCAACAATATAGGTCTTGAGGAAGTCGACCAAAATCGCTTTGTTTTTTGTGGTTTAGAAATCTTGAAGAGGGAGATTTTTCAATTATTGGCTATAAGAATAGTAGACTTCCTTTTGGACTTAGATGTTCACCTGCATTATTAATGCTTGGATTATACAAGATATGATACTGGATTCTACGAATGATTCTTTTCCATTGATGAAACTCAAGAGAACCATTATCAGTGTCTTATATGGACAACTGTGCATTTACGGCAGAAACGTCGGAGTGTTTGTGTGGATGTATACAATGTTGGAGGATATTTCAGTCCATATAAGTTTTCACTTCAGCAGTTTTTGTCTAATGACATGTCATTACAGAAAGAAATTGACAAAATTCAGGAAACAGAGACTCCAACAAAAAGTAAACTGCTGGGACTTGAGTGGGATCGAATGAGTGATACATTGTCCTACAAAACCCATACAACTGGATATAAATTCATCAACAAAAAAGAAGAATTTTATCTACTATAGCTTCACAGTTCGATCTTCTTAATTTCAACGGACCTATACTGAATCGAGCCAGATTGTTTCTACACAGATTGCAGTGTAGACCAGAACTAGATTGGGATGAAAAACTTACTGCTCCTTTGATCAATGAATGGAAGAATATCTGCAAGCAGGCCCAATTCTGCACCGTTCTGTAGAGTTCCCACGGAATTTGGTGCTCGTACTGCCAAAACTAAAATAAATTGGTGGGTTTTGCTGATAGTAGTAAGGTTCTGTTTGGCACTGCAGTGTATCTGTATAACTTAAATACAATAAGATCTACTTTATTTTAGCAAGAAATAAACTGGTGAGTAAACATTGGAGTCAAAATCCATACCAAGCTTGGAATTGCAAGCTCTTGCATTAACCGTTGAAACTGTAAAGGATTTGAAGAATGAACTTTCAGGAATTGGTTGCATTGATCCTATTGAGATAGTTGGATGTGAAGTCTACTCTGACAGTTTGGTGGTACTGACCTGGCTGCAGTCTTACACCTTGAAACTTGACAAACTACAAAAAAGCAAACCCTTTGTACTCAATAGGTTAGAGTATATCAATAAGCTGTGTGAGGATTCTTGTATGAAATTTCTTTTGTGTCTGGAGAAGATAATCCAGCAGACTGCATCACAGACCTTTATCCTTTAGGCAGCTGATGAAACAAACTATATAACTGGTCCTAAGTTCATTACAGAGAGAGAAAGCAATGTGATCTGTAGTGACAGCACATTGTTCTTTCATTATACCTGGATTATTTGAACCAAAACGAGTGCATAAAAGTGGAGGCAAAATTGTGGTAGTGCTTGTCACCTCCGCATGTGGGCTCGGAACATCTTTTCTCTTTAATAGGGTTTCTAGTTTTGAGAAGGCTGTGAGAGTGCATGCGGTGGTGCTCAGGTTCTGCAGCATTTTGAAATCTAAGTTTAAAAGTAAACATCCAGCTCTAGATCATTTTGAAGTTGAAGATGAAGGCTTTAATTTTATGATGAAGCCTGTAGGCAGATTATAATCAGGGATCAACATATTCACTTCCCAGATGTCTTTGATTATTTTCACTCAAAACAGAAGCAGTTGAAGAATCTGCCTAACATTGTTGCACAGTTGAACTTGTTTCTTGATTCGGATGGCATGGTGAGGGTAAAGAGTAAATGCCGAAGATTGAAGGAAGTCCAACATCTTAACAAATTCAACTATCCTTTGCTAATATCGAAGGACAGTATATTGGTTCCTCTGATTATAAGGGAATTGCACGTGAAGCTCTCACATGCTGGTTGTTATCCTTTGTTGGCGGAACTTAGAAGAAACTTTTGGATTACCATGTATACTCGACTGTGAAGAAAGTTCTGTCAAACTGCATCACTTGTAAGAGAGTAAATGAGAGGGTAATTAAACTAATCAAAGTCATTACCCAGAGTTCAGGATAATTCTGAAAATGTACCGTACAGGCAGATTTTTATTGATCATAATGGGTCCATTTAAAATAAAGAATGATCAAGGAAATACTGTCAAGGTATGGTTGTTATGTATTACGTGTCTGTGGTCTCGGGCTATTAACTTGAAAATTTGTATGGATTTAACTTCAGAGGAATTTATTAGAGCATTACAACTTCATACATATGAATTTGGCATTCCCTCCTTATGTCTGTCTGATTTGGGATCGCAGTTCGTTGCTGGTGCAAATCAGATCTCTAGTTTCCTCAGCGATTACGAGACAAATGCATATTTACAGGAACATGGAATTAAATCCTTTAAATTTGAACAATATTACAAGGGATGTAATCAACTCGGCTCGTTAGTAGAGTCTTGTGTGAAACTAACAAGCGCTTATTATTTGGAGCAATACGCAATAATGTTCTTCCCCTTCGGGATTTTGATTTTATTGTTCACAAAACTATACATTGGTGAACAGAAGGCAATTTCATTTAAAGAGTCTCTAGGGACTCTTCAGGAGAGAGCATTCCAGAAATCATTACCCCGGAGATGTTGATTTCATGGCAGAGAATTGGTTTCCATCAATATAATCCCTCAACTACAAGGCCCAACAGATCCCGATCCGGAATTCAATGCAGATCAGATTCCTTCATCATTACTGAAACTACAAAATGTACGACATAATCTCATTAAAATATACAATGAAGAATTTATTGGGAATCTGATATATCAAGCCGTGAATAAAAAAGACCGATACAAGCCCGTTCAACATAAAGAACTTAAAGTTGGAGATATAGTACTTTTGAAGGAACCCTTAGCTAAACCCTGTAATTATCCAATGGGACGCATTAAGGAAATTATAACAAATATAAACAATGAAGTTACGGCTGTGAAAGTCTTTAAAGGGAAAACTGGAGAAATATTTAAAACGGCACTCTAGTTCTATAATTCCTCTTTTGTCAGTCCCAGGCGATGATGAGAAGCAAGGGTACCAGACACTAAGAATGTTCATATTGTATCATCACGTCCTAAAGAAAAGCAGCTATACAGGGTGCTTCTACAAAAATTCACCACAAATTTTGCTGAATCTGATTAGGGATTTTTCATTACTGTTAATATTGTTTTATTTGGATTCTTTTGGTTGGTTTTTATTTTGGGTAATTTTCATGTCAAATAGCATTTACATTTATTATATACTTTTGATTTCATACTAAATCAAACTCTCTCCCGGAGTGTAGAAAAATATGTATTTAATTCCTTTAATTTTACTAGAAAAAAAAAATATGCATTATCACTACGGCATCAGTATTAAAGTACTTTACCTATGTAATTACTTAATTAGTCAATTTTAAAATTAAACGTAATTTTCATAAATAGCTTTTCTCGTCTAATCCTTTTAAATGGTTATTGCCGTAAACAAACCACCAATTTTAATGCGGAAAATGTTTCTTGGTTTACTGAGTGACGGAGAACCGGCAGTACCTGTCAAGAACTTAACAACAGCAGTCTTCAGCAGAAGTTCCATTCATACTTACCGTGGATTAAACTTTGAAGTGATTTAGTGACATATGGATCTTATCATGCATCACGGTCATGTGTTACGCAAATATGGAATAATTCTATCAAGTTACCATTGGACCCGGACCTGCCAAAGGGGAACCCGCTTACCTATCTCCTAAATCACACTAAAAACAAGGTGAGAGAAAAGCTATTTTTTCTTTGTTTTCTAAACTGTCCAGATCTTTACTTTTATTCCTGCAGCTTAATCGATGCTTATGTGATAAGTGGTGTTATTACCTATACTTATCCAATTTATATGTACCTTACCTATACTTACCTTAAATATACGTGAATTACATACTTATTCATACTTCTAGTTACTTGTTTGATT
>NC_061087.1:85195618-85327902 GCF_015104395.2 Macrobrachium nipponense
AAAATTCAATAAATGGAAGAAGGAAGTCTGCGTATATTTCACCAGAAATTGACGAACGAATCGGAAAAACTTCGTCGTATGAAGATACCTGCAAGAAACTTATTGATGCCACTAAAGCAATTGCTTTTAACGAAAATTATATATATATATATATATATATATATATATATATATATATATTATATAGGCATTATGCCAAGCACTGGGGCAACTAGGCCATTCAGCACTGAAAAGGATATTGACAGCAAAAGGTATGAAAGGTGTTTACAAGAGGAAAATCTCACAATTGCACTATGAAACAATTGTTAGGAGAGGGTGGACAGTGAGATGGAAGAAAGCGAATATGAATGGAGGTACAGTAAAAGGAATGAAAGTGGTTGCAGCTAGGGGCTGAAGGGACACTGCAAAGAACCTTAACCAATGCTTACATTGCACCAAATGAGGTGCACTGACGGCACTACCCCCTAACGGGGCTCTGATGGTTGAGGTTGATAGGTTCCTCGATGTTCTCAAGTATAAAAGGAAATCCGCAATTTCTGCTATAGAGGTCTTAGAAGATATATCAGTTTCCTTACACCATGACTGTGATGGTAATTGCTTTATAGCAAAGGGAGATAAAGGAAAGGAGAACGCATTTTTTAGAAGTTCTGCAATAAGGAGGCTTTCGCGCCCGTGTTGGAGTTGCCTGTTCTCGCGGCTGTTCTGGAATCGTCGGGCGTGTTGTGGAGCGCAACATGTGCCAATGTGTAGGGAGAAACGCCATGATTTCTGATGCAATACCTCATCTAGATTCATCTAGGAAGTTCTGGAAATCTCACGAGTCTGTGACGCTCGCAGTAGGCTCCGCCCCCAGTGCCATATAAATACAACGGTCGTAGCAGTAGCAGCAGCAGAGATCGTTAAAGAGAGACACCAGTTAGTCACAGAGAGATATCCTCAGTAAGAGCCACAGATCAGATTATCCCCAGTTTCAACTGTTGGTGTTGAAATATTTTTTTTTATTTATTTATTTCATATCAAACCTGAAGCGGACCTCTCTCAAAAAAACACTGACACAACAAAGGTTTATTTACAAGCTTACTAACATAGGTAAATGCAGAATGATATCTCCCATTTACATAAAAAGATAGAATCTTACACTGCATGAACTGGGGGAACAGTGTGAGGCAATTCAAATACTTGCTAGTCAATTTGGCAATTCGAAGCGATGGTTTCACAAAAGGAAAACGGTGATTGCCGACATCCTCTTGACTCCGTATTGCAGAAAATAGTCTACTTGTAAGGCAGAACTCCCCAAAACCTCTAGCAGGACCTTTTCTTCTCTGAAGTCTGCTCAACATAGAGTTAACTCGGTCATCCTCTGCTGTAGACGACTAGACCAGTATCCAACCAACTCTTCTTCTGATTTCTTCGTCGGTCCCTTTCTCTCTTATCTCTCATGGATGATCTCTGCTGCTGCTGATCTCTCACTGATAATCTGATCTGTGGCTCTTACTGAGGATATCTCTATGTGACTAACTGGTGTCTCTCTTTAACGATCTCTGCTGCTGCTGCTGCTGCTGCTGCTACGACCGTCGTATTTATACGGCACTCTGGGGGCGGAGCCTACTGCGAGCGTCACAGACTCGCGAGATTTCCAGAACTTCCTAGATGAATCTAGACGAGGTATTGCATCAGAAATCGCGGCGTTTCTCCCGACACATTGGCGCGTATTGCGCTCCACAACATGCTGGACAATTCCAGAACAGCCGCGAGAACAGGCGCCTCCAACACGGGCGCGAAACCCTCCTTATTGCAGAACTTCTCGAAAATACGTTCTCCTTTCCTTTATCTCCCTTTGCTATAAAGCAATTACCATCTTCACCACCGACGACGTCTTCGTAGTTTTAGCTGTAGAAAACAAGGAAGGGGGAGACGGAGGTGCAACCGCCGAAAGAGACTCCAAATTCTTGTAAGAGGAGTTCAGTCAATCTCTTGTAACAGGAACCTGAAGAATCCTTAGGAAGATCTTCCTCGGAAGCCCCATGTCCTTCTTCCGAAGAAAGACGTTTGGAAGATCGGCTGTCTATAGGAGAGCTTTTCCTAGGAGAGCGCCTACCAGGAGAATGCCTACTGGGAGAGCGCCTGCTGGGAGAGCGCCTGTTGGGAGAGCGCCTACTGGGAGAGCGCCTGATGGGAGAGCGCCTACTGGGAGAGCGCCTGCTAGAGGAGATGCGTCTGTCAAAATCCTTGTCAGAGACAACTGAAGGGCTCCTAGTATGAGGAGAACGCCTATCAGGAACCTACGCCTGCTAGGTTCTCTAGCGCCTGTCAAGTTCTAAGCGCTTGTCAGGCCCTGGTGCTTGTCCGATCCAAAGCGCTTGTTAGGCTCTTGACGCCTGTCACAAAGCGAGTCTTCGAGAAGATCGTTCTGTCATACGCAAAGCGTTTGCGAGGTACCGAGTGCCTATCTGATCGAGTGCGCTCGCAAGGAGGAGATAGTCTAGTCTGTCTCTTGCTAGGCTCTTTGCGCCTACTATCTTCTCTGAGTTTGACAGATGGTGAACGAATCTCAGGCGAAGAAACAAAATCCGGAGAAAAGCGCCTACTAGTCTCCGTGCGCCTGTGCAGAGGAGAGCGGCTTCCAGGCGAAGAGCGCCTACTGCGATCCTGGACAGAACGAGAATCCTGGTACTTTGTCAAACTCTTGACGCTTGCAAGAAAGAGGAGCGAGGTCTTCGGAGAGCGATGTCTATCCTCCTAAACTAGGAGAGCGGTGTTCAGGAGAAGAACGCCTGTCAAGATCCTTACGTCTGCTGGCGTGAGAGGAGTGCCTGCTCGGAGAGCGACTGAGTCTCTCTTTAATTAAAGAGGCTCTGCTGCGAGGCTCTTGCACTCTTTCTGCAATAGGCGAAAAATCCACAGAATCCTTCTTCGACTTCTTCACCGGTAGAGAGATGTCCTTCCGACGGTGAGAACTCCCCGCTAAAGAGTTGGCTAAAGCAGAAATCTGCGCCTGTAGGCCGGCCAAAATGCGCGCTGGCGATCTCTCAAACTCTTCGGCAGGAGTAGAAGCCCGAGCGCGGAAAGGAGAAGAGGATCCTTGAGATCTCCTGGGTCTCATATGCTCGATCTCTGGTTCTTCTGAGAAGGATTTGGGGCTGGAAGGAAGGGCGCAAGGTTCCTTCCAAGCTCTCTTGAGAGGGCGAGACGACTCCGAAGCGCTCCATCTACGCTTAGGAGAAGGAGACGAAGAAGACGAGATGCACTGTCTCAACACTTCCTTCTTGGCTCTATCCAAGGCAGCCTGGGAACGAGCAACAGGATCTGCCGAGGGGATGCCTGACCGGTGGGGGTTCTCCCTAACCTTCCTGCAGCTTTCGACTTTTTCCTCCCCTCCACTGGGTCTGGGAGTCTGGAAGAGGTCTAGGCCTAGAAGCGTTAGTGAGCCAGTCAGACACACCCTCCACTGCACTAGGGGCACTGCACTTATCACTTGCACTGTCACTCTTACCTTTATAAGAGCGTACTTTGCTCTCGTTACTCCTTCCTGCGTTCTCCGAACACGAATCTTCGGGTTCAAAGCTAGGAGCAGGGGCTGAAACAGGAGAAGGAACTACGTCTACTATCGGGTTCTCAACATCAAGTTCGCTAACATGAGACCTACTTGAACTCCTGGAAGAAGCCTTACGCGCTCTATCCTTCTCTAACTTCCTTAAGTAGGAAGAAAGAGACTTCCATCCGTCCTCATCCAACCTTTCACACTCTTGACAAGGGTTAACGAAAGAACATTCATTCCCTCTACAATTCATACACACACTGTGAGGGTCTACAGACGCTTTAGGAAGCCTCACCTTACATTCACTCTTCGAACATACTCTAAACATAGAAGATTTCTTAAGTTCAGAATCAGCCATTATGAGAAAAAAGCAAAGAACAATAAAAAAAACCGATCCAAAATAGCGTATGCCAAGCCAACGAACAAAGGGTACATCACCAAATTAGTCAATCCAAGAATCGTTGGCGACGAGAATAAATCCACTATCGAGAGGACTTAACAACAGGTGCTGTTAAGCCGGCGACAGAGAAAAATCTGGCTGGAAAGAGGGGTTGGTTCTTACACCTGCCACCCAGCAGCGGGTAAGGTAGATCACCTGACCTACCTGTAGCGTGTGCTGCGAGTTTTGAATTTTCTGACATGACGACAGAGTCGTAAGCTATGTATATATCTGGCAGGGAAGTTCATGTACAAAACATTTGTTTCAGAGATGTAACTCTTCATGATGTATTCCAGCAAAATTTATTGCTATTATTTTGGTTCTAATTACCATTTATTTATGTGGGATTTCTTTTTATTTTTTCTCAGATGGATCTGCCAAATCCCAATGGAATGGTGTTGATTATAGGGGAGATATTAACCCTCTTACGCCGGAGCGATAAATAAAAAATTGTCTCCCGTGTGCCGGAGGGGTTTCTGAGTGAGCGCGGAAGCGGAAAAAATATTTTTTTCAAAAAATCACAGCACGCTTAGTTTTCAAGATTAAGAGTTCATTTTTGGCTCCTTTTTTTGGCATTGCCTGAGGTTTAGTATGCAACCATCAGAAATGAAAAAAATTATCATTATCATATATAAATAATGCGATATATGATAGCGCAAAAACGAAATTTCATATATAATTGTATTCAAATCGCGCTGTGCGCAAAACGGTTAAAGGTAACAAGTTACTTTTTTTTTCGTTTGTAATGTACAATAAATGCGATCATTTTGGTATATAACACATTGTAAAATGATAAAAGCAACACAGAAAAAATATTATCACAAAATAATGCATGAATTCGTAACGCGCGGACGCAAACAAATATTTTTTTCAAAAATTCACCATAAATCTAAATATTGTCCTAGAGACTTCCAATTTCTTTCAAAATGAAGACAAATGATTGAATATTACTATACTGTAAGAGTATTAGCTTACAATTGCAGTTTTCGACCATATCTGACGAGTTAAAGTTGACCGAATGTCGAATTTTTATATATATATATTTTTTATATGCAATTATTTCGGAAATAAGAAAAGCTACAACCTTCAAATATTATTTGTTTTATTCTACATAAAATTGCGCACATTTTCATATATAAAACTCTATGAAATGCCTAATATGAAACGGAGCAAATATTCCGAGAATGGGACGTACACATTTCAGAGATTTGTGGCGGAGAATCCGCGTGCGGAGGGAAGGAAAGATTTTTTTTTAAATTCACCATAAATCTAAATATTTTGCTAGAGACTTCAAATTTGTTTCAAGCTGAAGATAAATGACTGAATATTACTAGACTGTAAGAGTTTTAGCTTACAATTGCGTTTTTGACCATTTCGGTAGAGTCAAAGTTGACCGAACGTGGTTTTTTTTTTATTTATCGTGATTTATATGCAAATATTTCAAAAATGAGAAAAGCTACAACCTTCAATTATTTTTTGTTGTATTCTATATGAAATTGCGCACATTTTCATATATAAAACTTTATGTAACGGCTAATTTAAAATGGTACAAACATTACCACAATCGCACGTATGATTTTTTCGGTAGTTACCGCGCGGACGTAAAGAAAATGTTTTTTTTTTTCATAAATTCACCATAAATCGAAATATTGTGCTAGAGACTTCCAATTTGTTGCAAAATGAAGGTAAATGATTGAATATTACTAGAATATAAGCGTTTTAGCTTACAATTGCGTTTTTCGACCATTTCGGTAGTCAAAGTTGACCGAAGGTTGAAATTTTGGCAATTATCGTTATTTATATGAAAATATCTCAAAACTGATAAAAGCTACAACCATGGGTTGTTTTTAGTTGTATTGTGCATAAAATTGCACACATTTCCATATATAAAACTTTATATCACGGCTAATTTTAAAATGGTGCAAACATTACCACAATCGCATGTATGATTTTTTTCGGAAGAGTTACCGCGCGGACGTAAGGATAAAGTTTTTTCATAAATTCACCATAAATCGAAATATTGTGCTAGAGACTTCCAATTAGTTGCAAAATTAAGGTAAATGATTGAATATTACTAAAATATAAGCGTTTTAGCTTACAATTGCGGTTTTTGACCATTTCGGTAGAGTCAAAGTTGACCGAAGGTTGAAATTTTGGCAATTATCGTTTATATGAAATATCTCAAAACTGATAAAAGCTACAATTATGAGTATTTTATTGTTGTATTCTACATAAAAATGCGCACATTTTCATATATAATACTTTATGTAATGGCTAATTTAAAATGGTACAAAAATTATGTCAAAGTGACGAAATAATTTCAGAGATGTGTCACAGATACTTTTTAGTGCGGCAAGAAAGAAATTCGCGCTTGCGCGCCTGCGTAACGATTGTAAACAAAACAACACCTTGAAACGTGAACTCCCAGCATCCCCCAAGGCGCGTGATTCAAAAGTTTTAGGCTGGTAGGCCTATAAGTATTTTTCCGCGAATTTAAAAAAAAACTTTTGTAAGTCGACGTAAAATACGTCCAGTCGGCACACAGGAGACAAAAAATGTCGACGTAAAATACGTCCAGTCAGCGTAAGAGGGTTCATGATGCTTTTGATTGCATATCTTATTATGACTAGGTTTAGTTATTGGAGATGGTCCGATCCCCCGGGTTATCTGGTTTCCTATTTTGAGTTATACCTTTTTATAATGGTGCTATGGAGGAGTGATAATGGTAGTTACATTAGACAACGTCTTCGGGGTTGCGTGAGAGAGAGAGAGAGAGCGAGCGTCGTTGGGTTGAGAGTTTAAAGGTTTTTGTATGTTTGATAGGTTGTGTTTCATGTTTGGTGTCGCTGTATGATAGTATGTAAGTGCGTATGTATTTTTCTAAAGAGTGTGAATAAGCGAGCGATCTAGAGAAAGATTGTAATTGGTAGATGGATAATTAGGGAGTGGTTTGATAGTGGGTGTAAGCGTATGGGTATTGTCAGTTGTAGCGGTTGCCGAAGAAGTCAATGGCGAGAGTCTGTTACGGAGAGTCATGAAGTCAGTAAGTGGGAAAAGACGGTCAATCAGAAGTAGCCAGTGTTATTTGGTGTTTTCAAAAATATTGATGTTGTAATAGTTGTTGTGCATGTTTGACTGGTGGTTGTTGAGCTAAGAGCTTTGTTGTACTTGACTTTGCATTTCGATGATTTCATGAGCTGTCTGTTAGAGACAGTGTTGGTGGTTGTGGTTTGTTGTTCTGGGTTTGAGTTGTCATATGATTTTTCGTGTTGTTTTCGAGCTGTTGGTATTTGTTTGCATTGTGATTGGGGTGTTGTTTTTTTGAGTGGTTGTATGGTTTTGGTGCTTGTCTGTCTTGGGTAGTGAAATTCAGCAGTTGTTGTGTCTCAAAGACTAGCCTATATCCAGTGGATGCCACAGCGCCTAGCCCTGAGTACCTAGAGTCTGAGGTGAGTACATGTGTTTGTGTTTTGTGTGTTCTGTATTTCGATAAGTCAATTGCCCTGTGTGTACTATTTAGTAATGTGAAGAGGAAAGTGTGGCAGAGGGAAACTTCAGTAGACAGTACGATTAAAGTAACTGTGGGGAGATTTGCTTGCTTCTGATCCAGCCACAGTGCATTATTTGGGTTGTATTTAGAAGCTAAAGTTTCAGAATTTGACTTATTCAATTAGTCATATTCTTTACTAATAAAGTCTATTTTTGGTAATTATGGATCTGATTTAACAACCTTAGGTAATGTGGTTTGTGTGTATCATTAAGAGAGAGAGAGAACAGTGCTCTGCTCGAGTCAACATTACCAAGGTGCCTCGAAAAGGTAAGTTTTGCATGTCATGACCTCCCCAAGGGGGCAACAGATTTGGTGGCAGATTTTAATTAATAAGGGATTTACCCCCTTATAACATATGGAATTACTGAGCACTAAACTAAGAAAGTTGCTTTGGGGTACTGTACTGTGCATGCTATATGCCAATCTTCATTATTTAATGGACTTCACTACTTACTGGGAGGGGCAAACCCTAATCTGTTTATAGAGGTGATAGCAAGACATTATTAAGTTATCATTTTTTAACCCTTAACCTGTTAAGCGTCACCCACGTAATAATACGTTTACCGCGATCTACTCCGTAGCGCCTTCAACGGGATATTACGTTCAAGACTTGCTTGTCAAGACGTCAGTCCCATAATAATGCGTTTACTCGTATAGAAAGTGTAGGAACATCATTTGGTAACACTCTCAGCACACAGGAAACTTATTTACAGCCTGGCAACTCTTTCCTGGTGGTCGCTTATGCTAGAAAACTGCCAGGTAATGCTGGTTTTCTTTCAGTACACTTCGGGCGTTTATCGAGACAAATAGATTTTCGCGTCTTTCACAATGAATGTCCCAAAGAGGAGGCGTATTTCTTCAGGTGATATCAATCAAATACTAGATGAGGAGTCTGATATTGATGACCTATTTGATGATGAGAGCTCTAGTTCTGAATCCACCAGTGATGAGGGTACAAACTTTTCTTCCAATAGCGGGAGTGAAGATGACTCTTCTTTCTTCTTTGCCGAGTGACTGCACTCAGAGAGAGAGAGAGAGAGAGAGAGAGAGAGAGAGAGAGAGAGAGAGAGAGAGAGAGAGAGAGAGAGAGAGAGAGAGAGAGAGAGATATCCCTTTACTTTTGTTGCTAATCCCGGCGTGAAATTTAGTTGAGGATAAAGAGAACCCATTAGAATATTTGAGAAATATTTTGATGATGAAATCATTGATTACCTCGTGAAAGAAACAAACAGATTTTTGCAAATCAGTTTCTAGATGAGAATGTAGAACATTTGTCTCCACAATCACGAGTACATAGATAAATGGTTTGACACTGTGAAGTAGGATTGTGTGTAGCCCCTTGCTTTAGAGATTGGCATTCGAAAGAATAATAGTGCATGTATGTATAATATTTTTCATTCAGTATTATGATTTTTTTTTTTTACTCCAACATTCAATAATTTCCTACACTTAACTACAGTATGAATAATAAGCATAAAAATCAATATTAACTTTGAAAAACTATCATCAGTACTATGATCGCTAATTACAAAAAAAGCGTGACAATACGTTAGCAGCGAGCTCATCCGGAGGGGGACGCTTAACAGGTTAAACACCGACTGGATGTAATATACATCGACTAAAATTGTCTGTCGGATGCTTAATTGACGTACGATACGTTGACTACAAAATTTTTTTTAAATATTCGCGGAAAAATAGTTATAGGAGTAATTTGCGAAAAATTTTAAATCACGCGCCTTGAGGGATGCTAGGAGTTCACAGATCAAGCTGTTGTTTTGTTTACAAGCGTTACCCAGCCGCGCATGTGCAAATTTCTTTCCTTTCGCACTATAAAGCATCAGCGACACATTTCAGAAATTCTTTCGTCACTTTGTCGTAATTTTTGCACCGCTTTTTTATTAGCCGTTACATAGTTTTATATATGAAAATGTGTGCAATTTCATGTAGAATACAACAATAAACAACCCTTGGTTGTAACTTTTATCAGTTTTGAAATATTTTCATCTAAATCATGATAACTGCCAAAATTTCAACCTTTGGTCAACTTTGACTCGACCGAAATGGTAGAAAAATTCAATTGTAAGCTAAAATTCTTACATTCTAGAAATATCCAATCATAGGAAGTCTCGAACATATTTCGATTTATGGTGAATTTTGGAAAAAACTTTTTCCTTATGTCCGCGTGGTAACACTGCCGAAAAAATAAGAAATTCTTTCGTCAGATTGTCGTAATGTTTGCACCATTTTTTATTAGCCGTTACATAAAGTTTTATGTTTGAAAATGTGCGCAATTTCATGTAGAATACAACTAAAAACAACCCATGGTTGTAACTTTTATCAGTTTTGAAATATTTTCATAAAAATCACGACAACTGCCAAAATTTCAACCTTTGGTCAACTTTGACTCGACAGAAATGGTCAAAAAATGCAATTGAAAGCTAAAACTCTTACATTCTAGTAATATTCAATCATTTACCTTCATTTTGCAACAAATTGGAAGTCTCTAGCACAATATTTCAATTTATGGTGAATTTTTGAAAACAAAACTTTTTCCTAACATCCGTGCGGTAACTCTGCCGAAAATCTCAGAAATTCATTCGTCAGTTTGTCGTAATGTTTACACCGTTTTATATTAGCCATAACATAAAGTTTTATATATGAAAATGTGCACAATTTCATGTAGAATGCAACTGAAAACAACACATGGTTGAAACTTTTATCAGTTTTGAAATATTTTCATATAACCATAAGAGCCAAAATTTCAACCTTCAGTCAACTTTGACTTGACCGAAATAGTTAAAAAACGCAATTGTAAGTTAAAACTCTTACATTCTTGTAATATTCAATCATTTACCTTCATTTTGCAACAAATTGGAAGTCTCTAGCACACTATTTCCATTTATGGTGAATTTTGGAAAAAACTTTTTACTTACGTCGCGCGGTAACTCTTGCCGGAAAAATCAGAAATTCTTTCGTCAAATTGTCGTGATGTTTGCACCGTTTTTTTTATTAGCCGTTACATAAAGTTTTATATATGAAAAAGTGTGCAATTTCATGTAGAATACAACAAAAAAACAACCAATGGTTTATATTTAATCAGTTTTGAAATATTTTCATAAAAATCATGACAACTGCCAAAATTTCAACCTTCGGTCAACTTTGACTCTACAGAAATGGTCGAAAAATGCAACTGAAAGCTAAAACTCTTCCATTCTAGTAATATTCACTCATTTACCTTCATTTTGCAACAAATTGGAAATCTCTAGCACAATATTTTGATTTATGGTGAATTTTGGAAAAAAAATTTTCCTTACGTCCGTGCTGTAACTCTGCCGAAAATCTCAGAAATTCTTCCATAAGTTTGTCGTAATGTTTGCACCGTTTTATATTAGCCATTACATAAAGTTTTATATATGAAAATGTGTGCAATTTCACGTAGAATACAACAACAAACAACCCATGGTTGTAGCTTTTATCAGTTTTGAAATATTTTCATATAAATCATGATAACTGCCAAAATTTCAACCTTTGGTCAACTTTGACTCGACCGAAATGATAGAAAAATGTGATTTTAAGCTAAAACTCTTACATTCTAGTAATATTCAATCATTTACCTTCATTTTGCGACATAATAGAAAACTCTAGCACAATATTTTGATTTATGGTGAATTTTTTAAAAACACTTTTTCCGAAAATCTCAGAAATTCTTTCATCAGTTTGTCATACAGTGGGGCATTGCTTAATCGCGGATCAGAAATCCCGGAATCAGTCATTCACAGGTTTTTTCTTGGACCGCTTCTCCTGCTGTATCGCTGGTATGAATCGCAGCATCGCGGGACAAACGTGTTGCGTATGCGATGTTTATCAGTAGGCTAAGCCTCGGCCGCGGTCCGATAATCATCAACATACATGAAAAAACTCACACTATGATATTAACTGACAATAAAGGTAATAAAACTATTCTCACCTTGTATATCATTGGCATATCTTCATAATAAATAGCCTAATCAAGGCATATGTATGACTTTCATTAGTAGGCTAAGCCTAGTTGCAGTGCTATAACCACCAACATACATGAACAGATTCACAATTTGATATTAACTGACAATAAAGGTAATAAAACCATTCTCACCTTATATATTATAGGCATATCTCTGAATTAAGATCCATTCGGCAAACTAAAAACAGTGATGATATTGGTAAAACGACATCAGTTAATTATTTTAAGAATGAAAACAAAACTAGAATGCAAATGGTAGATCTCTATGTTCATATCATAATACTATAATATGGTAATAATACACGCAATATGATTGGACACAGTAAAACAAGTTTTATTAAAATTATCATTACTCTCAATACACAACTATTATTCAACTTTTGCGAATGGATATCTGTCAATGTTACAACCAAATCAGGCAACAGTCTCTCTCTCTCTCTCTATAGAGAAACAGCTGATTGCTGACGTCATCTGCCATAACTATTGAGCGTTTATCGAGTTGTGTTTGTCACTGCCGATATTCAATGGTGGCTTCCAAAGGTTAAAATAAAATACATTTTTACACATTCTTCATGTAATGGAGATCTGAAGAAAGAATCTCTCTCTCTCTCTCTCTCTCTCTCTCTCTCTCTCTCTCTCTCTCTCTCTCTCTCTCTCTCTCTCTCTCTCTCTCTCTCTCTCCGAGAAGCGTAAACGAAATATGTAAAACAATTTTTTACCTTCTATATTATCGTCTTATCTTCATAATAAAAAGGCTATTTGTGGAATAATTTCATATCAGTGAAATCAACTTTTATCTATGCAAAGCCAGCCAGCTGACAAAATGTGCGTATGTATATGAAAATCAAATTATGGTAGCGTTCACAGCAAGATTATCTTTCAAAATTGAAATAGTACTAATCATGGTAGTAATAATGTTTGGGAATATACATAACATTCATTTTCAATACACAATATCATTGTTATTCTGGTGGTAAATAATAGTTTAGAATGATCATATGTACTCTGCATTGTCAGGGGTTTGTGGCATGATGAAACAAACAAAATAAAGTTTTCCTTTTAGGCTACGTGTTTAGAAAAACATGAATAGAATCGGCTTTGCGACTTGGTTTATTTTGATATTTTTAATGATACAATATCTATCATTTGCACTATTAACACGGATCTGTTGAGTCCAGTGTTACCAATTTCGCATTTTTAATGCTAGCTTTAATTTTCTTGAGGTAATTAGCAAGAAAATTTTCAATCCAGCATTTGGCAGGAAAACTTGCATTTGTTTTCAAATACATCTAGCATATGTATTTTGACATCAAAACTTTGTAACGTAAAGTTTAATATTTCTTTTATTCTACTATGCTTGATATATCCTGTAAGAAAAAGAGCATAATCTTGCAAAACCATTTTCAGGAACTGAACAGAATAGGTTTCGAAATTATTATGAATCATGAAACGTAATGTACAAGTACACTGTGTATGTTAGAAACATGTTTGAATCGAAAAAGAGAGCAATCGGTTGAAATTGGCTGGGTGGCATTATGTATTATGTGAATTTTTTAGCACTTTATAGAGCAAAATCTAGCAAGAAATTGCCATTCCCATTTGGCAACACTGGCCTACCCACGTTTAATGTTGTTATTGAAGTCTTGTTCGCCGCATTCTTTAAATTGTACCCATATAAAAGAGTTAATTATGTGGCATTCAAAAGCCCCGATTCTTTCACTCTTATGGGAAAGAAGCCTAAACGTCAGATGAAGATTATTACGTGTAATATACTAACATGTGTTGTGAAGAAAAGAGGCCAACATGAGCATGCATATGTAGGCTTCTAGCTGTAATCCATAGGCTAGTAGGCTACATAAGTACAGTAGCACGTATACTACATATATAATTTAAGGCTAATGTAAAATAACTTTGAAACTATCTTGAATTTAGTTTAAGGTGATAGTTGAAGACATATTTGGTGTTTGAACTAAAGTAGGCAGTTATAAACATTGGAATAGTGGTCTTGGGTGGGTTAACTATTAAAGTAGGCAGTTTTTAGCAATTTTTAAGGGGGGGGGGGGGTACCAGAATAACACAGGTATTTACTTATCACGGTGGGTTCTGGGCCCTGTCTCCCGCGATTATCGAGGCCCTACTGTAATGTTTGCACCGTTTTATATTAGCTGTAACATAAAGTTTTATACAGGCAGTCCCCAGGTTACGACGGGTTTGGGTTACGATGTTCCGAGGTTAAGGCGCTTCTCAATTATATTCATCAGACATTATTTCCAGGGTTAAGACGCATGTTCCAGGGTTACGACGCCTACAACGCTCATCTGGCAGATGAAATATGACACCAAAAATGCAAATTAATCAATATTTGAAGGTTTTTTTATGAAAAATGCAATAAGAATGCAGTTTACATAGTTTTCAATGCACCCAAAGCATTAAAAGTAAGATTTTCTTAGGATTTTTTATGATGTTCTGGCTTACGACGATTTTCGGCTTTCGACGCATCTCAAGAACGGAACCCCCGTCGTAACCCGGGGACTGCCTGTATATGAAAATGTGCGCAATTTCAAGTAGAATACAACAAAAAATAACTCATGGTTGTAGCTTTTATCAGTTTTGAAATATTTTCATATAAATCATGATACATAGAAAATATTAGACCTTCGGTCAACTTTAACTCGACCGAAATGGTCGAAAAACACAATTGTAACCTAAAACACTTACAGTCTAGTAATATTCAATCAATTACCTTCATTTTTCAACAAACGGGAAGTCTCTAGCACAATATTTCGATTTATGGTGAATTTTTTTAAAAACATTTTTTTACTTCCGCATGTTATGAATTCATGCATTAATTTGTGATAATATGTTCTCTGTGTTGCTTTGATTGTTTTACAATTTGTTACATACTAAAATCATCGCAATTTAGTGTACAATACAACGAAAAAATTAACTCATTAGCTTTAACCGTTTTGCTCACAGTGCGATTTGTATAATTATGAAATTTTTTTTTTTCTCTGTCATATATACCAAAATTTATATATGATAATGATATTTTTTTCATTTCTGATGGTTGCATACTAAATTTCAGACAATGACAAAAAAAGGAGCCAAAAATGAACTCTTAATCTTAAAAACTAAGCGTGCTGTGATTTAAAAAAAAAAAAAACTTTTTTTCCGCTTCGGCGCTAACTCCCGAACGCTGCCGGCATACAAGAGACACTTTGGTAAATAGCAACTTGGCGTTTAAGGGTTAATCACTACAATGATATGAGGAAGAAAAAGAAATGCAGGCTATGATGGATGACCTCACATTGACGTTTGAAGTCCTGATACCGACTGATGAGTCATAGGTTCTCCTATCCACAAGATATCAGAATGTATGTATCTGGGGGCATTTAGACTGCAAATAGGGGCTCTTTAAGACAGATTGGTTGATTATGAAAAAGTGGAAGGCAATGGAGAATAGAAGCCTCCAATTAAATACAGTATGAAGATGATCTAGCATTATCAGAATATTTAAAGGAAGAGGTTTTATGTACGTTAAGAAGACAGGTGAATGTTATGGAGAAGAAAGGACTGAAAATAAATGAAAGCAAAGAAGATGAAGTCTAGTACGATTATCATGGAATGATATTTCATCAAAACTCATTTAGGATGTCAGAATAGTGTGTACAAGTAACCAACCAAACTATAAAAATAAAAAAAAAATAGGGTAAAGAACAATAGAACTACAAACTTTGACAAATGTCCACATTGTGCCAAATGAAATGCCCCTCAAGGAGTGATCCCTCATCCAGAGGGTGAAGAAATGGCGGGGATATATGACACCTATGAGGCTATAATTGAAAGAGAAATTAGAACTAGCACATCATCACTCTGGATAATGTGGAAAGACAGCTGAACTACAGGAAAATAAGATTATCCTGTTGGTGAAAAGTAAACACAGCAAAGGTTGATTACAATGACAATTAAATCCTACAACAGCATTTGTAGTACAAAAACCTCACAATCTACAATGTGCTACTTACCAAAGAATCCAGGTCATCAAAAAACCATGCATTTCGGCCATCAATGATCAGTTCTGGAGCTTGCTTTGTGTGGTCATACAGCTGCAATGAGGAAGAAATTACAAATAGATCCAATATCAAATGAAACAAAAATAAAAAATACAGCCCTAAAAATCAGAAGTAACATCCATATTTATGACATGCAAATTTAAATGTAATCAAATCATTACTCATTAAAATTTATTGCAAAACATGAGATCAAATGTATAAAAAAAAAGTTTTGACATAGGAAAAATATATTTTTGGTAGTTGCTGTTGAGTCTTCAAGGAATTACCCTTCCATGGTCTACCAGAACTCCATGGTGACTGGACTAATATTAAAGAATTCTCTTTTAGCTGGTCTTGTAGCCACGTAGTGTCATAATAATAAACATTATAACATGTGATGGAGTACGAATGGAATCAAAGATAAGAGGGCATTTTCCCTTAACTTTAGCGAAGCTGAACCCAGTTTTCCAACATCAAAACCTGCAAGAAGGGGAAGTGACTATTGTGCATGCGCATCTGCCATATTGTTTAAATACGAACTGGTACAAGACCAGGGAGCCATTACTCTCTGTTGTTCAATGCAGGATGATCCCTTGCTCACATACCATGCCTTTTCATCAAAGGAAGAGGGAGGGTTTTGAGGACTCAACAGTAACTACCAAAAATAAGGTTTTTCTACGTCAAAAATTGTTTTTTTATAGTGTAGTAACTTTTGTCCTCAAGGAGCTTTACAAAGAAACCAACAGGTGACTAAAGGCTTAACCACTTAAATTTTAATCCCAAAAACCTCAAACCATTTTTGGTCTGAGGTCAAACCACAATTTTCAAGGCTCTATTCTTTACTCTAAATACCTTAAGGTTTTGGTAACAAAGAACAACTAAATACAAACTAGGTATTTAGAGTGAAGTTCTGCACTGACTTACCTATGTAAGCATGCTAGGTATGGTTGCAGTGGGAAGACTCCTGGTTTTGCATTGTAATGCCTATGGGGTCAGGACTAATTACAGCACATACTGATACACAGTGTAGTCAAATTTGTTCAAGTCATGGCAATAATGTTTTAAGAATACTGACTGATGAGCACCTCACACATTCACAGACTTCTTCGAATGAAACATTTCTGAAGAAGGCCAATAATGTCCAGTCGTCCTTTGCTATATCACAGTTCACTCATTGTGGTTTCAATGAATTGTGGATTTTTCCATTTAATGTATCTAAATTTGTATCGCAGATTTTTCACTACATCGCAGGATTTTGCTGTATTTATTATTTTTATTTGTGGTAAAATAATAATTTTCTAGCCTAAATTTATATTTTTGTGGTAGAAAACATTTTCTTATTTTTGTGTTAAAATAAACATTTTCTAATGTAAAAAATTTCAAACATTCCCCCTTTATTCCCTTTGCTTTTAACAATCTCTACTTCTGTATGCAGAGAAACTGGTTGATTTTTCATTGTTTTCAATTATTCAATAAATATTTAATAAATATTTGATAAACCTGTGTCTTGATCTTCTTTACATAATGCAGAATGCAATGAATTTAGAACCGAAATAAAATATGTAGCGTACAGCAGTCACATAGACAAACACTCGCACATATGGAGTAGTACAGATGCTTCCGCTTGAGCTAGTTTACCCATGTTGAGATTGTACATGGCACACTACTGAATGATGGATAGGAAGTGACCAGCCAAAGCACCGTGTTCTGTATCTTGGGCACTGATTGGCTAAGTGACCATAGCACCAGTCTCCTTCATCTCCCGCTTAACAGCATCTTGCTTTGCCCACTTCCATCCATATCTTGCTTTGCCCACTTCCATCCATGCCGATTCTGTGCATAAGTGATGCTCTGCAGTGTTGTGCTTTTGTGAAGTTTTTATAAGATGTATTTATTTCAAACTCTAATATGCTGGCCAAACGTTCTGCGCCCTCTAAGGCTTCTGGTACCAAACCCAAGTGCCTGAGGAAGATGCTTACCATCACAGAAAAGGTGATACTCCTTGACATGCTAAAGGAAGAGAGAAGCTACGCTGCTGTAGGCTGCCTTTACAGGATCAATGAATCTTTGGTTCAGTACATAAAGAAGGATAAAAAAAAATTTAAGGAAGACGGCAGCAGTATCTTTTAACAACACTATGAAGAGGGTGATAACTCTGCAATAACGTCATTGTGAGGATGGAGCCTGCCTGCATTGGCCTTGTGGATCAGTGACTACATAAAGAAGAATATCTCGCTGGATATCAACATCACCTGCACAAAGGCCACGAAACTTAATGAAACTTTTGCTGAAAGCATTGATGTTCACAACAGTGATGAGGACCAGGACCAGGATGGCAACTACCATGACCCAGAATAAACCTGAAGCTGAGGAGTATGTGAACAATACTTTCAAAACCATCATCGAGGAAGGGGATTAAAAGCCTGAACAAGCTTTTAATATGGATGAAACAGGGTTATTTGGAAGTAAATGCCATCTCACACTTTTATTATGAAGGATGAAGCCAAAGCCCTTGGTTTTAAAGCCCAAAAAGATTGTGTAAATTTGATTGTGTGTGGAAATGCTATTAGGCTTTATGATAATGTCAGGGCTTATTTTATAAATGAAAAACCAAAGGGCCATAAACAAAAGAATATAAATGTGTTGCCTGTGTACTGGAAGCACGACGCCAATGGCTGGATCACGAAACTCCTCACATCTGACTGGTTACAACAGTGCTTCAGTCAGGAGGTCAAGCTTATTCTGGTAGAGAAAGGCCTCAAAATTCAAAGTGCTTCTGATCATGGACAATGCTAGAGGACACAGTTGACCTGTCATATGATGTGTAGAAAGAGTTTTTGCCGTTGAACACCACATCGCGGATTCAAGCCAAGGATCAAGGCGTTATCCAGGCTTTTAAGGCTCTCTATACATGAAACTCCCAGCAAAACCTCATTGAAGCTATGGACTCTTGACAAAGACTCCTTGCTACAGGTGTGACTAAATTAATGCATCTGTCTCCTATTCAGAAGGCCATAAAGGAGATGAAGAATAAAACCTTAAATGCCAGCTGGAAAAATCTGTGGCCAGACGTATCACTCTGTGGCCTGATCAATGCCCACTCACAACCATTGACAGATGAGGACCTGATGGAGATGAAGTCAGCAAGCGAGGAAGAGGAACAGGAGGAACTAGGGGTTGAGGAAGAGGAGGTTGCCCTAGCACTTTGATCAACTTGCAATTGGCTGAAGAATGGGACCCCCGGATGTCTCGTTCATTGCAGTTCTCAAATACAATCAAGGGTGGCATTTCAGTTTATAAAAACCTTGTCAAGAAGAAAAAGGAGCGCCAGCAACTCCCCATAACTATGCTCCTCATTCGTAAGAAGATTCCCGTCACGCCTACACATTTAGTGAAAACGGGAGTTATGGACGAGGGCGAAGATACTGAACCACTTGATGAAATGGCGTCTGATGAAGAGCTGCAATGCTCTTTTTGGGTATGCAGTACATACATTCATCTCATCATCATCACCTTCATCGTCACCAGTACTGCACTGCTAATTCATTGTCATCTTCATTCAAGTTGTAGTATAGTCAGTGCTGAGTACCCATAGAGAATTTAATTTGTTAAAATTATGTAGGAAGTGTTTCAGAGAGTAGGAAGTGTTTATCAGAATGTGGGAAAGGTAGTATTTATATGTTTTTCTTTATAATATACTGTTTAAAGGTAGCAATATTCAACAAAATAAATAAAGTAATAAAGCATTTCACAATAAAATATAACATAAAAGATGAACATAATCATGTTACAGCAGTGACACACAGCTGACTTGAAATAGAGGGAGGTAGTGTTTATATTATTGAGGAGAGTAGAAGAGATAGTAAAAACATTACTGTATGTACATAAAAGCATTACATAAAAGCATTAACAATTTACATAAAGAAAATAAAAGAACAGAATTCCACAATAAATTTATCATACTGATACAATATAAAAACACTCGATTGCAATACAGTAAAAATACGAAATTGAACAAGCATTGCTTGAGCAAGTGTTTGGGACTGGGCTGGCTGAAAGAGATGGTAGAGAAGAGAGGGAGGGTATGGTAACAAAGCATGGACTGAAAGTTTTAGACAGGCTACTGGATGAGAGATTAAGGGAGATTGTAAAGATTGGGAAACAGCAGTATGGATTCATGAGAGGAAGACGAATGTTGGATGCCATCTTCACAGTAAGAAAGATACAGGAAAAGAGGCTAGAGGTAAACCAGGAGGTCTGCTGTGCATTTATGGACTAGAGAAAGCATACGATAGAATCCCAAGATAAGTGATGTTTTGGTGTTTGAGGAAGAGGAAAGTCCCAGAAAAGCTGGTTAAAAGTTGGATTACACCAGGGATAGCATTAAGCCTATTTTTGTTTGTGTTCATGGATGTGTTGAGTGAAGAGATCAGGAATAAAGAGCTGTGGGAGTTGCTGTACGCCGATGATCTCGTGAGTACTGCAGAAAATGAGGACCTACAGAGAAGGGTTGGAGAGTGGCAGGAGTTTTAAGAGAGGGGTGGCTCAATCCTTAATAAATGGGCATTCTCACAAGTAGCAATAACAGGTTTTGGGTGGTGGACGGAGTGACTCATGGTGAGTAACAATACTATGCGCCATGATTTTGGGGAATCAGGCAGGAAAGAGGTGACATTCAAATAATAATAATATAACTATTTTTACAAAATTCATATGTGATAAATGAGGATTCTATGATATTAGTCTGGTCACCATGAAGCTCTGGTAGACCATGGAAAGGAACTCCTTGAGGACATAACAGCAACTAAACTAAAAACAAAAAGAAAAAAAAGTTTTCAAGAAAACTAAGTAAATCTAGTCTGCTGCACTTTTCAAAATTAAAAATTCAACCAAACAAGTAACATTTGACCAATTAATTGACTTCGACCTACCTCCTGTAGTACTGGGATGACTGGAGGTTTGCACTGCTGAAGGAAGTGCAGCACCATCAAAATGTAAGCGTAAGAAGAGAGGGATCCACGAGAGGCGTCCCCAATATCACATAATTTGGCAAAATATTTCATACCATATCCAAGGCACTGCAAAAGGAAAACCCATCCCAAAAAAATGGTGTGATGAAAGACTTTTATCTTGAGTTTGGTTTTAACAAAGCCGTAAGAGTTGAACTTATAATTCCCACAGCTCAAAAAAATAATTTAATAACCTCTTATTCCAATACAAACTTTATTAATAACATACTTCAGTTATTATATGAAAATAAAGTTACTCAACTTTTCCAAACATACTTAAAAATCAACTCCCTTGGGTTACATGGTATTGACACTGAGAAATTACTTCAGGTTAACTGATAAAACCAGAATCTAAAATATTAATGGTAAACAAAATTGCCTTTAAATAACTTTTACAATTTTACTGATTTCTGGTTAACCAGTACCGGCAGTCTATGGTTATCAGCGGGATTCTGCGCAGACAGCTTGATGAGCGAAAATTGTCGTTAACTAAAATCGGCGCTTATTGGCATCGATAACTGAATTTTGGCATTTTGGCACTGATAACCAGTTAATGGAGCCTCTGTTAGGTATGTATCTGCACTGATACTCTATTTTTGGCAAAGATAAATGGAAATCGGGGCATTTTGGTGCTGAAAATCAGCACTAGAAAAACACCATAAAACCAGATCGCCGATGACCAGAGACTGCCTGTACTACTATATACTCAATCTGGTAACATGTCACTAGGGCACAATTGATCTTGTTTTCATTTTTCAAGTTACCTCAACATTCAAAGTAATTTCTTGATTCTATAAGTTTTTTAATATATATCAAATTTTAGCCATTCACTACCATTTCTTAGGAATAAAATATACAGTACTACTAACCTTGACCCGGTGATCAATCTTGGCATAGGTTGCCAAGAGCTTTGTGTTTTGTAGGGCCAGGGTGTTATAGAGAGAAAGATCTCCTTCCAACGAAGCCCGGCGGATGGAGAACTTCACAATGGGGACCTTGGCAGTTGTTATGGCAATTACGTGTCCACATTGCCGGTACTTCTTCAACTTTTCTGCCAAGGATTCTATCACTTTGATGTGGTCAATATCCTAAGTGGGATAATAAATAAACAGCACAATTTCAATATGTAGCTTCCTAAGTTTCATTTTATCCCAGTTTACTCACTGCAACAATTCTTCTATGAAAAAATAGAAGAGTGAATATAATAAAATAAGACTGGTAAAAATAAGCTAACATAAAGAACAATACAAGTTTGAAATATCAATGTAACTGTACATGGCATTTCCATGTACAATTACAGCCTCTCTTAAACTCAAGAGCATCAGCACTAACAACTGTGCCAGGATGATTGATCACAGTTTTAGTAAAATTACAGCCTCTCTTAAACTCAAGAACGTCAGCACAAACAACTGTGCCAGGATGATTGATCACAGTTTTAAAGGTTAAATGAATTAATGGTTCTAATAAACACCTACTGCTCATGGTGTGGAAATTAATTAGTTACTCTGGCAAGAGAACAATTGTTTCTAACCTCTTCTACTACATCAAAAAACATTACAATGAAGCTATAAGCAGGCATACCTAGGCAAAATCTATAGAGAAAAAATAGAAATGGAAGACTTTTAGTGAAGGGACATGTTACATTACGGCACCTAAAGAGATTGCTAACATGTATACATTAAAATAAAACTCAATAGAATGAGAAAAGATGTGAAGCCCATGGCAATATTACAATGTTACCTAAACAAAGTGACTCATGGAATAGGGGCATGATATGAGACTGAGTTTTGCTCAAGTTCACCCCCAAACAGAAGTTACTACACCAGTTACCCATTGAATACATATTTCTATTAAAAACAAAAGCAACTTTATTCTGCATTTGAGAGTAATGATTAACCCTTAATGGACGTATACCTTCATATGGGTAGCGATAACAGGTTTTGAGCAGTGGACGGATTCACTCCTAAAGTCGAAACTTCGTCAAGAGAGATTGTACTTCACCGCAAGCTGCGGCATAGTTTTGTGTTTTCCTTATTTGAGTAAAGTGGAAATGCATATCATATGGAAAAATATTATGTTTTTGTGTTTGTATTTAGCTGTGAAAAGGATTGTTTCGTTGCTTCATGTATTTAATTGCAAATATACATGTTAGTAGTGCTTGAGCAAAAATGCTCAGTCATCATTTGTTTATAAAAGTTTGGTAGACAGGTTCCTTTCAACTTAGTAAGAAACTGCATGACAAGGGCAGTCACGATTAGGTTGGTACAATTCAATTTGCTTAGGCTATATGATCTCTTACAATTTTAAATGCTCTGCTTATTCTGAACAAGTCAGAATACCTGGCGAGTATCAATATTACGCATCATACGATTTGGGTAGATTGAGCAGCAGATGCATCACACGATTTGGGTAGATCAAGCGGCAAAAAGTTCCCATTACTTCAATTGGCAACTGAACTCTCAAGTCCCTTTAGCCAAATAGGTCTCTTGAGGTTAGTTGTGTTCTGGACTTCAAGGTGAAATGTCATACTCCTCTTTCTTCCAAGATATTTTTTATTCATTTGCTAATATATATACCCAGAGATTGCAGCTAGTTGTAGTTCTTATCTTTTATGATAGTATGTTGTCAGCTGTAATTGTAATTTTGCAAAGGAAAGTGCAAAGAAATATTAAAAAACACATGAAAAAAGAAGAAATATCAGAAAAGCATGTATGCCTCAAAACATCTAGTAAAAAAATTTTTGTTTTTCAACAAATATACTCGGATTTTGTTACTGATTTTGGTTCTTAACTGTTATGATGTTGTGCGAGTTGTAATTATAATTTTAAAAAATAAAATAATTTATTAGAAAAAAACATTTATAACTTGGTATAATTTACAATTGTCTTGTAAAAGAGATCCCACAAGCAGTTGTAAATACTATAGTTATTTTCAAGTTCTCGTGGTAGGTAGGAAAATTTTTTTTTCACACCATGTGCATTTGCATATCATCCTCTTTCCATGGATATGTTTTTTCTGAAACTGGGGGTCAGCCAGTTTAAGAAAAACACATATCCATGGAAAGATATGGAAATGCACATGGTGTGAAAAAAAAATTTTCCCTACCTACCACGAGAACTTAAAAATGACTATATTTACAAACCCTTGTGAGATCTCTTTTACAAAAATTATAAATGATACCCAATTCATACGTTTTTTCTAATACATAATTCTATTTTTTAAAATTATAATCACAACTTGGGTTTTGGGTGCTGCATATATTTTTTTAAGTCTGATTCTTAGGGTTAATCAAGTCACTATTACACAAATTAAAAAGACACCAGAATACCACCCAAGATGAGGCAAGATAGGCCAAGGTTCACTGATAAAATAATACCATCTGTTGTCAATTACTTGAAAGACTAACTAGACTGACAAAGTAATTTTTATTGGTTATTGTGGTGAACAAAAGCCAAATTATGCACTATAATAAATTTGAATGAGAATAGAATCAAACCACTGTTCAAGACTGTCTAAGATACAAATAGCAATGTATAAAATTATACTAGGAAATTAACAACAATAACAAATATATGACCAATGTCCTTGATTCAATCCTATCAAGAATGAAACAAGAAGAGGCACCCAATACAAAAAAAAGAGATCTTCTAAACTGGGAAGCTTAGCTTTTCCTAAAAGTAGAAAAATTCATGCTGTGAAGAGAGGACATCAAAATTGTATAACTTCCAGTAAATTCAAATACTGTATGGATTTTATGAGTCTAATTATAATACACATAAAAGGCATTACATAAATTTGTTTAAAATCATATATGTATTAAACTTTATACAGACAGGTAACTTTAAAACCTGTATAGATGAAATGAATCTAATTGTGACTTAAATGACATTACTCAAAGGATTTTTTTGATGGAGGAATAAATAATTTCTTTTAATACTTAAAAGACTAATTACTTTGATCAGGTAATTCAAAATTTAGGTAATATTATTTTAAAAAAGTAATACCATATCAGGTAATATTATTTTTAAAAAGTAATACCATATCAAAGATGATTAAGAAATAAAGTATTGGTTTTACTGTTAAAAGACAAAATACTTTGAGAAAGTAATTTCGAATTAAAGCATGCAGAAAAATTCAATATATACACAAGAATCAAATGATAATGGTCTCACCTCCCCAGTTCGATTGCCTTCAAAAGTAAGACATATGTCCAAATCAGAATGCTGGAATCCAAAGCCATTAGCAGAAGAACCAAACAACTTTAAAGTAACTCCTTGAAAAAACTGTCGAATGTAAAACTGAAGATCTGCAACTATTCTATCTCTCTCTTCTATTTCTTCTTGACGTGGCTCGAAATCCCCTGGGAATACAAGACCCATCAGTTTCTTGTGTGAGCTTTACAAGTTTCTAGCATGCTTTCACTGAGAAATACAAACATTACTACTTCTCACTAGATATATTCAGGAAAGAAACATGGTATAGTTTAATGGTTTTTCAAGTTACATAGGGTAAGGGGCCCAATAGAGATGCATTTCACCTGGATTTTATTTTTTCATCACTTATAGCTCTTTTAATTTTTCATATTTTTTCAAGTTCTATCTTGATTATTCATAAATGATAGTATTTTCACACTTCAATCAGAATTGGATTATCATTAATAGCCTGCTGTATATGCCGGCATATAAGGTGACCTTTTAACCTTAAAAAATCTCCCCCAAAATGGAGGGTCATCTTATATGCCGAGAATAAAAAGCAAACCTTAAATCCTGCTGAGATTTTCAATGATAAGCTAACCCTTGAAGTGTCGATAATTGCGTCACAACTATCGGCACTGTAAACAAAACACGTAATAATAGTAATCATTGTAGGTAATTCAAGTGAATCACTAGCAACACAACTATTGATACGGTAACAAAACAATTGTAATTAATGTGGATAATTACCATAATTAGACATCAGGATGAGTAAGCTCTCACTTTGGTACAGGTGTACGATCTCTCTCCACAATTCTAAAAGCCAAAAAGCTCCATATACCTAAATATTTTCTGGAGGAAATGATCATTTGCAAAAGTTAAACGTATTCCAAAATATACATGTCATCCTAGACCATTTGCATTTGTTATTGTTTACATTTTCAAAATCTCAGCTGATTGAGTACCATCAATATCTTTATTGCCATTAACTGCCTCTCCTCCTGTCTCTTCTGAGGCGACTCCTGTCCCAGGGTTAGCGGGAAGAGCGGGCAGGGTGATTGGAGTGAGAGCGAACAGGGAGGGTCTCCCCCTGGGAGCTCCCCCTCCCAGCGAGAGCCTCCGTCCTGGTGGGGGGGAAAGTAGGGGCCCCAAAGCGGAAACGACTCTTCCCTTAGGGGGGGACCTACCCGGGATACAGGGAGTGCCCGACCAGGGGGACACCTGAAGAATCCGTCAGCTCCCGACGTCTACCTGGACGATCCCCCCCCCCCCCCCCCCTCTCTCTCTCTCAGAGGTGGCTGGGAGCGCGGAGGAGGAGTCCCATGGGGATCCCCGGGGGACCGAGCGGCATACCTCGCTCAGGAGCAGCGCACTCCGTCGCTAGCGGCGAGCTCTTGGAGGTGCGTAGCGCCACAACCAACGCGTCCCCACAGGCCACCACGAACCCAGCACTCCTGCAAAAAAGAAGAACTGTCCGCCTGTACACCTCTCATCACAGACTCCTCGGGTCCCGCCATTTGCGAAAACCCAGCAGCGGACTCACCTAGGTCGCCTCGCTGGGAGGGGACGGGGGAACACTCCTGATGCCCTTCTGGGGAATCCTGAGAGGGAGCAGGTGACGGCGAAGGGCCTCCCGGGCCACGGCTCGTGCTCCTACTGTGGATCCTCCAAGGAAGCCTTCTTGGCTGGAGCATGAGGTTTCTTCTTGCGCTTGGTAGCGGCTAGATCCCATTGATGATCCGCCCACGTGACGCAAGACACTTACTACACAAAGTGTGAGGATCGATCTTAAAAGGCAAAAGGAAGGACCCACAGGTCCTGCCTTCCGGACCTGGGCAACACCGTTGCAATGATGCTTCCATAAGAACCAAAATACCACACACATGCGGCACACACACACCACATAAGGAAAGACAAAGGGAAATGGGCCGGTAAACAGATGATGAGCTGGAGCGTGCAAACTATACAGCGACCAGGAAAGGACTGCAGGTCAGAGGTCGTGATCTTCGACCCTGGGGCATACCTGGCTGGGGGTTAGGAGGAAATAACCAGTTTTTTCTGGTCGGTACCGGATTGACATCCAGGATTCTCCTACAAGTAGTTCAGGGTAAGTATACAGCGTTGGAACAACTAGTACTATATATTATTATTTTACCATAAAATGTAATATTGCCCTTAAAGACATACTTATTACTTATACATACTTCCAGCCCAAAACACAGAGAGAGAGAGAGAGAGAGAGAGAGAGAGAGAGAGAGAGAGAGAGAGAGAGAGAGAGAGAGAGAGAGAGAGAGAGAGTTATCCTTATTTAAAAGAGTGACAAGGATAGATTATTGTATTTCTTTAAAATACTATCGCAAATAAATTTTGAAATTAGTTATATTATCATTATTATGCAAAAATATTAATAACCATACACATGTACCATAGAAATTCTCTCATCTCAGTGAGAGAGAGAGAGAGAGAGAGAGAGAGAGAGAGAGAGAGAGAGAGAGAGAGAGAGAGAGAGAGAGAGAGAATTTACATGATCTTGAGTAGGCAACACACACTCCCTTCTGTCACATTACTTGATATATTTGACAGCTGTTGGACCCAAGCCATCTCAGCTTGGCTACCTGAAGTTCAAAGACAAGATGCGGGGTTAAATGGATTTTCTTTCATTCTTACATAATTTTTTTATTTATAAACTAAAATCTTGCTAATTCACTTTAGTATATTATTGCTGTTTACATTAATATTGATATCTGAATATTATTAAATCATTTATTTATCATACAAAAAACACATCTCTGTCAGAGAGAGAGAGAGAGAGAGAGAGAGAGAGAGAGAGAGAGAGAGAGAGAGAGAGAGAGAGAATTTACATGATCTTGAGTAGGCAACACACACTCCCTTCTGTCACATTACTTGAAATATTTGACAGCTGTTGGACCTCAGCTTGGACCTGGAGTTTGAAAGATGCGTAAAGACTGCGATTTCCATCATTCTTACATAATTTTATAAATTTATATACTAAAATCTTACTAATTCACTGTAGTGTTCTTTAATGAATTGATTGCCCTTTACACTATCATTAAAATTTGAAAATTAGTAAATCATTTACTTATCATACAAAAAACATAAATCTCTGTAAGAGAGAGAATTATTATTGTTATGATGTGATACCATTTAATCTTATTCAACTTACTAATACAGTATTGATCAATATTAATATTTTAAAATTAGAAAATAATTTTTGTATCATAAAAATGTATTTAGGCATGAAAATAACATCAAAATACACTAATTAGTGATTATTTATTATCGGAAAACCCCGCGAATAAGTGAATTCCCTGCAAATAATGGGTAGATATGGTCCAGAGCAAAATCGCCGAATACGGAGAACGCAAATACAAAGGGCCCACTGTACATCAGTGTAGGAGAGGATGATTGGAGAGAAGAAGAAAGAAGTCAAACGGGAGTAGATACCCTACCCAGAGGACATCTAATAGTACCCATGGTTCTGCTACATGCACTTGCCAAGTAGCCCAATGGCTTGCCAAGCATTCCCTCATCCATGGCAACAGGCAGGGAGTAGCAGCCCCTCTATCAACATCCTCCCCTGTCCTTGTCCCTGCCCCTGTGCCTAGTCCCCCACCCTGTTCTTAAAGAGCGAGACTGAAAAGGGGCGCTGCAGCAGCTGCTTCCTTGGAGTCAGAGCTGGTTGAGAAGCTCTAGCTGAAGTCAATGGTCTTGAAGTCTTCCTGGCAGGGGAATGCCTACTGCCTGGAGCTGGCAGGCGAGACTGAGCCAACAATTTAGTCACCGCTTGTTGGAAAAGCCTATCATTATTATCAGCCCGCCATCTGTCTATCGCAGCCTCCAACTGTTCCCTAGGTAAAAGCTGGGATTCTAAGAGATTTCCAATATGTAAAGACAACAATGAATCTGTATTCACTGAATTAGCTACTTTAGAGAGGGCTGCGTCTCTTCCAAGTAGTGGCAAGTTAGCCCACAAATTTGCATTAAGATGCCCCAGGTATGAAATGGCCTCCACACCAGATTGAAGAAACCTGATGAAAGTAGGACTCATGAAAGTTCCTCTTGCAGAATGGGACAAAGAAATACATACAAGCAATTTGAGCACAGCCTAAAACTTCAAAATTCCCAGAAAACTTTGTTCTAAGCAATATAAGAAAAAAAATTAATTCACGTCACATAGATTACAAATTACACCAAAGCATAAACAAGAACATATTCATATACCCATAAGGAAAATAGTGTCAGCTGTGAATTTCCAAACTTATCAAAAATTAATTCACGTCACATAGATTACAAATTACACCAAAGCATAAACAAGAACATATTCATATACCCATAAGGAAAATAGTGTCAGCTGTGAATTTCCAAACTTATCAACTTATATGACATTGTGAAGAAAATAAAAAGCTTAACACTACTTAGCAACTGTTACACTGAGTCTGAGATTTTGGATGATACACAAAGAATCATGATGCATAACTTGAGAGCATGGTTGTACCAGACTCAGCAGTCCTTTGTTAAACAAAGGTATGAGCAGTAGTATTAGCAATGTATGTACTATCGAGATCCCTTGATCCATAGCAGGTAACTGTCTCATTTTTCATATGTAGTGTGACATGTTTGCTGCAAAAGCATGGAGCACTCTTATAGTCAAGTGAAAGAGGAGCAGCCCCTATTATTAGAATAAGAGAAAACCCTTACAGCATACTGCATGTGACATGCAATTGTTACCCCAAAATTCTACATCAGGACTGACTGCATCGACCATGGGAGACCAAACTGTCATCATCAGTAAAAACCTTCACTGGTTTAGAACTGAGGTCTTTCAAGGGAGGTCACCAGGCCAGTTGCTGTCAAGTTCAAATGAAAAGTCTTGACCTTCAAGCTGCTATTCTCCTTAGGGTCCACAATACAAGAACTGTTAATACAGTCATACCCCGAAATTATGCGAGGTTAGGTTCCAGACCCTCTGGTGCAAGGCAAATTTTCGCATAAGTTTGGCAGTCTCTACAAATGGTAATAATTTATTATTTCTAGAGTTTAAAAACTAAATATGGCCCTAATCCTGCTCCCTAAGTATTAAACTAACTTTTAAATGAAATTAAAGTTACTGTAATTTCATTTTAAAGTTAGCTTACCCTTTAAAAAAGAAAGAAATGATTGACATAAAAATATAGGAGTTTATGAAGATTACGTATACTATATTTCTCTCTTTCCCACTTTCGACCGATCTACTTTTAGAATTCTCAACATGACAAATTTTTAATAAATTTATATTTTTCATAGCTAACTAACCTTTGATCTTAACAATAGGATAATCTTCTAGTGCCAGCTGGAAAACGGTTAAAAAGAATCCAAGATTGCAATGCAAGGAATCTGTGGCATCTGGCAACTCATGTATATACAAGGTGGATGCTGGTCACTGACAGGGCTTGTAACCTCATGATGCACCAGTCTTTCTTTAACCACCTTGGAGAGTTGACTTTCACTTTGCTCTCCTCCCCTCAAGCTGGTTTTTTGTTCCTTATTTATCGAGCCCAGAAGTCCAGTGGACATCAATGTTTTTAGATGGTCTTCCATGATTCCCATGTTGACCTTCCTTTGGGACAGACGCAGTTGCAGTAGATGTGCCTCATGCCCTTTCCTCTGCTTCATCATCACCTGTGTTTTGTGTAACATTGGTCTGTGTTTTGAGGGGATATTGCCCCTTCTTTATTCTGTCTCTTTTTCTTTGTTCTGAAATTCTTTTCTATGAACAAACAGTGTCTTTTATTTTGACTAATACAACTCTTAATTACATGCCTGTTTTAGAAAGACGAATTTACTCTTAGATATGCATCCATGTTTTAAACTGCATATTACAGTTCATAGACAGTACAGATAAAATTAGATCAATTTAAAATGATCTCCTCAACAGGTAGAGGTACAGAAAAATAGGTTGTAAAATATGAGTAAGTGCTAACTACGAGAGAGTTAGAAGGAGTTACAAAGATTAAGATGTCTCAAAGACTTATTAGTTCATCCAAGAGACATCGTGTGCTTACTTATCTCTTGGAGCAGGTTTTACTGTTCATTCAGTGTCCTAATAATTTTGTCTAGCTTTCTTTTAAACTCTTCCACACTGTTGCTGTTTACAACTTCTGGTAGCAGTTTACTCTAAGTGTCAAATATCTTGTAAGTAAAGAAGTTCCCACAATGGGATGTGTTGTATCTCTTCAATTCTAGTTTCCATCCATTATTTCTTGTCTGGTTTTCGTTTAATGCAAATTGGTTACAGTCTACTTTTGTTATGCCTTTCAGTATTTTGAATGTTTCTATTAGCTGTCCACACAATCATTGTTTCTAAGCCATACATGTTCAGGCTCTGGCTCTCTAGTCATCTTTGGTAACCTATTTGCCTGATTGATGGAATTAACTTTGTTGCTCTTTCTTGTACCCCTTCTAATCTATTTATGTCCTTTCTTATTGTTGGTGATCAAAACTACTGCATATTCAAGATGAGGTCTAACTACTGATGTGTAGAACTGCAGCACCGTTTCCTTGTTTCTGTATTTGAACTGCCTCTTTATGTATCCCACTAATTTCTGTGCCTTCTTTTCATCCTTTATGCAACTTTTGTGGATTTTAAGTCCTTGGTAATAATGACTCCCAGGTCCTCTTGTTTACTATATTTATGTCCTTCCCAAGCATGCACGCACGCACACCCACGCACACGCACACAGAGAGAGAGAGAGAGAGAGAGAGAGAGAGAGAGAGAGAGAGAGAGAGAGAGAGAGAGAGAGAGAGAGAGAGAGAGAGAGAGTGCTTTGCCTTTTAGCTTCTCTTCAACAGTTAACAAAAGATGAAAGAAAAGATTGTTTATCTAAATTATGTATCACATACAAATTTTGTAATTAGTACAGTTATATTATTATTATCATTATTATTATTATATTATTATTATTTAATCTTATTAACCTTTTTAAGTTGAAAATTAGATCTTACATAAGTAAATTACTTATTTATCACACAAAACAAATAAGCATATGCATGTACCATAAAAATTCTCTCATCTCAGAGAGAGAGAGAGAGGAGGAAGAGAGAGAGATGAGCAGAGAGAGAGAGAGAGAGAGAGAGAGCGGAGAGGAGGAGAGAGAGAGAGAGAGAGAGAGAGAGAGAGAGAGAATTATTTATCACACAAAACAAATAAGCATATGCATGTACCATAAAAATTCAGAGAGAGAGAGAGAGAGAGAGAGAGAGAGAGAGAGAGAGAGAGAGAGAGAGAGAGAGAGAGAGAGAGAAGCGAGAGAGAGAGAGTGAGAGAGGAGAGAGAGATAGAGAGAGAGGAGAGAGAGAGAGAGAGAGAGAGAGAGAAATTATTTTAAATTAATGGTTTTCTATTTACAGACAAAAGCTTTTAAACTTACAAATCACATAAAAATATTTAATATAAACACCTTCAAAAAGTTTCTTGAGGATTCGCAAATGTTCGTGTATCTGCAAAAAACTTGAGCATGACAATTAGTTAGGTTCCAATGAAAAGTTTGTGTATTTGTGAATTTGCGCAATTCGAATTGTGCAAGTTCAGGGTATTTCTGTACTCTCCTAAGCAAAGAGGTCATGGTCATGGATCACATTGTGTAAGTGTATCTCAGGGGGTCACAGCCATGGCAGTTTCAGTCTAGATGCCTACTAGTGTCATGACTGGGTCTTCTTTTGGTGAGGCCATCCATTATTTAACCCAACAGTAAATGCCATGTTCCTGCAATAGAGGAAAGAGACTGCTGTGACAGCAGGCGAGGCCCTAAATTGAAAAATGGAACAAAGACTCCATCTAAGACAAGTGATATTCACCAACATCAGTCTGACTGGCCAGGGGGAGGGAGGAGGGTTAGGCAGGGTGTAACTTCTCTGGGCATCCATATCTTGAGTTGATTAAAAGGGTCAAATAGGCCAAAGCCAAGCACTGGGACCTTTGAGATCATTCAGAGCTGAAAGGGAAATTGATGGTACGGAGGTTTTAAAGGTGTAACAGGAGGAAAACCTCCAAGTTGCCCTGGGAAACAATTTTTAAGAGGTAGGAAAGTCACATGGAAGAAAGAGAATATAAACGGTGGTACAGTTAAGATAAATGAGAGGTTGCAGTAGGGATGCTGCAAAGACCCTTAAGAATGCTTACTATGCACCATGTGAAGTCCACTGATGGCATCCCCCTGTGGGGTCAACAGGCTGCCAATATGATAATGAGAATTCAGGAATTAGAAACACTAAATAAGGATGATGACAACAACACACAAGAGAATGACAGCGAAGCTAGAAAAATGAAGGCAAAATTCACCCTAAAGACAAAGATGAAGGGGAAAAACAAGGGATAAAAACAGCAGACAACAACAAGCACAGACTTATACCTCCCTCAGCTCTATCTGGAGTGGAGCACACAAGACTAACTCACCTGTGTGCAATATCAGGTGCAAAAAGAACCGAGATATGCCTGAGGGGAAAGAAAACCCTAACAATCCATGGTGTAACTACTGGCAAAAGCAAATCATGAAGGATAAAGGAGGTGGGAGTAAACAAAATGAAGTATGGGGAAGAAGAATGTCAGTCTAGAGAACAGATCCCTGTACAAGAAAACCCATCGAAATGAAAGGAAAATCAAAGAGGGCGACAGCCAGTGGCCAAATGATCAACAAGAAAAGAAAGCCAACACCTGAGCTTGATTGAGAAAGACCTATGTCATCATCCTGACAGTCTTCCAACTCTCCAGATGAAGAGCAACAATTAATGGCCCTAATAGATAGCAAGATAAGTGGACAAACGAAAAATTCAACAGACATAGCGAGGATACCTGCCAAAGGCGATTCATCCTTAAGAAGTTAGCTGCAAAGAAGTCTGAGATGAACATGACAAATAAGAGCATGAAATGAATCTTGAAATGCTTGGAGAAGAATGCTGTGTTAAGGAGTACTTGAAGAGGAATGAACAGCCACTATAGAAAGGGCAGAGAAGAATTTCATGAGATAAGCATATATTCCGTAACAACTGCGGCAACATGAAGTCATTAGGAAGAAGAAGAAAAAAAAAAAAAAAAGTCCAAAACAGGACAAGGGCACAAAAAACCAAAGGGACTATGACAGGGGAGACATGACGCAAACAGATATGGTGAATTGAGGGGCTCACATCACAAGAGGTGCAGAACTAGCTGTTGGTTGAAATTTGTGTCAAAGTATGACATTTTTAACTGTTACCATACACCTGCACTCTAGTATACATTTAAGCTTTGGCTTATATGGGTTGTTCAATGCCCAGTGCTATCCATTGTTTTATTAATTTATTCAGCTATTCAGATCTTAGTTTATCAGACCATGACTAGGAGCTACAAATCAGAATTATATATATATAAAACAGGTTTGAGTCTTGTTGATACATCCTTATCAAGCCTCCACAAAATATTATTCTTAAGAAAAAGCTGAACAAAACATATAAAAAATTACTTGTTAACTTTTCAAAAATTGTAGACAGCTGATTAGTAAAAGAAGGCTTCATTGGTGGTAACGGTTTCAGTGGCGGTAATTCATCTTCTCGGCAGTCTGCTTTACAATGACCCTCTTTCTGGCATGAACCACATATCAAAGGTGGGTCAACTCCATCATTAAAAACCTGCCCCATGAACCTGTAACAAAAAGAAAAAAAAAAAAAAAAACAGAAAAACTGTAAATATGCAGTAGTCACAAAACAATTCTTTTCTTATTTAGGATCTAAGTTCTTAGTCTAAATCAGAAAAGCATTATGAAATCAAGCTAAGCTGAAACTGTCAAACCAGTCAAGTGAAACATATCATAGTCAATATTCTAAATAAATAAAATAAAAATTTATGTTAAAAGACTGCTGCACTTGATCACGCATTAGCTAATGAGACTGTAAATTTGGCAGTTTAGTATGGCAGGCTAAGATGGAATGCTACATAGCAGTGAGGGAAGTACTTAGTACTCTGTCTTTCCTCTTATGTCCTTTATCATAGCTGTCAGCCTAATTCTTCTTTTCGTGTCCAGCTTGTGTTTGTTTATATTTAGCAATGTTTTATGTCTACTATACAGTAAAATGTTTTTGCTCCCAGTTAAATATATATTTATATAAAACGCATTCCATTTGTCCTAACATAAATACAGAGTAATTAGTATTCCTGCATAAAGCTGCTTAACCATTGTTCTCTAGTGATTTCTGTGGAGGTGAATGCCAAAATACCATACCCTGAGAGCTAAGTGCCCCCCCCCCAACCATCAACATCTGTCATTAGCAATTACCCTTAATCCCATTACTAATAAGGCATGCTATATTAGACAGCAATAATAAAAAATTAGCTAAAAAGGGAATCCGAAAAGACAAAACAGACCCAGATCTGTCCCTACGATTCAATCAGAAATTGAATTGGTCAATAAGCAAGGAGTGTTAAGGAGATTTTTAGCAAACTGTACTAGTAGTGGGTTGTGTCAACCCTCTTTAGATACTGCTTTATTGTCACCTCTCCACTATTTAAAATGTTTCAAGTACATTTTTAAATGTTCTTCAGTAGTGTACTGTACACTGTATATTCTCTCTCGTGTACAGTATTTTTACTGAGATTTACTCAATAATATATCGTACTTAATACAGTAATTTTATACATAAATTTTCATTGTGCACACATACATACATGTATACACTGCATTTAGGAAACTATGCACTAAATAACCATTTGCTTGCTTTGCTCTCTATATAATGCCAAATTCTTCATGAAAATAAGGTCTGAGAGACAAAGAGGTAGCTATTACACCAAAGAAGAGAAAGGGAGATAATTAATACACTATCTTCATGACTTACTTGAAATCTATATGGTTGTCTTGAATTTGCTGCATTAACTTGGCTGCTTGGCTGGGTGTCACCAGAGTGAGTGATGTTGTAATCTTGTCAATGCTCAAATCTAATTCCTCTTCTTGCACATCAATTCCATTTGTACTTGGTGCAACGGGAGCATCATCAATGGTTGTGTCCTTCACAAGATGCAATTAAGAAAAAAAAATCTTAATACAACCTTACCAAATCTAGCACCCATTTCATTCATCATGTGATGTCTCACACAAAACTTCCAAAGGAAGAAGAGGAGCTAATCTCAGTAATTGAGTACAGAGTATCAGCATGCGCATAGAAATTAATTTTCACTACATCTTTGACAGGAAGAATGTGCTCCAAGCAGGGAAAATTTGTAGTGAATAAATAAAAATCTTGTTTTTTTAAACATACTTTCCACAATAAATCCATTGGTCATTTTGCATAAATTTAAACTTAGGTTGGGAAGAAACGAGTTGTCCAGGCCAAGGACTTCCAATATGAAATGAAGGGTCTACTTGACACTGTTATAACCCTGATAAAGCGATACATTACTATTTTTTTTACTTTGAAATGCTGGCGGGACCAGGTCAAATGTAGAACAAAGAATGTAACCAGTATCCAAAAAGGGCTGCCAAGATCAGGACAGTAACATTATGTCTAGTAATAAGATAAAGCACCAGTAACGTAGTGAATAGGCTAATAAATATGTGAGTACTTTACACGAAGTGTGTATTTAATCCACCTTAAGCCCACGAAAGTGTCAAGTTATGTCAGATACAAGAGTAAAAAAGCATCAGGAACCACATAAAAAGGGAGCTGTGTTTAGGGAAAAGAATCCTCAAAAATGTAATGTTGGGGTCTGTAGTTGTATGTTCAAGAAAGAGTGTCCTGGTTTTTACATAAGGTCTAAGGGTGAAACTTTTTTGAGTGATGTATAGGGAAGTATGTAGCCAAGGCAGTCTACGTCATCTATGATACCAAGATGGGGAATAAGAGGAAGAAGGTAGGAAAAAAACGATGACATTGCATTACACTCAATCTAAAAACATGAAAAATTTGATTTCACCAAAAAAATCAAAGATCTACTGACACAAAATAATCTTTCAAAAATAAGGGTTTTTTGTTTGTGTGCATGGTGCTCTTATGTTGCATGGAACCAGTGGTTATTCAGCAACGGGACCAATGGCTTTACGTGACTTCTGAACCACGTCGAGAGTGAACTTCTATCACCAGAAATACAAATCTCTTGCTCCTCATTGGAATGGCCGAGAATCGAACCCACGACCAGCAAGGTGGGATGCCAACACCATACCGACCACGCCACTGAAGCACTCAAAAATAAGGTTAACTCAATATGTACTCATTAAGACAACTCTAGGTTTTAGCATACCCTCATAAGTAACCTCTGCATAGAATATAGTACTGATGACATCACATTTTTTCAACTAACACTGTCTGCCAATTTTTTTTATATAATGGTATTGTGGCTCTAATGCTAAATTTTCCCATCCCTTCCATTTGACAGTAGGGATGCACCAATACAATACCTGTTACCTCCATAATACTGTTATATAGGAAATATGTATTGTTACTAAAATCATTCTTGCTCTCTGGTTATCATATACTAAAGGTTCAAAAGTTGAAAGGTCATATAGGGTTAATGAACTGCACGTGTCTGATTCCAAGGTGCAGCAGTAGTAATGCAGTAATTTATTGCACCATTCACTTATTTCATACCTGTACTGCACATGCTAAAATAGTACCCAACTCCAACAAAATGGCAGTGACTCATTGCTGATAAAGATAGACAACCATAGTTAATTGAAATTAGAATTACAATAATAAATTGTTAAATACACTGTACAGTATTAAGATACCATCAGTTTTTAAAAGATGAACAATGAACCTATACCTATATACAATGATATGCCTATAAAGGCAGGCCCCTGTTTATCATGGGGGTTCTGTTCTTGAGACGCGTTGTAAGCCAGAACATCGTCAAAAATATTAAGAAAACTTTACTTTTAATGCTTTGGGTGCATTAAAAACTATGTAAACTGCATTCTTATTGCATTTTTCAAAAAAAAACTTCAAATATTGATTATTTTGCATTTTTGGAGTCCTATTTCTTCTGCAAATTCAGCGTTGTAAGCCTCGTAACCCTGGAACGTGTTGTAAACCTGGAAATAATTTCTGATAAATATAATTGAAAAGCACTGTAACCTCGGAACGTCATAAGCCGGGCAGTACCTGTATACAGGCGGTCCCCGGGTTACGACGGGGATTCCGTTCTTGAGACGCTTCGTAAGCCGAAAATCGTCGTAAGCCGGAACATCGTCAAAAATCCTAAGAAAACCTTACTTTTAATGCTTTGGGTGCATTGAAAACTATGTAAACTGCATTCTTATGGCATTTTTCATCAAAAAAACCTTCAAGTATTGATTATTTTGCATTTTTGGTGTCATATTTCATCTCCCAGATGAGCGTTGTAGGCGTCGTAACCCTGGAACATGAGTCGTAACCCTGGAACATGCGTTGTAACCCGTGAAATAACGTCTATTGACAAGCATTGTAACCTCAGAACGTCGTAAGCCGACACCGTCGTAACCCGGGGACTGCCTGTATACGTAGTTTGTTTGGTAGGCTTTGTTAATACAATAGTGCCTCAGGTTACGAAATTAATCCGTTATGAAGTGGCCTTCGTAACCTGATTTTTTCGTATCCAGAACTATGTTTTACGTATAAATTGCCTAACTCATTCCAAGCCCTACAAAAACACCACAGTAAATTTTATATTAAAGCTAAATTGACCAATAAACAATGAAATACAACAATTTGGACTATTCAATACCTAACCTAACCATTACTGTACTTGTAAATAAAGTGTATTAGTGTAAAGGGTACAAGAAATACTGTACGTACATGTACGTACGTATGTAGTAAAATGTGGAACCTTACCTTACAAGTGAGGCTATGTCTGAAAGTGGCAACAGAGGAGGAGGACAAACGGCAGAAAACATAAACACTTAACTTTACGAAACACATTAAAAAATGGCAGAAAACATTAACACTTAACATTACAAAAACTTATTATTTAACAAAATTTCATTATCTTCACCACTTTCAATTTTCTGTTTTTTCGTATCACTTGGACCTTCCTGTTTGCTTACTACTAAAGGCCTCTTTAAAAAGTAACTATCCAAGGAAGATTGCTTCTGCCTGCTTTTAAAAATGTTCCTAACACGACTCGGGCAAACGTCATTGAACTGCATGGGCATTACAACCTGTGTAAACCTTTTTGGGGTGTCTCTTTTCTACAAATGATTGCACTTTATGAAAAGCAGCTAGAACATATCTAATTTCTGCCGTTGTCATAGGATCCTCCTCCTCCTCCTCCTCCTCGTCACCGCTGCTAGAGAACTCTTCTTCAATGAAGTTATGTTGCATGGCCTCCAACTCCTTCAGGTCGTCTGTCATAAGCTCCTCTTGGTGCTCCTGGAGGTCATTGATGTCATCACCGTCGACGACCAGCCCCATGAACTTGCCGAGTGCAACGATCTCGTCAAGATCTGGTTGCGAAAGTTTCAGGATCGTCAACTGTTTCTGAATCTGCATCAGCTTCGCCCACGTTGAATGCCTCGAAGTCTCGGGCAGATACGGCATCAGGCCAGTTTCCTACACAAAGAATTCAAGGTTCACCTCAAAACCTCCTGCCAAGCTTGATCGATGAGTCGGATGCATATCACAACATCGAAATGAATCTTCCAAATTCAGGCAGGGCGAGGTTTGTGGTATCGGTAATGTCGAAACATCTCTTGAAAAGATGTTTTGTATACAGCTTCTTGAAGTTCGATATCACTTGCTGGTCCATGGGCTGGAGGAGAGGGATGATGTTAGGCGGAAGATAAAGAACCTTGATTAAAGAATAATCTGCTAGGATATCTTCCTCAAGGCCAGGAGGGTGAGCAGGGGCATTGTCCAACACCAGCAGACATTTAATAGGGAGGCGCTTCTCTTCCAAGAATTTCTTCACTGTCAGGCCGAAACACAGATTTACCCACTCGGTGAACAAAAGTCTCGTTACCCAGGCTATCGCATTAGTCCTCCACATCACTGGAAGCTTCTCCTTTAGCACTTTGTGAGCCTTGAAGGCTCGAGGAGTCTCGGAGTGATACACAAGTAGGGGCTTCACCTTACAATTCCCACTGGCATTAGAACAAAGTGCAAGCGTAAGCCTGTCTTTCATAAGCTTATGCCCGGGTAACTTCTTCTCTTCCTCCGTGATGTACGTCCAACGATGCATTTTTTTCCAAAAAAGGCCAGTCTCGTCACAGTTGCAGACTTGCTGAGAACAGTAGCCTTCCTTGATTGTCATCTCGTCGAATGTCTTAACAAAGGCTTGGGCCGCTTTCGTGTCCGAGCTGGCAGCCTCCCCATGCCGCACCACCGAATGGATGCCAGTCCGTTTATGAATTTTATCAAACCAACCCCGAGAAGCCTTGAAGTCTGGGGTTGCCTTTGATATTCCTTCTCCTGTGTCGTCTTCAGCCTGAGCACTCAGATCACTGAAAATGGCGCTGGCCTTCTGGCAGATTGCCGTCTTGGTTATCGTATCACAAGCAATTTCCTTGTCCTTAAACCATACGAGAAGCAGCCTCTCTATCTCATCTTGCATGTGACTCCTTGTTGGAAAAAAATAGTCATGCCCTTGGAAGGTGTAGCTGCTTTGATGGCTTCCTTCTGCTCAAGGATGGTGCCTATTGTCGACGGATTTTGGCCGTATTCCTCAGCGATCACACTCAACTGCATGCCAGCCTCATACTTCTTGATTATCTCCATCTTTGTCTCCATAGAAATCATCCTCTTCTTTCAGTGAACTTCAGCTACATTCTTGGGTCCCATGGCTAATAACGTAAGTAATTAAGTTCACACACAACACAATAAGTAATCAACAGTACAACAAAAGTGAAATCACTAACACGAATTTACATTAACGAACAAAATCTACGTGAACAAACGAATTCCACGTGTACGATAACACTGCCGAAACAAAATGGTCGAGGAACTCCTTTACGTAGATGCATGATGGGATAGATGCTGACCAATAGGAGAGCAGGATCTTACAGCAGTAACTAACATCAGGAACCAATGGGAGAGCGGGAGGATGGTGGCGAGTCTTCTGAGTTGGCAGCGCGTGAGTTTTAAAATTGTTCTTGGCGGCCCGGGCGAATCTCGGACTTTACAGTACAACCTTTCACGACCTGAATTATTTTCATACACAGAAGCAAAAAATCTTCATCTTTGCCTATGTAACCAGGATTTTTCGTACGGTGGGACTTTCGTATATAGGGGTAAGACTGTATATGCAGGCAGTCCCCAGTTTACAACTGTTTTGGCTTATGACATTGCAAGGTTACAACATTTTTCAATTATATTCACCAGAAATTATTTCCAGGTTTACAACGCATGTTCCAGGGTTATGACGCTTACGCTGCCAATCCGACGGAAGAAATATGACTCCAAAAAGGCAAAATAATCAATATTTGAATTTTTTTTTTTTTTTATGAAAAGCAATAAAAATGCAGTTTACATAGTTTTCAATACAACCAAAGCATTAAAAGTAAGGTTTTCTTACGATTTTTGACAATTTTCAATGATGTTCCAGCTTAAGACGTGTCTCAAGAACAGAACATCTGTCGTAAACCGGGGACTGCCTGTACATTTTAGGAAGCCTAGAAGGGTTTTAAATTCCTATACTAATGACAAAAGTATCAGCTGGTATCAGCCAGAAATTCACAGATACCGATACCACAAACACTAGCCAATACCACCAATACCGATACTTGGGCACATCCTTACTTGAAAGTTCAACATGAACATGGAATGGTGTGAGCATATGTATTACATTCCTTTACCCCTGCGTAGTAGGTGCTTAGAGACAGAGAGAGAGAGAGAAGCATGAACTTTCTTTGTAGAATCATTCTAATTTTAGCCTGTGCAAGATTGTTATCTATAGTATACATAACACCATAAATGTTCAATCAATAGCCAGCAGATTAGACTTGTTGAATATGTACAAGTAACAGCAGAATAAAAGTACATAAGGTATTTGCAAAGCAGTAGTGCTTACATTATTTGCTGTCCTTCATCTTCTGTGGTTAATCTGGTCAGTGTGTGTTTTTTTTTATTATTATTATTTTTACACAGCATTTATAATGCATATACAGTACATCCACATACTGTATGCATTACCAATGCACTGTCTGTGTGTGATGGTACAGTTATTCAATCCTGAAAACTAGTTTGGGTAATATGGTCTTGCGAGATATTTTACTTGCTAAAGTGTCATATATTTTAGGAGTTTCATTTTTAATTAGACACCTCTTTTATGCAACATTAAATACATACATCTAATTTGTGTACATTTCCATGGCCTATTAATGATTAAGCTACAAATTCGGAGTGGCTTAGACTAGGCAATTCACTATTCCTATTATCACCCTTGTATATATCAGCAAACCCCCCACAAACATAATCAAGTTAAAAGAGGGGTTATTGTACTGGTCATAATTCTACACACACAACCAAAACATTTAAGCCAGTGAGAAGGAATACAATAAACTTACCAGTAAGCATGATGAACAAGAAAACAAGAACATTTATTTTTATGGTATACAAAAGCACGATAATGATAATAATTCAAAATCTTGCAGATGATGGAAAAACATTTCGTGAAATAGTGGCCTATTGTTAGTGAGGTCCATTCAAGCACTAGCAACTCTTAACCTACAAGGTAACTATAGTAAGCAGCTAACTGGTTAAAACAATCAAAATTTATTAGTACTACCTTCTTCCAAACCATCCGAAAAAGTTAAAAACTAATCATAATTGTAGCTAAGATCACCATATTATGTTCTTCCTGGGTGACAGAAAAGAAAAATTAAATTTTTATAAAATTAGGTTTAATTTATATACAGGCAGCCTGTGGTTTCCTTCGGTAAGCGACATTTCAGTTTTATGGCACTTGTTAAATATATTCATAACTGGGTTTTACCCTTCATAGGGTTTATAGCACTGTTGTCTGGTTATCAGTGCCTTAGGTTAAGTGCTGAGACCATCTCATAAAATACAAACACAACAAATATGCATCTTTTCCTTGGCTCTTTTAAAAAGTTATCCTTTACTTTGCTGTATCCAATAATACTGTATGTAATCTTGTATTACTATTTGTATTAAAAAAATACAAACAAACTGATCATGTTTTTGTTTGGATAAATCAGCTGAGGGCAGAGGTAAGATAATTTTGCCATATTTAACTCAATTCAGAGCTATTTTTTGGCTTTTATTTAGCATAAATCAATCTCTAAAAACTCTATTTATACGTGACAAGGTTATTTTTTGTTATATGAAGTGTTCTTAATTTTGAAAATTTAATTAAATAAGTTTGAAAATTTAGTTAAATATGTGAAATAGACTTAGTTATTTTTTCATTAATAATGGCACTGTTGTCTGGTTATCAGCACTTTGCGTTTTTGCCTAAACGCAAAGAGACCCTCATTAAATACAAACATAACAAATATGCATCTTTTCCTTGGCTCTTTTAAAAAGTTATGCTTTACTTCACTGTAGCCACTAATACTGTATGTAGTCTCATATTACTACGTCTAGTATTATAAAATACAAACAAAGCAATGTAGGTTTTGGTTTTGAAAAATCAGCCAAGAGCAGAAGCAAGGTTATTTCGCCCTATTTACCTCGATTCAGAGGGACTTTCTTGCTTCTATTTAGCATAAATAGGTTATTTTTCATTATCTGAAGTGCTTTCAAGTTGAAATATGACTTAAATATGTAAGTCTTGTTGTAAACTTGATTGTTATCATTTTCTTTAATAGATGGTGTTGGGAGCATGTTATTTTGAGTAAAAAAATTATTTAAAAAACCAGGTATACAAATTTTTAGAGGGTTTTTCTTGAGTTTTAACAAATAAAATAGGCCATTTTCAGCATTTTTATAGGGGTTCCAACTATGTATTCGTGCGGGAGGGGGGGGGGGGGGGAGCTGGAGGGATAGAGTAGGATGGAAAAGGGGAAAGGAGTGCCAGGCCCTCTACAGTCACACTCATTCATACCAATACATGGTGAGATGGAACCTTGTCCAGTTAGAGGAGCTGGGTAAGCTACACAACTTGTTGAGCAGTCACCACTGGTCCCAAGGAAAAAAAAAAAAAAAAAGTGTCCTAGGACCTGTGGGCAATATCCCAAAGGTAGTAAGAGGTGAAAGTGGAATGCCATGCCAGACTCCTGTCTCCAAAACCTGATGAACAGACAGGTCTTCTGGAATGCCAGGGACGGGGCAATGCCCCTGACCTTGTGAGCTCTTGGACAAAGTGTAATAGTGTTGTCTACGCTAGCATCAGAATCAGAGTATGCCTTCCTGATGGTCTTGCGAAACCAGAAAGATGCAGTGTTTTTGGGATACCTCTTTCTTGGGACCTCCGGTGCTAACATAAGTCATCGACACTCAGGCTAGAGGTGTCAAGTCTTCTTCAGTTACTGCCATAGTGCTCTAACAGGACAAATTAGCATCTTGTCTGGATCATCACCAACAAAGTCAAACAGGGAGGGGATGGTAGGGACAGAAGGATTCTGAGTTTTTGCTATAAAATTGAGCGTAACCGATCCACATCTCCTTGAGTATTTGACATTGAATGAAAGACCATGAAGTTTTCCAACTCTCTTCGCCAATGCCAGGGGAACCAGAAAGATGGTTTTGAGTGTCAGATCCCTGTTTGAGGACTCTTGAAGAGGCTTGTAAGGTGCACGAATCAAGCTCTGCAACACAACAGTCACATCCCACGCAGAGGGCCTGAGATCCCTGGGTGGGCAAGACCTCTCGAAGCTCCTAATAAGGGACAATATCTCCAAAGAGAATGAAATATCGATACCTTTCAGCTTTAAGACTAGGCTTAGCGCAGCCCTATAGCCTTTCACAGCTGAAACTGAAAAGAGCCAGACAAGGAAATTCATGCCCTGCTGAAGAGTGGCTCCAACCAGAGAGATACCCTGTCTGACACCGACATTAACCACAGAAGATGGCCCACTTTCCATGATATACTGCTGCAGAGGACTGTCTGAAGTATCCTGCCATCTTTGTTGCTGCTCGGCAAGAAAAGCCTCTTGCTCACAAGAGATGATGGATATCCTGCAGCCGTGAAGACACAGGGTAGACACCTGTGTGCAGTTGACACAGCAGGTTGTGCCATGGGGGAATCTCTCTTGGTGCCTTAGAGAGAAGGGCCAGAAGGTCAGGATACCAAATGGCCTGAGGCATTTGGGTGCCACCAGAATCATCCAAAGATTCGAGGTGGTCAACACCTTGCTGATCACCATACGAATCATGCAAAACGGGGAAAAGGCATAAACCTTGAGGTTGTCCCATAGGTGCTGGAACGTGTCCTCTGTAGCAGCCCACGGGTCCAGTGCAATGGAGCAAAAGGTTTCTGGCTTCCTGTTGTATCAGGTGGCAAACAAGTCAATGAGTGGATGCCCCCACAGGTTGAACAGCCTTTCTGCCACATCCTGGTGAAGGGACCACTTGGTCCCTATAACCTCATGCTGGCAGCTGAGCTTGTCTGCCACCACATTCCTCTTGCCTGGAATGTATCTAGCTGACAGCTCTACTGAGTGGGCTACCCACTCATGCACCTGCAATGTCAACTGATGAAGCTCGAGAGATTCAGAGTGCCACCTGCTTGCTGATGTATGTCACAACTGTGGTATTGTTGCTCATCAATATCACCGAGTGTCCCATCATATGGTCCTGAAACTCTTGGAGAGCCAGGAAGGATGCCTCGAGTCCTAGGAAGTTGATGTGAAGGTGCTTGTCATGAAGGTCCCACACTCCTGCTGTCAACAACTCCTCCAGGTGTGTGCGCTATCTCTCAGACAATGCGTCTGAGAACAGAAGCATGTCTGGAGGGGGAGTGCGAAGATCCACTCCTATTCATTAAGAGGTTCCTGCTGTTGAGCCACCATTCCAAGTCCTCTCTCCCTTCCTGTGAGGGAGGGAGGGGGGATGAGAGCGGACTGAGGGTCGCGGAACTGAGACCAGTACTCCCTCAGTCTCCACTATAGAGACCGAAGGTGAAGACACCCATGATAGACCAGCTTTTCTAAAGACGACAGGTGACCTATAACAACTTGCCACTGCTGAGCAGACTGCTCCTGTTGAGACAGCAACAGTCGCAATGCCTCTCAGAACCTGCTGGTATGAGAGTCTGAGGAGAAGATTCTTGCTGCTACCATATCTATCAGCATTTCCAGATATTTAGTCCTCTGCTTGGGTTCGAGATCGGACTTCTCGAGATTCATCATAATCCCTAGATCCTGACTAAACTCGAAGAGTCAATCTCTGTCTTGTAGCAAATGCAAGCGAGACCTTGCCAGGACTAGCCAATTGTTGAGATACCTCAAAAGACGTATCCCAAGTGAATGTGCCCAAGCTGAGACCAGGTTGAACATACACGTGAACAGCTGGGAGCAGTGGAGAGCATGGAACAGAGTGCCCTGAATTGATAGACTCTCTCTCCGAGGACAAAGCAGAGGAACTTTTGGGAAGACTGATAAATGGGTATATATTTGAAAATTGGCACCCTTCAAGTCCAACGTAAGCATGAAGTCATTCTCCCTGATAGAGGCAAGCACCGTTCATGCCGTCTCCATCTTGAACCAAGTCTGGCAAACGAATTGGTTCAGGGGCGAAAGGTCTGACTGGTCCCTCCCCGCCAAAACCCTTCTCTACAGGAAATACTTGGCTGAAAAACGTTGGACACCAGACCAACACAACTTCTAAATCACCCTTGCTCAGCATCTTCTGCACTGTTTGCAATAGAGATTGGTGCTTCTGTAATCCTTCTAGGTAGGATTTGAGATGGACCAGGTAGTTGGTGAGAGATGGCAGAGACTCGAAGGGAAGTAGTTAGCCCTCCCAAAGGACATCTACTAACCAGGTCTCTGCTCCATATCGCTGCCATGTTGCCCAATGGCTTGATAGGCAACCCCCCTCCCCCCAATGGCAGCAGCTGGAGGGGAATGGCGGCCCTAGCGTTTCCGCCTTGTTTTAACACTTTCGTATCCAATTGACGTAATAGTACGCAAAATTACCCTACCCCCTCCCTACCTGACTGACGTAACTTTACATGAAATTTACCTAAATTTTTTGTACGTGAGGTAGGGGTAATTCTTTTTTATTTTCGGACAAGTAGCGATTTCCATTGGCTAGATCATACCTTGGAACATGTAACTTGGGTATCAATACGCCAGCCTAGTAGTTCCTGTAATGCACATGCTCAAATCCCTGGCGTAATAAAATTCTCACAATAAAATCGGCTGATCCTACCCACACTTCCCTCTCAGTGACCACACGTTCGAGCTGCTGTAGACACGTGTGTTTGTTTACACTGTGACGTCACAAGAGAACAATTTTCCGATATGCATTCGCGAAGTTTTTCTAGCTATAATTCTCACCATATATATGCTGGGCATCGCACTGTTTCTTACCCTCTTTTCTATCAATTTTTTCACCAACTGTACGTACTTTCATTATTACATATATTGATATTTAGAGAATTTTGTTCGCTTTCTCATAAAAAATCATTCATTCGCCTAACTGTTATAGCTTTTGAGCTACGAACGATAATGTTGACAACGGTAAAATTTTTTTTCGTTTTGATCAACTTGAAACATCAAAATGAAACTGTTGCCATTACCAAAGCCATTTTTCTTGACTCTCCCTTTATTCTTCAACTTTTCCTCTACATTTTCATTTATTTACGAAGTAATTTCTATAAAAAATAAGCGAGATAGGGCGCTTCAAAAATTTTTTTTTTTTCTAGCAATAATTCTCACCATACGCTGGGCAGAGCGCTCTGTTTCTTACCCTCTTTTCTATCATTTTTTTCAACAACTGGACTTATTTGTTTTTCATTGTTTTATATGTCAATATTTAGAGAATTTTGTTGGCTTTCTCATAAAAAAAATTCATTCGCCTAACTGTTATAACTTTTGAGCTACAAATGATAATGTTGACAACAGTGACATTTTTTTTCATTTCAATCAATTTATAACGTCAAAATAAAACTGTTGCCGTTACCAAAGCCATTTTTCTAGACTCTCCCTTTATTCCTCAACCTTTCCTCTACATTTTCGTATATATTTACAAAGTAATTTCTATGAAAAATACGCCAGGCAGAGCGCTGTTTCTTACCCTCTTTTCTATCAATTTTTTCACCAGCGGGACTTATTCGTTTTCCATTGTTTTATATGTCAATATTTAGAGAATTTTGTTGGCTTTCTCATAAAAAATAATTAATTCGCCTGACTTTCATAGTTTTTGGGTTAAGAACAAAAATATAAAAATAAGTAAAAAAAATTTTTTTTTTTAAATAACTCGCATTTTTTCGTATTTAGAGGGCTGGGACTCTTATTCTGACTATTCCACCATAAAATATAAACATTTAGAAAAAAATGACAGCAAAATGAACATTGTTGGCATAAAATTTCTATTTTTGCTGAATTTTCGAAATAATTATTTTTTTTCACTGTCGAGCACTCCCAGACACCTTGGGTCTCAGTGCTCAAGCTATACAGATAGGAAAGCGTTAAGATTTCAGCAGCCGTGTCCAGGCTTCGCCTAAAGTAATTCCTATTGTAAAGGACCTCAGGTTGTATATTGTGTAGGAACAATTGCATTTTCATGGTACTTTTTATGAGAAATATCCACAAATTGTTGAATTTCTTTTTTTTTTATGAGGAATATCCACAAAATTACTACATTTTCATATCAATTTCATGAAAAAATGCACTTTTTTGTGATAAAACTATTAAAAAAAACAGACATAAGCATATTTAGTGGGTTTTTCTTGTGTTTGAACTAACAATACAGTCAGTTATAAGTGTTTTTTCAGGTGTTGTAACTTGTAAGTATGTGCAGATTCTAGCTACTATTCGCTGGGGACGAAAGGGGGGGGGTTGCCTTAAACACATCCCTGCGAATACAGAAGGGACATTGTAACTCATTCCAACCAACCAATAAAGTCGCCCTTTTCAATTTTTTTTCCATTCTTAATGGATTCAGAAGTTAAATGAAGAGTGTTAAGTAATAATGCAGTATGTTATACGAAGTAGAATTTTCCAAAATTTTTGTTTCTGTGTACAATTTACAAAGTGTTTGGTGAAAATGACACATGGCCAGCTGGGACGGAGGGAGGAGAGATGGGAACCCTTTGAGGAAACCGAAATGGTTGCAGTAAGCAAATGTTGATAATAAAATCAAATTGGTTCACATTTTAAAAAGATAATCATAAGTACAAGGAGATTAATTATGTCACAACATCAACTTACTGTTGACAAATGGAAGAATTTAAAATAAACATGAGGATTTTACAAACAAAATAAGTAATAAGTAAAGAATGCAAGAAAGAAAAGGAGAGAGAGATTACTGGAAAAAACTTTTTACAAGGAAGTCGTTTAAATATACAATCAAAGAATACAATCAGAAGCCGAACGCACTGTCCGTGTATTTATTATGGGGCAGGTATTTTAATATAACAAAAAGTGATTTGGGCAAATCGAGTGTGAGTGAAAGAAATGGGCAGATAATCATCCTAGCCCAGCTCGTAAGTCAGCAGGAAGCAGACCCCAGTCTCCCACTCAAAAACCCACCAACATTCCTTCCCTCTCTTCTCTATTGTCTCACTCAGCGCACCAAACACTGGCTCAAGTAACTTTTATTTTTTTCATTATTGTATTACATTTGATTGTTTTCATGTTTTATCATTATGTTAAATTTATTGTAAAGTTCCATTTATTTTATTGATATGAACTGGTACTGCTTTTATGTACATAGAGTATTGTTTTTACTCTCTTCTTTCCTCAGCAGTTTCTCGTTGGACGAGTGGTTTTCGCACTCGGCTGCCAATCCGGTGGTCCGAAGTTCGATTCCCGGCTTGGCCAATGCAGAATCAGAGGAATTTATTTCTGGTGATAGAAATTTATTTCTCGATATAGTGTGGTTTGGATCCCACAATAAACTGTAAGTCCCGTTGCTAGGTGACCAATTGGTTCCTAGCCACGTAAAAATATCTAATCCTTCGGGCCAGCCCTAGGAGAGCTGTTAATCAACTGTGGTCTGGTAAAACTTAAGATATACTCAACTTGACTTCTATCCTCAGCAATATCACGCTGCCTGACAATTAGAACTCATTCATTCATTATCCCTCAAAAACCTAAACTCTCCTTCCCTCTATCTCAAGTTAGCTATGCGTCACTGTAATGATGTATGATTTTGTTCATTGTTTATGATAAATCTTAATGTGAAAAGTTTTATTTATTTATTTTTTGTTTAATAATATGGTTATCATTAAACTATAGTATCTCACTCAGGGCACCAAACACTGACTCAATAAAGACCATTTTTTTATTGTTACTGTATTGCATTTGATTGGTTTTATATTTTATTGTTAAATTTATTGAGAACTTCCATTTCATTTTTTATGTGAATTACTATTACTTTTACATACATACAGTAATATTTAAACTGTCTCTTCCCCTCTCTTCAATCTAAAGTCAACTGTGCTTGATCATTGAGGTGATGTATGATTTTGTACATTTTATATGTTAAATTTGATATTGAAAGGCTTTATTCTCTTTAATATGGTTACCATTAAACTATTTATTGTAAAGGAAAAAACATATTAGCACAGTTTTTCTTGTAAGGAGCGGTAGGCTGTCATATACAAATATAAACGAGACAACTGCTCCGTTCGAAGTACGAGCATTTGAAAAACGACACAACAGGTTTTTCAGAAAATTTTGTTAGAAAAATGGAATGTTCAAAATAAATGTTCAACAAACAAGGTACCACTGTCTTTACAAATTCCTTAATTTCCAATTTTTCAGAAAATTTAGTTAAAAAAATGGCAAGTTCAACATAAATGCTCAACAAACAAGGAACCGCTGTCTTTGCAAATTCCTTGATTTTACCAAAGGAATTGGTCTACTGCAAAGATGCACTGAACTAATGGAACAAGGTCCATATCCAATTTGAAATATGATTAACCGAAAGCACAATTAAACGAAGAAAGGCCAGACTTTGCAAATTAATGGCAACCCTCCAAAAAAATTTGTAAATGTGGGGAACACAATGCTCTTGCACAATGTGCAGATCAATAAAACCAGTTTTCCAGCAGGAAGCTCATGGATCTGCTCCACACAGACACACATGAGTATTCAACTACTTTTAAGTAACTCTTACTCCTTTGGAAATTTTTGTCTTGAATGTACTACAAATATTAAGTTTGCTGGGAAACAGCTGTCAAAATGAATTACTCAGTTATTTTAATTCAAATCTCATTACAATACATCTATTTATCAAATTCAAGTTAACATCATTTCATTTTATCAAATAATTTGGCTATATAACTTATTAACCCAGAAAGCATCCATTATTTTTCTGAACCAGCATTTTTCCTTTAAAGAGCATTACCTTTTACCAAAGACAGCACTTTGAACTCATAAATCTCCACTCCCATATATGTGTATGTTCAGTTTGATTTTCTTTTGTCTGAACTTCACCATTAGAACCCAACTTACCTTCGTCAAATTTATATATATATAAAAAAACACCCAACTAATACCTACCTCAACATTCTTTCTCAGCAGAAAAAGAAATTTAAACTTACTTCAATGGCTAATGTGCTTAAATCTTGTTCACAGCCTGATAAACTGCCACGCTCTTCATCATCCTCAAATTCTTCTCCTTCCACAGTTACGTCTACATCATCATCAGTCTTTTCCAATTCACATTCTGATGATCCTTCACTCTGAGACTGAGCAACCTGCAATTAGCAACATTTAACCTTCATAAAATGAACAGATTTTCCATTTCCATCCACAACATAAAAAGCTTGACAAAAAGTGTATAGAAGCACAGTTCCCAGTTCATTTAAAATAGTTCAAGGTTAAATTTTGAAATCTGTTTAAATTAAGTTCCAGGTAATTTTTAAAATCTCGATTAAAAATTATGCATAACAGAAGGTTAGAAATACTATAAGGCTTCAAAAATCAATCACATGAACAAATATCTCCAAAAGCTGCTTCTGAGAAAAGCTAGCATTTAAAAGCACATAACATGCCAACAGCAACATAGAGAATCCTTGGCTTTAACCAAACAAATAATAATCAACAATAAAAAAAATATCCTGTCTTGATAACTGGAAGAGATGCATACTCCAAGCAAGGGCAAAAAAAATAATAAAATATCAATATCTAAAGTTCTCCAAATTAATTCTTACATTTCCTTGTATGTATCCCTTCGAACAGTTATTAATCTAATCTGCTTGCATGGGTGATGATGGTGAGTATCATTATCATTATCATTATCGCTACATATTATTATTTTATCATTACTGTATCAAGCCAAGAAGCAACGTTGTTTGGAAAAGCACTGTTATAACACTATGGGCCTTGAAAGAAAAACCAACCCAAAATAAACTACTAAACAAAAATAACAAATTACATATACATCTTAGATAATAATTAACAATAATCAAGATGACATAAGTTAGGGTAAATAAAAAAGCAAACTAAGAAGAATAATATGAAGTGACTCATAGTTAGCTTAACAAGAGGTGCTGAAGCTCCAACAATTCTACTACAGACCAGGAAGTCACAACACAAATAAATAGATATATGTGGTACTTAATCTCAAAGAAGAAACAGGAAGCCTTAGAATTAATGTGGTGGATGGAACAGAATGTGAGGATTTGAAAGCAAGGATGATCAGAATTAGGATATCTCTCATACAGGAAGCACAGTTACCAAACTTAACAACAATACTTGAGATAAATATGAATCACAATAAGGAACAAAAATTGTAAAAGAACTCAAAGTTATTGTCCAATATTTTTAGATTTGTCCAATGCAGAAGCCCTAACCAGAAAACAAAATTCAAAATAAAGAAAAATAAAAGGATGATAAGGATCAACAAATATTGTACAAATTTCTAGTTACTGGTGACTGATTGGATTTAATGGCTCTTATATATTCGTCTTATCTCATGTGACATGCACATACATATGAGTCATCCTTTCTACTTCAAGTGACATACACGTTTGACCATGAGATGAGAACACGATAAAATGAAGGGTACTCTCCTGGAAAAGTAACTTAACTATTCACTACTGTTCCTTAGGTAATTTACTTGTTTCCTTCATGTAGTTGTAAAGCTCCTAAATCATGATTCCCGTTCATAATTTCATGACTGCCAGGCACTGGATAGGTCAAGAGGTTACTAACTGCACTGGCCTTTTCTAGGTCCTTTTGTATTAGTACATGTACACAATCCTTTATCCAAAATGTCAAACACCAATTTTTTTGTGAAGAGTAGTACACCATCAATTCATAGGGTTGGTGGTTTAGTATGCTAACAGCTGACCTGAGTCACTTGGGTATGTGCTGCTATTCAAATTATTTTTCTTACGAAATCCCAAGAATTGACCTTAGAAAATCCCAAGATTAACAAAAAAAAAAAAAAAAAAAAAAAAAAAAAAAAAAAAAAAAAAAAAAAAAAAATTGTGTGTGTGAGGAAAAGATACTGCTAATTTGAGTTTCTTTCACCAATAGGAACTAGCCCATAAGCACACTGTGTGTGTGTGTGTGTGTTCATAATGTTAAAAAAAATGTGTAGTACAAGCAATACATCTTTGGAAGGTAAGGATTAACATTCCTCAAGAGGAAAAAATGGTAAATTATTAATCAATTTTAATTTTTCGTAACTTAGAACCCTGAGGTCTTAACAACAGGATAATCTTCTAGGACCAGCTGGAAACTGGTTAAAAACAATAAAAAATTGTAAAGCAAGGAATCTGTGGCATCTGGTAATCCATACGTAAGAGGAGTGGCTAGAGGAGGGCAGTATAATGTTAAGACCTCAGGTTTGTAAACTATGAAAAATGTGAATTCATTAAAAATTTGCCAATTGTTCAGACTTATACTTGGAGGGAGGTAGAACTACTCTGAAACGGCTGTGGGTTCCCACCCGATAATCCTTCTTAAAAGAACAAGTTCTAAAGGAGGGGGTCATAGCCGGTGAGAGAATAGGTACAAGAATACCCAAAAACTTAGTCTCCTGGGTTCAGCACAATGTGGTACCAGATTCACTGCACTCGCGGAAGATGAGAACTTTGTCTGTTCTAGTAACAAACCTTTCAAGCCACAGGGATTTGTCACCAATCCCCACTCCCTTGCTAAAATGAGGAGCATATGCTACTGAGAAGTAGATCTGTCTATTGTATAGTAACTTAGCAAATAACTATAACCAGTATGACTACCAGACTCACCTGTATTAGACCAGTTCCAGCATATGATGTGTCTAGTCTTCGACCTGCCTGAAGGAAGAAGAAAGGAACAAGTCTTCGACCTGCCTGAAGGAAGAAGAAAGGAACAAAGAGAAAGAAAGAGACCAGCCAACTCACTCATTCTCTCTTCCCCACAAACATCTAGGTAAGATACAAATTGCCCTGTCAGGGGCTAGACGAGTTACACAACCTGTTGGGCAGCAACCATAGGGCCCAAGAAAAACATGTCCAAGGACCTCTGGGTAATATCCTTCAGATAAAAGAAAGTGAACGAGGTTTGACGTAGCCAAGAACCAGCATTCAAAATTCTATGAACAAACATGTTCTTCTTAAAAGGCAGAGAGGAACTTACGTCTCAGATGTCATGCGCCCTAGGGTGTAACAGTCTCCAGAAGAGAATTAGGGAGCAAGAAATATGCCTGAATAATCACCTTACATAGCCTGAGGGAAATTGTGTTCTTGGAAACTTCCATCCTGACGTGCCTGTACTGACAAAGTCTTCGACACCTATGTCTATGGTGACCAAGTCCTATTCAGATAGCAGCCCAGAGCCCTGATGGGACAAAGTCATAGTTCCTGTAGGTCCCTGTCCACAAAGTCATTCAGCGAGGAATTGAGAATGAGGTAACCCTGTCAACATGTATCAAAGGATTCTGAGTTTTGGCCACGAATTCCGGCACAAATTCGAAGGCTACAGACCCCCAACCTCCGGTGTGTTTCACATCATAACTCAGTCCATGGAGTCTTCAAGGATGCATATCCATTACGTTTGTAATTAGTATACGTAGCCATCAGCAGCCTGACATTGCTCAATTATGCCGATGTTGGAACGAAATTGATTCTTGTTATGTCATTTTTTTTTTACTGAATTATCATAGTTAGAATGTACTGAACCTCCAGAATTGGCTTATATTAATAATTACTGTACCTTACGTGTAGTAAAGCGTATAATGTAAGCTAGGCTACTGTATTTGTATGTTTATGATATACCATAGTATATGCTAGGCAAAGAATATCTGTACTATGTAGGTCAGACAAAACAGAAAAACATAAATTTTTTTTTTGCGCTATTAACCCTCTTACGCCGATTGGACGTATTATACGTCGAGATAAATTGTCTGTCGGGTGCCGATTGGACGTATCGTACGTCGACATATAAAAGTTTTTTAAAAATTGGCGGAAAAATACTTATAGACCTACCAGGCGAAAACTTTTGAATCACACGCCTTGGGGGATGCTGGGAGCTCCAGGATCAAGGCGTTGTTTTGTTTACAATCGTTGCGCAGGCAGGCAAGCGCGAATTTCTTTCTTATCACACTAAAAAGTTTCAGTGACACATTTCAGAAATTATTCAGTCACTTTGACATAATTTTTGCACCATTTTAGATTAGCCATTACATGGAGTATTATATATGAAAATTTGTACAATTTCATATAAAATACAACAAATAAATACTCATGATTGTAGCTTTTATCAGTTTTGAAATATTTACATATAAATAACGATAAGTGCCAAAATTTCAACCTTCGGTCAACTTTGACTCTACTGAAATGGTCAAAAAACGCAATTGTAAGCTAAAACTCCTATATTCTAGTAATATTCATTCATTTAACTTCATTTTGCATCAAATTGGACGTCTCTAGCATAATATTTAGATTTATGGTGAATTTATGAAAAAACTTTTTCCTTATGTCCGCGCGGTAACTCTTCCGATAAATTTTTTCATGCGATTGTCCTAATGTTTGCACCATTTTAAATTTGCCGTTACATAAAGTTTTATATATGGAAATGTGTGCAATTTCATGCACAATACAACTAAAAACAACCCATGGTTGTAGCTTTTATCAGTTTTGAAATATTTTCATATAAATAACGGTAAGTGCCAAAATTTCAACCTTCAGTCAACTTTGACTCTACCGAAATGGTCGAAAAATGCAATTGTAAGCTAAAACTCTTATATTCTAGTAATTTTCAATCATTTATCTTCATTTTGCAACAAATTAGAAGTCTCTAGCACAATATTTCGATTTATGGTGAATTTATGAAAAAAAAAAATTTTTCCTTACGTCCGCGCGGTAACTCTTCAGAAAAAAATCAGAAATTTTTTCGTGCGATTGTGGTAATGTTTGCACCATTTTAAATTAGCCATTACATAAAGTTTTTTATATGAAAATGTGTGCAATTTCATGTAGAATACAACAATAAAATGATTGAAGGTTGTATCTTTTCTCATTTTCGAAATATTTGCATATAAATCACGATAAATAGAAAAAAAACCATGTTCAGTCAACTTTGACTCTACCAAAATAGTGGAAAAATGCAATTGTAAGCTAAAACTCTTACAGTTTAGTAATATTCAGTCATTTATCTTCATTTTAAAACAAATTCAAAGTCTCTAGCACAATATTTAGATTTATTGTGAATTTAAAAAAAAAACTTTCCTTCCCTCCGCGCACGGATTCTCCGCCGCAAATCTCTGAAATGTGTACGTCGCATTCTCGTAATATTTGCTCCATTTCATATTAGGCGTTTTATAGAGTTTTATATATGAAAATGTGCACAATTTTATTTAAAATACAACAAAAAATAATTGAAGGTTATAGCTTTTCTCATTTTTGAAATATTTGCATATAAAAAAATTATATAAAAAAATTCGACATTCGGTCAACTTTAACTCGTCCGAAATGGTCGAAAACTGCAATTGTAAGCTAAAACTCTTACAGTATAGTAATATTCAATCATTTATCTTCATTTTGAAACATTGGAAGTCTCTAGAACAATATTTAGATTTATGGTGAATTTTTGGGAAAAAAAAAAAAAATAAAAAATTTACGTCAGCTCGTTATGAATTTCATGCATCCTTTTGTGATAATATTTTTCTCTGTGTTGCTTTGATTGTTTTACAATGTGTTATATACCAAAATGATCGCAATTTAGTGTACAATACAACAAAAAACATTAACTCATTAGCTTTAACCGTTTTGCTCACAGCGCGATTTGAATAATTATATATGAAATTTTGTTTTTGCGCTATCATATATCGCATTATTTATATATGATATTTTTTTTTTAATTTCTGATGGTTGCATACTAAACTTCAGGCAATGACAAAAAAAAGGAGCCAAAAATGAACTCTTAATCTTGAAAACTAAGGGCGCTGTGATTTTTTGAAAAAAATATTTTTTCCGCTTCCGCATTCACTCTGAGACCCCCCCAACATACGGGAGACAATTTTTATTATACCCCTTCAGCGTAAGAAGGTTAATATATAAAATCTTTTGCTTTATTAATAAATACAGGACAAATAGTCTTTCGCTTTACTAATAAATACAGTACACAAAGTCTTTTACTTTATTAATAAATAGATAAATACATACAGTGCACTGTGCTATGTCTTTGTTTGTCGACAGCCACTGTCTGCATCGCTGATGCACGGGCGTTTTGAAAACAACACTCAGGCGTCAATTCATGTTAAATCAAAATTTTCATGTTTTAAAACATTTTAAAATATTTTCTAGCTCACATTAAATTGAAAATGCATTAATTAAACACATGTTAATTGAGAGGTGACTATTAATCCTGGTCAATTCACCCTAACCTTGTTGATTAACTGATGTAATTGCTGTTACTGTATTCCTCATAACCTGACCACTGAATGAAAACACTTGACTCTTATACTGCTTGTCCTAAGAGTCACCCTTAAAAAATGTAAATCTTATTAATGAAAAATCATACATTTCTCTAACCTGACAATTAACTCATACTATCTGAAACTGGATTTTCCATTTCTTTATCTCTAGAGGTACATGCTATGAAATTCAACAAATCTTGAAGTGTTAGCACAAAATGGTATTTTTATAATAAAATTAGATTTTGTATATACATACTTACCAAGTAATAACATAGCTAAAAGTTTAAAAGTACCAGCAGCTAAACATTCTGAAACTCGTGGTAGTGATTCTTTTGTTTTAAAAGTGTAGGTAAATGGCCCAGCCCACTTTTGGGAAAGAGAGGAACAACTGACCTGAGAACCAATTTGTTTACGTAACTGTCCATGTCTGGGGAGTCAGGCAGGATCCCATTCTGTAATTACTTGGTAAGTATATACAAAATTTAATTTTATTATAAAAATACCATTTTTGTACATAAATAGCCGATTCCCACATTGACAGGAGGTGGGATACATGGACTATTCTATTCACCAACAATGTTAATAAAAGCAATGAAATGAGAAAGAAAGTTCTGCTAACACTTTGAGTGATGGTTGTTTCCTTACCAGTTGAGGACTAACAAACAGATGCCCCTGCCCTGGGTGCAGCACCAACAATACAATTACCAGAGAAAAACAACACCTTCAACTACACTTATATATTAAAGTTACCACCACCCCAACAATAAAAACTGGTGGGTTCCCAGGTACATTGTACCCCCAGATGTCCCAAGAACACAATATAAAAATCAAGGTGAAATTTAATAAGGAAGACATACTTCCTACACTTCCTCTCCCAATACCATGCCTGCCAACGATAAAGGTCCCAAGGTACTGCAATCTTTATATGTCGTTTCCATGTCCCAAAGATAAAAAAGAAGCAAATACCAACTTGCACTTCCAGTAACTTTTTTCCAAAATGGACATAAGAGAAAGATTCGATTTGAAAGCCAACGAAGTCGCTATTGATCAGACTTCATGTGCCTTTACTTTCACTTATCTGCAATCCTCCTGACTACTCTTAATTCTAACGGATCGAGGCCATGGTTTAGTGGCATTATCGTTTTTAGCAAGAAAACCCAATGTGAGTGAACATATTGTGTCGCAGCCTGCCACAAAACAGACTTTTGTCCACAGCTTGTATTTTTCTAACTCCTCTTACTGTTGCAAGAGCCACAAAGAAGAAAGTTTTCTTTGTCAAATTACAAAAAGAGGCTGAATCTAAGGGTTTGAACTGAGAACTAGAGAGCCACTTTTGCACTATGTCTAAAGTTCAGGAGGCAAGTTCCGTGTTTCTCTTCTTTGTATCAAAGGATCTAATCAAGTCCAAAATATCTTGATTTGTAGATAAATTGATACCTCTGTGCATGAACACCTAGGAAAGCATCGCTCTGTATCCTTTTACAGTAGAAGATGATAATCCTTTGGTTTCCTTTAAAAATAAAAGGAAGTCTGCAATCTCTGATAAGACATTTTAGTAGAAGAGATTCTATTGCTTTTGCACCAGTTTCTGAATATTGTCCACTTGCTTTGGTATGTCTGCACTTGGAAATAGTTTCTGAAGCTTCTCTTGAAAACCCTTTTTGCTTTGAGGAGGCTTTTGATAGTTTGTACCCTGTCAGAGCCAGAGAAGAAAACTTCTGATGAAAGTAGTTGAAATGGGGCTGTCTGAGAAGCTCTCTTTTGAGGTAAAAGTCTTTGGAAAGTCTACTAGTAGACTTGATTAGTGCTGGGAACTGTTCTTTCAGTGGCCAAATTGGTGCTATCAGGATCATTGTTAAGTTTTGATGACAATGAAACTTATTCAATACTTCCCTGATCCCTGTAAACGGGGTAAAAGCGTAGAGAAACTTGTTGTACAATTCAAGTAGCCTGGCATCTGTTGCCCATGCTTGAGGATCCAGAATTGGGGAGCAAAAAAGCAGGAGTTGCGGAAGTCAAAAGTTTTTCAACACCCCAAATAGTCCAACATGGCGTTCCAGTTTCCATATGTCTACAAATACCAGTGGATCTAAGGTCCATTCTGTCTGAAAGATTTGGTTCCTGCAGCTCAGCTGGTCTGCCAAGACTTTCATTTTTTCCTGAACAAATCTAGCGATCAACGAAGTCTGATTTTCTTTAGCCTATATAAGGAGGTCTCTTGCTACCTTGCAGAGAAAGTGTGTGTTCCTCCTTGTTTGCTTATGTAAACTAGAGCAGTTGTGTTGTCCGAGTGGACTGCAACTGTACTTCAGGACACTACTGAGGAAAAAGCCATCAGGCCCATTTGTATTGCTTTTAACCCCTTAACATTTATATGCCACCGAAGTTGATCCTTAAACCACATCCCAGAGATTTCTTTGTTTTCTGAGAGAGCTCCCAGCCCAGATCCGATGCATTGGAATAGAAATTTAGGTCTGGTTTCTGAGAATGTAAGAATGAAAGAAAATCCATTTTACCCCGCATCTTGTCTTCGAACTCCAGGTAGCCAAGCTGAGATGGCTGGGGTCCAACAGCTATCAAATATATCAAGTAATGTGACAGGATGGGGTGTGCTGCCCACTCAAGATCATGTAACTCTCTCTCTCTCTCTCTCTCTCTCTCTCTCTCTCTCTCTCAACTTATGATGCTTCATCCTCCACTGCCGATAAGTGGGGACTGCCTGTAACTCAAAATGTTGTACAATTGCTGCTTAATCAGGAGTGAGAGGATGCTGGAGCGCAAGCAGGAACTTGGCCGCAAGTGGGAGCTCAGGGGTTACCACACGTTTGCATTTCACCATTATTTGATGTCTGTCTGAGCATTCATTGGAAAAACTCTCTGGGCTGTCCCAAAAACTATGCGAGGGAACAGCTTCTCTCACTCTTTTATAAGGCACCTGAAGGGTGTGAAGCACTTCGACTGACCTTTTTAATGGTCTTGAATTACCACTGTTGCACCATTGGCTCCTCTGTTCCAGACTAGAATTAAGAGAACTAGTTGAAAGACGATGTGTTTCACGAAATATGCCTTTCCACTGACTATTTGTTGTCACCTGGACTTTTGCGGTAGGTGCAACTGAGGGGCCAACTCCATGGGGAAGGCCCCACCGACCTCCCTTGGGCTTTCGGTGGGCCGAGAAGCCAGCTCCACCAATGTCACTTCACGATCACTCACAACACTTATTTTACATAAAAGCTTTTACAAAAGCCCCAATTGGAGCTACTATGTTCACTAACATGTCAAATTTTTTCTCAAGAATGGCACTGGCATTGGGTTTAGGAGTGTGGAAGCTGGTTCCATGGTTAGGTGAAAGAGAGGCTGGACTATTTAGTGGGGGATAAAGCAGAGAGAGAAACAATAGGTAATTCAGAAGATTTAGCCGATTCCTCACTAGCTAAATTCTTGTCACTAGAAGAGGCTTTTCTTTCTGTCTTTCTCTAGCTTATTCAAATTCCAGTCTAAGATTTTCCAATCCTTACACTCATCACAAGCCATACTAGCTGAACACACTTGTCCCCTGCAAGATGTACATTTAGTGTGAATCATGCTTTGCTGAAGTCTAGTATTGTAGCCAGTGCTACAATAACGAATACAGGCAGCCCACAGTTACAGTCGGTGTTGGTTAGCGGCATTTCGGTTTTACAGTGCTCGTTAAATATATTCATAACTGGGTTTTACCCACGATAGGCTTTATAGCACCACTGTCTGGTTATCAGTGGCTTAGGTTAAGTGCTGAGACCCCCTCATAAAACACAAACATAACAAATACGTATGCATCTTTTCCTCTGCTCTTTTAAAAAGTTATCTTTTACTTCATTGTATCCAATAATACTGTATGTAGTCTTGTATTACTATTTGTATTATAAAATATACAAATAGACCGATCATGTTTTGGTTTGGAAAAATCAGCTGAATGCCAAGGTATGATTATTTCACAGTATTTAACTCAATTCAGAATGATTTTCTTGCTTCTATTTAGCATAAATTAATCTCTAGAAACTCTATTCATATGTGCGCAGAGAAACCCTCATAAAATATATGCAAAATGAATATGCATGCTTTCCTTGGCTCTTTTAAAAAGTTTGCTTTACTTCACTGTATCCAATAACAGTCTATGTAGTCTCATATTACTATGTATAGAATCATAAAATACAAACAAACCGATCTATATTTTGGTTGGTAAAAATCAGCTGAGGGCAGAAGCAGGGTTATTTTGCCCTATTTAACTCGATTCAGAGGGATTTTCTTGCTTCTATTTAGCATAAATAGGTTATTTTTTGTTATAATGAAGTGTTTTTAAAAGTTGAAGTATGACTTAAATACAGTTATCGGTGGACTCAGTTAACGGCGCTCTGGTTTTATGGCGATTCTCTAGTGCCCTAAAATCGGCGATTTATGGCGCCATAACAAGCCATAAGATGCTGATAATAGTGTTACGGTGCCATAAGATGCTGATAATAGTGTTACGGCGCCATAAGATGCTGATAATAGTGTTATGGCGCCGTAAGATGCTGATAATAAAGTTACGGAGCCATTAGCCGAAATTTGGCGCCACAAGCACCATAAATTGCAGAGGTTCGGTTAATGGCGGTTTTTGCTTGTGAGCAACCTGCCGAGAACTCGATTGTTATTTTTTTTCCGTTAGTAGATGGTGTTTGTTGTGAACTTGACTGTTATTTTTTTTTAATAGATGGTGTCAGGAGCATGTTATTTTGTGTAAAAAAAAAAAAAAAAAAAAAAAAAAAAAAAAAAAAAAAACTGATTACATTTGTTATTTTCATCCTATTTCATAATAATACAATATTTATGTATTTATCTGTTATCAGCGAGAAAACAACAGTATAAAACATGATATTGTTATGATACAATAAAGTTTCATACATACTTACCTGGCAGATATATACTTAGCTATAGACTCCGTCGTCCCCGACAGAAATTCAAATTTCGCGCCACTCGCTACAGGTAGGTCAGGTGATCTACCGCCCTGCCCTGGGTGGCAGGACTAGGAACCATTCCCGTTTTCTATCAGATTTTCTCTCTTCCACCTGTCTCTTGCGGGGAGGCCGGGTGGGCCATTAATCGTATATATCTGCCAGGTAAGTATGTATGAAACTTTATTGTATCATAACAATATCATTTTCATACATTCAACTTCCCTGTCAGATATATACTTAGCTGATTGGCACCCTTTGGTGGAGGGTAAGAGACAGCTAACTACTGAAATAGACAGGTAAACAACATATGTTGTAGGTATTAATAGACCTTTGTTCCTACCTGATAGGTGGAAGACTTCATGGTTGTTGCCCAGGAGTCTGCATCACCTCAAAAGACTTAGCGAGATATTTGATCTATGGCCAAGAGTTCTTGTGGGTCTGCCGATGGGGTCTTATCTGCTTACTCTGCAGAGCCTAAATGGTATTTGTCAATGGGTGCTGATCCACTAATATGACAACACACCTTTTGAAGGAGCAAACAACCGATCCCGATCACCTGATCCTAACCACCATGTTAGTACTAAAGATTGTTCAGAGTTATCCCCCAACTCTTCACAAACAACCAGAACTCAAATAACACAGTATACACGCATACAAAAAATTATAAAAATAAAAAATTTTAAATACTCTTCTAAGATATCACAATAAGGGTTTCCTTACTGCACCAACTAGTGACCATCCCCGTCCTGTACGACATCTAGCACTTTTGCCAGCAGAAAGCCAAGAACATATCTAATAGAAGGTACGCAAGAAAATTAAGGATCTGTGCTCGCTCCCATACCCAGGATCATATCTGCTGACACGAACGGACCCAGAGAAAAACATTTCTCGTAAGTCACACGAACGTCTTTCGAATAGTGCGATGCAAACACTGAGTTGCACCTCCAATAAGTCGCTTCCAAGATATTCTTTAGCGACATATTTCTTTGAAAAGAGAGACGTCGCAACTGCTCTCACCTCACCTGAGCTCTTACTCTCAAAAGTTTAAAAGAGTCATCGGGGTGGCAGATTTCTTGTGTGCATCTGTAATGACGCTTCTCACAAAGAAGGCCCAAAGCATTCTTAGACATCGGTCTTGCTGGATCTTTAACCCCTTCTTTACCGGGTGGGTGAGCAGAATGTAAACATTGTGTTTCGCTGCCGAACTGAATCTCTCGGTAGTGACTCGAGTTTGGAGGGGTGCCCATCGTAAAAATATTTGCCAAAAATACACTAATCAAGACAGGCTAATGAAATTATCAGGTATTATTAGCACTATAATAACGCATATTTCTCTGTTAGTTTTATCATCCTACAGGGAAAATAAATGATTTTATGAAAAAAAATGTGAAACTCAGTGTCCCTTGTACAAGGGACACTGGTGGTCGATGAGAAAACTACGGTCTTGAATAGAAATTCGGTCTTACAGAATGTTGGTATATTGCACCTGGAACATGCACATAAAGTAATTATCAAAATAGAACAGTAAATAAGCACGTAATAACAAAAAAAAAAAGAGCAAAAACTAAAGCGAAAGCCCCGCCAATAAATATGGAAATCGCAAATTTTTATAGTATATCTTTCAAAATTGGCGATGTCATTTTCTACGTTTTTCTAAGATTAGTTTCATCACAGAAAACAACTTTAGGGGCATTAGGGGTATCTAAACTAATTTTTCAAGTTTCTTGTCCTCAGAAAAAATCGCTTTTTTGCTTTTCTCTGGTTTGGTTTTATATATAAAGTTACTATAAGGCTTTATTTCTACCTTCATTATCTGGTGTTCATATCTTTTATTTGTAAAATGTAATAAGTGAATAAATAAATAAAATCAGTAAATGATGATACAACTGGTTTTTTACTTGGGTAGAAGTTATTACATGTTTACACCGCTTGTCTGGTTTTGTGATTTTTTGTTGAGACGCAGTCATCTGTCACCTACACACTACTATAAGCAGTAATAATACTATTTTTGGGGTTTCATCATACGTCTGGCATCGTGTCATACTGTTTATTTTGCTTCAAAAACTCTTCAAACCGAAATTACAGAATGATTGGAAGTCCCTATCTGAAAAGAGGAGTTTTGGTGGTACTATGCGTACCACCTTTATGCACCCGGTGCGGTATAGTAGACTTCAATGGTGGTACCCACCTACCTCCAACAAACTTTCGGTAATGAAGAGGTTAACGGAGCACCAAAGACCTTGTCTAGAACCTCCCATCTGCTTCTTCTTATCCAGGTAGAATTTAAGAGCTCTCACAGGGCAAAGAGACCTTTCTGCCTCTCTACCTACAAGATTGGACAAGCCTTTTACTTCGAAGTTTCTGGGCCAGTGTTTCGAAGGATTTCGTTCTTCGCCAGAAACAGCGCTTTAAACGAACAGATGGTTGAGTCTCCTTTAAACCTACCCTAGCATCTAGGGCGTGCAGCTCACTAACTCTTTTGGCTGTCGCAAGAGACAAAAGAAACAAGCACTTTCTTGTGACATCTCGAAAAGAGGATGAGGAGGTTCGAACCTTTTGGAAGTCAGAAACTTAAGGACGACGTCTAGGTTCCAGCTAGGAGGACTTGGTTCCTTAGACTTTGAAGTCTCAAAGGACCTAATTAGATCGTGCAGATCCTTATTCTCCGCAAGATCTAAGCCTCTATTTCTGAATACGGCCGAAAGCATACTCCTGTATCCCTTTATAGTCGATACAGAACGGTGTGATTCCTCTCTAAGGAACAGCAGGAAATCAGGAATTTCGGTCACAGAGGTACTGGAGGAGGACAGCTTCTTCGACCTACACCATCTTCTAAACACCTCCCACTTCGAATGATAGACTCGCATTGTCGAAGATCTGCGGGCTCTAGCGATCGCGCTTGCAGCCTTGCGAGAAAAGCCCCTCGCTCTGACAAGTCTTTCGATAGTCGAAAGGCAGTCAGAGCGAGAGCGGGAGGTTTTGATGATACCTCTCGAAGTGGGGTTGTTTGAGCAGATCCATCCTTCTTGGAAGGGATCTGGGGAAATCCACTGTCCACTCCACTACCTCTGTGAACCAATCGTGCGCTGGCCAAAAGGGGGCTATCAGAGTCATTTTCATCCCCTTCGAGGCCACAAACTTCTTGAGCACTTGCCCCAGAATCTTGAATGGGGGAAATACGTAAACCTCTACGTTGGACCAGTCTAGAAGGAAGGCGTCTACTGCTAATGCTCTGGGGTCTTCTACCACCGAGCAAAAGACTTCCAATCTCTTGGAGAGGAACGTGGCGAACAGGTCTACATGAGGTTTCCCCCAAAGAGACCAGAGACTCTGACACACTTCTGAGTGGAGGGTCCATTCTGTGTGAAGGACCTGGTTCCTCCTGCTCAGCCTGTCCGGTCTCACGTTCCTCTGTCCCTGAACAAATCTTGTCAAGAGGGAGATGTTCCTTTGACTCGCCCAAACGAGCAGGTCTCTTGCGAGCTCGTATAGGAAGAACGAGTGCGTCCCTCCTTGTTTCCTTATGTATGCTAGAGCGGTGGTGTTGTCCGAGTTTACCTGGACTACACCATTTGTGACTAAAGGCTCAAAGCTCTTTAGAGCCAGGTGAACGGCTAACAACTCCTTGCAATTTATGTGCCAGGACACCTGATCTGTACTCCAGGTGCCTGACACCTCTTTCGGCCCCAAGGTTGCTCCCCAACCCGTCTCCGACACGTCGGAAAACAGCACTAGGCTTGGGTTCCAAATCTCCAGGGATATCCCTCTGTTTTCTTGTAAAGGGGGCAACCACCATTTCAAGTGCTGCTTTATCTCTAACGGAATGGGAAACAAGTCCGAGAGAAGTCCTGTCTTCCAGTTCCAAGTTCTCTTGAGAAAGACCTGAAGAGGACAAAGATGAAGTCTTTCTAGGGGAAAGAACTGTTCGAGCAAGGAAAAGGTCCCTAGAAGGCTCAACCATTCCCTCGCCGAACTGTGTTCTTTCCCTAAGAAGAGAGAGACTTTCTCTAAGCCTCTTATGAGTCTCTCTTGAGAAGGAAATACTCGAAAACCCAGAGAATCCATCTGAATCCCCAGATAGACTATGTTCTGGCTGGGGATCAGTTGCGACTTCTCGAGGTTTACGAGTAATCCCAAAGACTTTATCAGGTCTAGGGTCAAAGTAAGGTCTTCCAAACACCGTCTCTCTGACCTGGCTCTGATGAGCCAGTCGTGCAGGTATAGAGATATTTTGACATCCTTTAGGTGAAGCCATCTCGCCACATTTCTCATCAAGCTCGTGAATACTTGAGGAGCTGTGGACAGGCCGAAACACAAGGCTCTGAACTGATAGATCCTTCCCTCCATCATAAAACGGAGGTACTTCTTCGACAAAGGATGAATCGGGACGTGGAAATAGGCATCCTGGAGATCTAGTGATACCATCCAATCCCCTTGGCGAAGAGCCGCAAGGACTGTCGCAGAAGTCTCCATACTGAACTTCTCCTTCTGAACAAATTTGTTTAGAGAGCTTACGTCTAGTACTGGTCTCCAGCCCCCCGAAGCCTTTGCGACAAGAAAAAGGCGATTGTAAAACCCCGGGGAGTTTTGATCCAGTACTAGCTCTATAGCTCTTTTGTCCCACATCTGATCCACCATTAGCCGAAGAGTATCCCTCAGAACAGGGTCCTTGTATCTGGCGGACAGTTCCCGCGGAATTGAAGTCAGGGGAGGACTGTCCTCGAAGGGGATGAAATAGCCCTTCTTGATCACTGAAAGAGACCAGGTGTTGGCTTCTATAAGTGCCCAGGCTTCCGCAAATCCCTGGAGCCTGGCACCTACTGGTGCTTGGAGATTTCCCATATCACTTCCCCCTTTAAAAGGGTCGGAAGGAAGCTCTTCCTCTCTTCTCAGTCATTTTCCTTTTCGAGGGAGCTCCCATATTCTCTCCTGTCTCGTACCAAATGCCCCTTCTGCCTTTAAGTCTAGCAGGAGGCATACAGAACACAGTTCTCACCAGATCTTTCTTAGTCTTCATCCATGAATCGAGGGACTGTAGAGCTCTCTTCATAGAGATGGCTGGCCTCATCTTGAGGAAGGAAGAAGACTTCAGCGCCTTCGAACTCGAAAAGAGCGAGCGCGGAGAAGGAGGAGCGGCAGGGGTTAAAGAATCTCCATATTCTTGCAACAGGAGAGCTGTCAGCACTTTATAGTTAGACAGTCCTTCTCTATTGGGAGCCTCGTCTTCTGAACCTTCCTCTTGCTCGAAAGGATCAGAAGGAGAACCAACCTTATCATCCAAAGGCACTTCCCTAACGTCTCTCTCTGAAGGCGAAACACTCCTAACCGGAGAGGGGCTAAACGATTTACCAAGACCCCATCCAGACAAACCTTGTCTAGGTTTAAAGCACCTGGCTCGCTCCTCGAGTACGGTTGGCGCCTCGCGCCTGGCTGACGCCTCGCGCCTGGCTGACATCTCGCGCCTGACTGGCTCCTCGCGCCTGGCTGGCTCCTCGCGCCTGGCTGGCTCCTCGCGCCTGGCTGACTCCTCACGCCAGGCTGGCGCCTCGCGCCTGGCTGATGCCTCACGCCTGGCAGGTTCCTCGGTTTTGGCTGGCGCCATGCGTCTGGCAGGAGATCGAAGATTAGTCCTTTTAACAGGAAGACTGACGTCCTTCCTGCGAGGAGGATCTTTAGAAAGAACTCCTACCAAGGAAGCTAACTGTTCCTGAACGGCAAGCAGGATCTTCTGAGTAGCCTCTCCCGTGTCTACTTCAACCGGAGGAGAGGGAGATCTAGAAGGAGTTAGACAAACTCTGTCGGCACAGGGAGAAGCCAACTCGTTCCTAGCCTTCTTGATCACTGAGGGAGCTTCTTCTTTCGAGAAACACTCGGGGCTAGAGTTGAAAGAAGGCTCTCTCCAGTTCCTCTTCAGGGGCCCGGAAAGGTCCGAATCCTTCCACCCTCGTTTAGGTGAGGGGGATCCTGACGACGAGAAGCACTCTCGGAGGACGCTTTTTCGAAAGCGGTCCTTAGCAGTCTGTGGCGCTACAGAGCCTGCTGAAGGGACACCTGACCGGTGGGGATTCTCCACAACCTCCGTAAGGCTTTCGACTTTCCTTCTCCTCTGGGCCAGGGAGCTTGGAAGAGGTCTAGGCCTGGGAGCGTCGCAGAGCCGGTCAGACGCCCCCTCCACAACACTGGGGGCACTCACTTCACTAAATATATCACAATCACTGGTCTTACCTTCCAAAGCCACCATTTTGGATTGCTTCCTTTGAAGGGTAGCCTTCAGATCAGCGATCTCTGAAGCCAAATCTGAAGGGTTAGCCACCTGTGAAGGCCCTGATACAGAGGGAGAATCAATATTATGATGTTCAGACAAAACAGAATCAGAAAAAGGCTCAATAGGCCTTGAACTACTTACACCCTTAGATGCAGCCCTTCTTACTCTGTCTCTCTCTAACTTCTTCAAGTAAGAAGTTAGAGTCTTCCATTCTTCAGCACTCAAACTTTCACACTCATTACAGGTGTTAGCTAAAGAACAATCAACCCCTCTACATAGTCGGCATACAGTGTGAGGATCAACCGAAGCCTTCGGTATCCTCACCTTGCAGCCTACATTCACACAAACTCTCACACCAACACTCGAATCAGACATTCTTCAGAAAAATCAAAAGAAAATCCAAATCCAGTCCACGGTAGCGAATACCAAAACAACGATCCAGGTACGTCACCAAAATAATCAGCCGAAAGAAGATCAATTGCTTTGAAACAAGAATTCTAGTCAGGAGGAAGTAACAACAATGTTGATACCACCGGCGACAGAGAAAATCTGATAGAAAACGGGAATGGTTCCTAGTCCTGCCACCCAGGGCAGGGCGGTAGATCACCTGACCTACCTGTAGCGAGTGGCGCGAAATTTGAATTTCTGTCGGGGACGACGGAGTCTATAGCTAAGTATATATCTGACAGGGAAGTTGAATGTATGAAAATGTTCTTTCATGGCCAATATTTTTTTATTAAAATACTTTTTCTCCACTATCATTTGCCATAGAGTCGCATCCATGTTGCTGATGCACGATAATTCAATGTCATTAGCAGTGTGAACATTTTGTTTTCTCAGCTTCAGCTACAATTGCAGTTTAAATTTAGCAGTTCTATATTCCCTTGCCAATATTTTCTCCATACCAAATAAAGGTATAATGCAAAAGTATTTAAACCATTTTCTACTTAATAAACATAATTTGTAACATAACTACAGTAATTTTTCACTATCATAGGACGGCTGAAATGCAAGAAAATCAATGTTATCAGATTTGGTTTGCTCCGTGTGTGTGTGTGTGTGTGTGTGTGTGTGTGCCAAGATTTCCCGGTAAGTTCATAAAATCTAGCATTAAAAATTTGTAGATCATAGTAAATGATTAGGTAAATGAAGTTTGACATATTCGTTGAAGAGTTATTACACATTAAGGCAAAATATCTGGGCGTGACACTGTTTAAGGCATCGTTTAAAAGTCTAGGGCACCGTAAGTGGATTGTGGTGCCCTGTTAGAGGCGATTTTCAGTTAGCGTCAGGCCCCCAGGAACGGAACCCCTGCCATTAACCGCAGTCTGCCTGTACTCATCGAACTTGTGTCAGACATCTTTACACTAACAAGTCGAAAAGCAAGTTTTTATTTAGAAGAGTCAGTATTTCCAGAGAAAAATCACAAATTTTTAAAGTATAAACTATTTTTCCTAGCTATACAAACCTGAGGTCCTTTACTATAGGAATTACTTAAGGCGTAGCCTGGACATGGCTGCTGAATTCTTTATCAAGGTGGTTAGGTAGTTAACTAACAGTCCGGTTGTTGATAGTCCCTCAGACCAGACGTAAACATTACAATTTGCTTTTGGCCCAGGTTTGTATAGGTAGGAAAAATAAAATTTACTTTAAAAAACTGTGATTTGTTCCTACACGATATACAAACCCTCGGTCCTTTATTACAGGAAGACTCACTGATTGGTGGGTGGAGTCTGAGTGATCTCCAGTGAACCGACTGGGGTTCAGCCTACCTGGAAGGAAGTTCAGCCTACCTGAGATTTCCTTCCAGGTTTTAAGAGCTGGGAAGGGAATCTAGCCACTGACTGCAAGATCATAGTCAGTATTCTGGGTTTACTCATATGGGGGAGAATATTTGTCCCCCCTTAAGAGAAAGCTAAGAACCATTATGTCCAGATCCCTCTTCCCTGCCTTGTGAAGGGAATGGATATCACTTCTATTAACTAATCAAAGAAAATAGATAGATTACTCCAAGGAGTGTCTTACCTGCATCGATCACTCGGTCCAGCATGTAATGGTCCGCATTACTCTCTACCCGAAGGGAAAGAGTAGGATGAAAGACATGAAAGGGGAGCCAGTCACTCCACAGTCATGCTCAATCATACCATACAACAAGGAGAGATGCGATACTGTCCAGTTAAGAAACTGGGTATATTACACAACTTACTGAGCAGCCACCACTGGTCTGAAGGGAAAGTGTCAAGGACCTGTGGGTAATATCCCAAACCGACAGTTTCAACGGAATGTGAGGGAACAGGGCAATACCCGACCTCATGAATTCTTTGGACAAAGTGTACCGTCGTTGTCAGCAGCAGAGTAGTATGTCTTCCTAGTCACCTCTCGAAGCCATCATCATCAATGAAGTCGCTCAGGGAGGGGGTGGTAAAGGACTCGAATCTGGCATCAGAACCGTTGGACTCTGATTCTTCGGTCAAAGTTCGGGACGAAGTCAAGTGTAACCGGTCCCCATCCACTATTACATCATAAGAAAGACCATGTAGTTTGCCAACTCTTCATCGATGCCAGGGCAAGCAGAAAGATGGTCTCGAGGATCAGATCCCTGTCTGAGTACTCTCGAAGGGGGTCAAATGGGGTGCAGTCAAGCTCTGCAGCACAAGATTTACGTCCCACTCTAGAGGTCTGAGATTCCTGGGTGGGCAAGACCTCTCTAAGTTCTATGAGTAATGATATCTCAAAGAAGATGAGATATCAATACCCTTCAGCTTCAAGAATAGGGCCAGTGCGGCTCTGTAGTTGTACAGCTGAGAAGGGAGACAGCTTCTCTAGGGAAGGAAGAGGATGAAATCCACAACCTGTTGAAGAGCGGCTCTGACCTGAGGGATACCCTGTCTACGACACCAACCACAGAAGACGGCCCACTTTCCCTGGTAACCTGCAGAGGGCTGTCTGGGGCATCCTGCCATCTCTGTTAGCTTAGCGAGAAATAATCTCACCCGCAAGAGATGATGGATATCTCCCAGTCGTGAAAGCACAGGGAAGACAAGGTACCGTTCAGCCTGTTGCTGGCACAGCAGTTCTGCCATGGGGGACTTTCTCTCAATATCTCGGAGAGAAGAGCCAAAAGGTCGGGAATCAAATGGCCTCAGGCCATTTGAGTGCCACCAGAGTCCTCCAAAGATTCGGGGTGATCAGCATGCCGATCCCTGCTCCAATCAGGAAACAATGGGGGAAAGGCGTAAACTTCAAGGATGTTCCACTGATGTTGGAACATGTCCATTGTAGCTGCCCATGGGTCTGGAACAAAGGAAGAGGTCTTTAGCTTCCTGTTGAGCAAGGTGGTGAGCAAGTCTATAACTAGATGTCCCCAAAAGATAAACCTTTCCATCTTGGTGAAAAGACCATTTGGTCCTTACCACCTGATCCTGGCGGCTGAGCTTGTCTGCGATTACATTCCTCATCTGGAATGCATCTGGTTGACCACGCTATCGCATGTGCTGTTGCCCACTAGATCACCTGCATTGTCAAGATGAAGCTCGAGAAAGGTAAGTCTCTTGCTTGCTGACATGTATCACTACTGTAGTGTCGATTATCAATGCCACAGTGTCCTATCACACATTCCCGAAACTCTTGGAGAACCAGGAAGGCTGCTTTGAGTTTCAGGACATTGATGTGAAGGTGTTTGTCGTGAAGTTCTTGCACCTCTGCAGTCTGTAACTGCTCTCGATGTGAGTCTCATCCTCGGTCGATGCATCAGACTCTTCAGGGATGACAGGCAATGTATCACGATGAGCCACAGCCGAGCTGGCTGTTCCTGTTGAGACAGGAACCACCTCACTGCCTAACCTGAACATGCTAGTACTAAGAGTTCGAGGGGAACTCTTGTCTATCAGCATGCACAGGTACCACGTCCTCTGCTTGGGCTCAAAATCGGACTTCTCGTGATTTATCCGGGTCTTCAGATCCCAGTAAAACTCGAGGAGTCGATTCCTGTCTTTAAAAACCGCTAACAGGAACACTCTTTTGAACACCTGGGGAGCAGTCAAGAGTCTGCAACAAAGTGTTCTGAATTGGTAGACCATCTCTGCAAGGACGAAGTGGAGATACTTTCGATAGGATTTGTGGATGGATATCTGGAAATACGCATCCTTCAGTAAACCATCAGCACGATTGATTGATTGATTGTGTATTATATCTGGCGTCACAACATCTGGGTAATTGACACATCATGAAGTCGTTCTCCCTGTTAAGAGGCAAATATTGTTCGTGTTGTCTCTACAGAGCCAAACATTTTTCGTGTTGTCTCTATCTTGAACCACGTCTGGCTAAGAAACTGTTCAGGGGAGAAAAGTCTATGCCCAGTCTCTATCCCCCTGGAGGTCTTCTCTACGAGACCTGGCTGTAGAATCCTGGGGACCAGTCCAACACGACTTTTACAGTGTCTATGCTAAGTTTCTTCTTATACTTCTATTGCAGCTCGAGGAAGTAGAAGGAATATGAGGAGTATTGGATGCTCTCATTCCCAGTAACAGTTCTGCTGTCAAGGGAATGAGCCTCATCCTTGTGTCAGCCAGCAGTGAGAGCAAGGGCGTGGGTCTAGGAGAGCACGATCGCCTTGGCTAGGTACTTTCCAGATGTACATGTATGGTTCTCTCCAAGCTGTAGCAGCAACATGGCTAGCAGCATCTTAGCTACCAGAGCTGTGGCCAACAGCGACACTGCCAGTAGCTTGGCGAGGACATGTATCATCTTCAAGACCCATCCTAGCCCTCTTCAAGGTCGAAACCTTGAGTAAAGAGGAACGAACAGGCGACCTCCTGTTCTTCTCCAAGTCTCTTGCTCCAAGAAACAGCGACATCGACCTTGGCCCCTGTAGCAGAACTAAGCTTGTTCTTCACAGGTGGGTCCGAGCCACGGCTCGGGCCCTGCTCTTGCCCCGTGTCACTGCCATGGCAAGGAGACCCCCTTCCTTCACTGTGGATGTACATCCTCTCTTAGGAGGTCATACATTCGGAGATTCTTGCGAACAAGATTCTGACAGTCCCTGTCCCAAGAGCAGTGCCCTTGGGAACAGAGGCTGGAGAACAAACCTTGGTTTCCAGAGGCGCACCCCCCCCCCCCCCCCCAAAGACCCTGGTCCCTGGGACAGCATCTCAGCTCCCACTTCTGAAGAAGTGGGAGAGCCAGCAAGAGAAAGCCCTGTGCTTGATTATTGTAGTATCCACCTGTTCTTGATAAGAGGTGAAATCCATTAGGGGTCCATTTATAAAAGCCAGTACCAACCGACTCCGGGCCAAGTTGTTTGCAAGTAGCTGGCTAGTGCCAGGTACGAAAGCCCTACCTCCTGACAGGTACAGTCTCCTGAATGCTGAGTCTTCCTCCGGGACAATGGCCCCGGAGAAGCAGCAACTCTAGCCACTGTGAAGGATCACAAGTCTAGCCAGGAGACTGCCTGAAGAGCTGCCATAACGGTAGTCTCCAGTGCCACTGCTTCCTGGAGAGAGAGAGAGAGAGAGAGAGAGAGAGAGAGAGAGAGAGAGAGAGAGAGAGAGAGAGAGAGAGAGAGAGAGAGAGAGAGATTCTCTAGCTTGTGCGGTGATGCAGCAACAGACTGAAACCCAAGTAAACGGGTCCAGGTTACCTTATTGTCGATAGAGGCTTCCCAGAGTGCGTGTTTGCAGGACTGGTAGCAGCGCCTCTGACAGTAGCATACGTAACTATCCAAGGAAGATTGCTTCTGCCTATGTAACTTTATTCACAATGTTCCTGTGTGAGCCTTTTCGGGGGGTGTCTTCTACAAATGATTGCACTTTATGAAATTCGGCTTTAATTTCTGCCATTTTTTTTTTTAAATGTATGTACGTACGTACGCACTTTAAAAAAAATTTTTCACAATGTTCCTGTGAGCCTTTTCAGGGGGTGTCTTCTACAAATGATTGCACTTTATGAAAAGCTGCTTTAATTTCTGCCGTTTTTTTCTTTTTTTTTATTTTTAACTTTTTTTTTTTCCTTTTTTTACTTTATTTTTTTACAGAATTTCAACTTTGGTTTTTTGCACCTCATGACTCTGTTGGCACTGGTGTCCATCAAAACCCTGTTCAACCAAATGCTCTCTCTGCAACTGATTTGGGTACTGAATGTTCGGCTGCTGACCTTTAACATAAACTTGGAGTGCCTTGATTATACGTACACTACACACATTGACGATCCCGAAAACGAATACCGGGTGCGTACTAATGCTGGTACCGAGTGGTCGAGCCACGCCACCACGTTTACATAGTAGATGCATGATGGGAGGGACGCTGGCCAATAGGAGAGAAGGATTTCATGGCTGCAACTAGCATCAGGAACCAATGGGAGAGCAGGAGGATGGTGGCGAGTCTACTAGTATACTAAGATGGCGGCGCGCGGCGCGATTTTCAAATTTGTTATCCGGGCGAATCTCGGACTTTTCAGAAACCTTTCGTATCTTGAAAACTTTTCGTATGTAGAGCCGTTAAATTTTTCGTATTGGCTTTCGTATATCGAGTTTTTCGTAAGTTGAGCCTTTCGTATCTCGAGGTACTTCTGTACTTCAAAGTGAGGGGAGGACCCTAAAGGAGTGATCCCCAGGTCTGGGACTACAGCGTCCCCCCACCCCTTCTTCCTTCTCCGACTCGTCAAGAGGGGAAGAAGATGAAGCGCCTCCCAGAGGGGCGACAGCGAGTACGGGATGATTGCCAGGAGGCGGTATATACAAAGGAAGATGAGGCTAGTACCTCGATGTGGTGGGAGGTGTCTTACCCTCATCAAAGGTAGTCCAATGTATTCCTCCTCCTGGCAAACTTTCCCCAGTGTCATAGACCAAAAGGAGAACTCCGCGAATAAAAATATGAAGATCGATCTATCGAGGCGCGGATTTTTCTGCACCTCCTACCCTCATCCTGGGGCAGCGCCCAGGGGCAGGGTACAAGGTTGTTGTGATTCATAGGTTTGCATAAACACAATATCAAAACAACGATCATAACTTATAAAGAAGTTGCAAATCATAGGTTTGCATGATTCACTATATCACAAACTTATCACAACAACAATTGTAACTTATAATAAGAAATAAAGAAAAATCCCACCGAGATTACAATAAAACAGCAGTAAACAGTCAGGCATAGTGGTGGAGAACACGTCTGTCCGCAACAACAGCCGAAAGCAAATTGGAATGTTTACGTCCAGTTGGAGGAACTACCAATGACCGGACAGGTAGATAACTAGCTAACTACCTTGTTAACCCTTAATTGACGGATTGATCCTCAGGAATAGTAATAACAGATTTCAGGTGCTAAAAAATATTATGTACCATTAATTTGGAAAGAATCGGGAGGGAAAGAGGTGCCAACACTTTTATAGCCCCTAAATTCACTTATGGCAACTTTTATACTGACTAAGATCATGAGTGTGGGAGCCTCAGGATTTCAGTAGTGCCTGTGACTCGAAGGGGGAATGTTCTGTGTCTCTCTCTCACATGACATCTTTTTGTAAATTTGCTCATAAACATACCAAGGAGTTGCTGTTGTTTTTTGTTCGTCTTTTACGATAGTATGTCGGTTGTAAATATAATTTTACAAAGAAAATTGCAAAATATAAAAAAAAATATATATATATATAAATGTAAAAAAAGTTACTGAATCTTTGTTCTCTGTAAATTAATGTGAATATTTTTCAACAAATATGCTAAGAATTTGTTATTGCTTTTACAGTAGTGCCTTAGGTTACAAAATTAATCCATTCCGAAGCGGCCTTCGTAACCTGATTTTTTCGTATCTATAACTACATTTTACATGTAAATTGCCTAATTCGTTCAAAGCCCTACAAAAACACCACAGTCTTCTTCTTCTTCCCAGCTTGTTCCCATTTTTATATGGGGTCGCCGTTTCGGATGAGCCGTTTCCATCTATTTCTATCCTGCGCTTCTGCCTCATCAATTCCCTTCTCATGTAAGTCTCCTCTCATACAGTCCTTCCATCTCTTTCTTGGTTTCCCTCTTCTTCTTCCTTGCACCTCCACCCCCATAGTATGTCTCCCAGCGTGGTCCTCATCTCTCCTCATCAGGTGTACATACCATCTCAGCCTCCCCTCCTGCACTTTCTTTAATACTTCCACCACCTCAGTCGACCCCCTTATGTAGTCATTTCTGATCCTATCCTCTCTTGTCACCCCAGACATCCACCTAAGCAATCTCATTTCTGCCACATCCATCTTCTTCTGCTCTGTTTTTCTCATGCATGCTGTTTCCGTACCATACAGCATTGCTGTTCTTACCACCGTCTTGTGAAATTTTCCTTTTAACCTAAGCGGCACTCTTTTGTCACAAAGAACTCCAGAGGCTGCTCTCCAGTTGTTCCAGCCTGCTTGTACCCGATGTTTTACTTCTTCTTCCATACTTCCTCCAGCATTAACAAAAGATCCCAAATACTTGAACTTATCAACTCTCTTTATTTTCTCTCCACCAAGCTGAATATTTTCTCCATCATCCCCCTCAGTGGTGGTACACATATATTCTGTCTTAGATCTACTTATTCTCATTCCTCTGTCCTCCAGTACTTGTCTCCATCTTTCCAATTTCACTTCCAGATCTTCCCTGCTCTCTGCACACAGAACAATATCATCCGCATACAATATGTTCCATGGTACTGTCTCCCTTACTTCCTCTTATTATAACATCCATCACTATGTTAAAGATAAATGGGCTCAGAGCCGACCCCTGGTGTAATCCTACTCTCACCTCAAAACACCACAGTAAATTTTATAATAAAGCTAAATTGACTAATAAACAATGAAATACAACAATTTGGACCATTTAAAATCTAACTTAACCATGACTGTACCTGTAAATAAAGTGTATTAGTGTACAGGGTACAAGAAATACTGTACAGTGGACCCCCCTTATTCACGTTCTCCAGATTCGCAGATTTATCTCAGGGAAAGTTTCCCCGCATTCTACGTGGAAAATTCGCATATTCGCGGTATTTTTCTATGAGAAATATCCACAAATTCCTGGTTTTTTTATCAATTTCATCATAAAATGCACTTTTTGTGATGAACATTTTTAGTGGGGTTTTCTTGAGTTTTAACTAACAAAATAGGCTGTTTTTAGCGTTTTTATAGGGGTTCCAAACGTTCGAGGGTTCTAACTATTCACGGGGGGGTCTGGTACGCATCCCCCGGGAATACGGGGGGACCACTGTACATACATGAACGTATTTATGTAGTAAAATGTGGAACCTTACCTTTCGAGTGAGGCGATGTTCGAAAGTGGCGACAGAGGAGGACAAATGGCAGAAAGCATGAACATGATATTGTCATGTTACAATAAAGTTTTATACATACTTACCTGACAGATATATACTTAGCTATAGACTCCGTCGTCTCCGACAGAATTTCAAATTTCGCGGCACACGCTACCGGTAGGTCAGGTGATCTACCGCCCTGCCCTGGGTGGCAGGACTAGGAACCATTCCCGTTTTCTAATCAGAATTCTTCTCTTCCACCTGTCTCCTGCGGGGAGGCTGGGTGGGCCATTAATCGTATATATCTGTCAGGTAAGTATGTATAAAACTTTATTGTAACATGACAATATCATTTTTATACATTCAACTTCCCTGCCAGATATATACTTAGCTGATTAGCACCCATTGGTGGTGGGTAAGAGACAGCTAACTACTGAAATAGACAGGTAAACAACATATGTTGTAGGTATTAATAAACCTTGGTTCCTACCTTATTAGGCTGAAGACTTCGCGGCTACTGCCTTGGAGTCTGCTTAGCCTCAAGAGCCTCAGCGAGATATTGATTTATGGCTAAGAGTTCTTGTGGGTCTGCCAATGGGGTCTTATCCACTTACTTGGCAGAGCCTAAAGGCCTTTGTCATTGGGTGCTATTCCACTAACATGACAATACACCTTGTTCAAGGAGCACAACACCGATCCCGATCACCTGATCCTAACATCCATGTTAGTTCTAAGATTGCAAGGAGTTATCCCCGAACTCCTTAAAAACAACCAAAAACTCGAAACATAATTACACTTTCATTTATACAAAATATACAAAAAAAAATTTTGTACTCCCCGACTAGCCATACATATCCTTGATCCCCTACCAGCAATGACACTATGCGCCCGTGCGACATCCGTGAGCTTGCTAATAGAAAACCAAGCACATATCTGACAAGAGGGTTTATGTACGATAAAATCAAATACTTTAAGGATCAGTCTTTGCTCCAAGACCCAGCACTGTATCTGCTGATACAAAAGGACCTAGCGAGAAGCACTTCTCATAGGTCACTCGCACATCCTTCAGATAATGAGATGCAAACACTGAATTGCACCTCCAATATGTAGTCTCAATGATATTTTTTAGAGACATATTCTTTTGGAACGCCAAAGACGTTGCTACCACTCTCACCTCATGGGTCTTGACCTTTAGAAGACCGAAGGATTCCTCCGAGCAGTTCTTGTGAGCGTCCGTAATAACGCTTCTCACAAAGAAAGCCAAGGCGTTCTTGGACATGAGTCTTTTGGGGTTCTTCACCGCACACCAAAGACCTTGTTGACAAGCTCCCATCTGTCTCTTCCTCTCTAAATAATATTTAAGAGCTCTCACTGGACAGAGAGACCTCTCTATCTCTCTGCCTACGAGGTTAGATAGGCCTTTTACCTCAAAACTTCTGGGCCAAGGTTTTGACGGGTTTTCGTTCTTTGCCAGAAACATTGTCTGGAAAGAACAGATGGCAGCATCTCCTTTGAACCCCACTGTGGAATCCAGAGCGTGCAATTCGCTCGTCCTCTTGGCTGTAGCGAGAGACACCAGGAACAAGCATTTCCTAGTGACGTCGCGGAAGGAAGCCAGATGTAAAGGCTCGAATTTATCCGATGAAAGGAATTTCAGGACCACGTCTAGATTCCAACTAGGTGTTCTAGGAGTAGCTGCCTTTGAAGTCTCAAAGGATCTAATCAGATCGTGTAGATCTTTGTTGCTAGCAATATCTAGCCCTCGATTCCCAAATACTGAAGACAGCATGCTTCTGTATCCCTTTATTGTTGAGACAGATAGGTGTGATTCCTCTCTCAGAAAGAGGAGGAAATCGGCAATATTCACTATAGAGGTACTGGAGGAGGACAGCTTCTGACTCTTACACCACCTCCTAAAGACTTCCCACTTGATTGGTATACTCTTCTCGTCGAAGCTCTGCGGGCTCTAGCGATAGAGCCCGCAGCCTTGAGAGAAAAGCCCCTCGCTCTGACAAGTCTTTCGATAGTCGAAAGGCAGTCAGAGCGAGACCTGGGAGGTTGAGATGAAACCTCTCGAAGTGGGGTTGTCTGAGTAGATCTGGTCTGTTTGGAAGAGATCTGGGGAAGTCCACTATCCACTCCAGTACCTCCGTGAACCATTCCTGGGCTGGCCAAAATGGGGCTATTAGTGTCAACTTCGTGTTCTTCGAAGCTACGAACTTCCTGAGCACTTCCCCCAGGATCTTGAACGGGGGAAAGGCGTATGCGTCCACACCCGACCAATCCAGGAGAAACGCGTCTATTGCGAAGGCTCTCGGATCTTCCACTAGAGAGCAAAATATCTCTATTCTTTTGGAGAGGAACGTCGCAAACAGGTCTATGTGAGGTCTCCCCCACAGGGACCAAAGACTTCGACACACTTCTCGTGTAGAGTCCATTCTGTGGGAAGGACCTGATTCCTCCTGCTCAGTCTGTCCGCTCTCACATTCTTGATCCCTTGAACAAATCTTGTGAGGAGAGTTATGCCTCTCTCTTCCGTCCAGGTTAACAGGTGTCTTGTTAACTGATAGAGGGAGAAAGAGTGCGTGCCTCCTTGCTTGCGTATGTAAGCCAGAGCCGTGGTGTTGTCCGAGTTTATCTGTATCACCCCGCCTCTGACTATCTCTTCGAAGAACTTTAAGGCTAGGTGTATGGCCACTAGTTCCTTGCAATTGATGTGCCAGGACACCTGTTCCTTTGTCCAGGTGCCTGACACCTCCCTCGCTCCTAGCGTCGCTCCCCATCCCGACTCCGAAGCGTCGGCATATAACACTTGGTCTGGGTTCTGCAGGGCAAGCGATACGCCTTCGTTCTTTTGAAGAGGAAGGATCCACCACTTCAAATGATCTTTTACTTCTTGTGGAAGTTGGAAGATGTCCGAGAGTTGTCCCGTCTTCCAACTCCACACCCCTTTCAGGAAAAACTGAAGAGGGCGAAAGTGAAGCCTCCCCAGAGAGAAGAACTTTTCTAGTGAGGACAGGGTCCCTAAAAGGCTCAGATAATCCCTCGCTGAACTGTTCTTTCTCTCTAAGAAGCTCGAGATTTTCGACAAACCTCGAGTGATTCTTTCTCGCGAAGGATATACTCGAAAACCCCGAGAATCCATCTGAATCCCCAGATAGACCAAGCTCTGGCTGGGGATCAGCTGCGACTTCTCGAGGTTGACGAGTAATCCCAGCGATTCTATCATGTTCCTTGTTACTGATAAGTCCTCCAAGCACTGAATCTCCGACTTGGCCCTGATCAGCCAGTCGTCCAAGTAGAGGGAGATGTTTATTCCCTCTAGGTGAAGCCATCTTGCCACATTCGCCATCAGGTTGGTGAATACTTGCGGAGCTGTAGACAGACCGAAGCACAGAGCCCTGAATTGAAAATCTTGTCTCCTATTACAAAACGAAGATATTTCTTTGACAAATGGTGAATTGGAACGTGGAAATATGCGTCTTGCAAGTCCAGAGAGACCATCCAATCTCCTGGACGAAGAGCCGACATTACTGAAGCGGACGTTTCCATGCGAAACTTCTTTTTCTGAACAAAGCGATTCAGAGCGCTTACGTCCAGAACTGGTCTCCACCCCCCCGATGCCTTTGGTACTAGAAAAAGGCGATTGTAAAATCCTGGGGAGTGTGGATCCTGCACAAGTTCGATGGCCTCCTTTTCCCACATTTGTTCCACCATTTGAAGGAGAGTCTTTCTCATTACAGGGTATCTGTACCTCGCTGACAGTTCCCGAGGCGTAGATGTTAGGGGAGGGCTGTTCTCGAAGGGGATTACATATCCCTTCTTTAGGACCGACACTGACCAAGGGTCGGCTCCCCTTTTTGCCCATACTCCTGCAAAGTTCAGGAGTCTGGCGCCCACTGGTGCTTGAAGGAGCAACAAGTCATTTGGTTTTCTTGAAAGGCCTAAAGGAAGACCTTCCTCTCTTGTCAGAGCTCTTCTTTCTGGCAGGGGGACGAGCCGCTGTACCTCCACGAAAGGGCTGCTGAGGAGGACGAGAGTCCTTCTTAATCGCCGACACTACAGGGCGTCCTTTCTTGGACGTTTGTGTTAGTAGGTCCTGTGTCGCCTTCTCAGTTAGCGAGCGAGATATATCCTTCACTAACTGAGAAGGAAACAGATGATCCGATAGGGGAGCGAACAATAAAGCAGTCCTCTGGCTCGGAGAAACCCCTTTTGATAATAAGGATCCATATACTGATCTCTTTTTCAGGAGACCAGCACCAAAAAGGGACGCCACTTCTCCTGAACCGTCCTGTACTGCCTTGTCCATGCAAGACAGGACGCTATGGAGAATCTCTGGGTTTTTAAGAAACTCCGGATCTTTAGATTTGTTGGCCAGAACTCCGAGTGACCAATCCAGAAAGTTGAACACCTCTAAAGTGACAAAAAGTCCCTTTAGAAAGTGGTTCAACTCCGAAGTGTTCCACGTCGCTCTGACCGATCCTAAGGAGTGACGTCTAGAGGCCTCCACTAAATTGGAAAAGTCCGCATCTGCAGAGGCAGGCAGAGAAAGACCCATAGTCTCTCCTGTTCCATACCAAATGCATCTCTTTCCATGTAGTTTGGAAGGAGGCATGCAGAATACCGTCTTTCCTAACTCTTTCTTCTTGTCCATCCAAGAATCTAAAGAATGGAGTGCCTTCTTCATCGAAATTGCAGGCTTCATTTTCAGAAAGGCCGAAGATTTTGCCGTAGCCGAGCTCGAAAAGAGAGAACGAGGAGAAGGAGGAGCCGCCGGACTAAGAGAGTCTCCAAACTCTTGCAGCAATAATGAGGCTAAGACCTTATAGCTCGAGAGTCCCTCATTTGCAGGAGGTTCGTCATCAGACAAATTGTCTAAACCTCGGTCAGGCGAAGGAGAAAGTTCACGTTTGGAGGGAGAGTCCTTCCAAGACCTCCTACGATCTGAAGGAGAGGAACTCCTATTTGGAGAAGAGTCATAAATTCCAGGAACGAGTCTCCGACTCCTGCCTCCTGGCTCTTGACTCTTGCCTCCTGACTCCCTGACTCCTGCCTCCGCCTCCGCCTCCTGCCTCCTGCCTCCTGCCTCCTGCCTCCGACTCCTGACTCCGGACTCCTGGTCCTGACTCCTGACTCCTGGCCATCTTCGGCTCCTGGCTCCGCCTCTGACTCCTGGCCTCCTTGGCCCTGCCCCGGCTCTTGCCTCCTTGGCCCCTCCTGGTCTTCCTGCTCCTTGGCTCCGGCTCCCGGCCTCCTGGCCTCCTGGCTCCTGGCCTCCTGCCTCATGCCTCTTGCTCCGGCCTCTTTGCCTCCTGGCCTCCTGCCTGGATGCCTCCACACTCCTGGCTCTTGGCTCCTGCCTCCTGGTTGACTCCTCACTCCTGGCTCTTGGCTCCTGCCTCCTGGTGACTCCTCACTCCTGGCCGGTGCCAGACGTCTGAAAAGTTTCATCCGGGTTCGTACAGGAAACCTCACCTCGAGTAGGAGTATCGATCCTGGCGGCAGATACCTCCATACGCCTGGAGGATCTTTTGATCGGAAGGGAAGAGTCTTTCCTTCTAGGAGGTTCCTTTGACAGAACTCCTACAAAAGACGAGATCTGCTCTTGCATCGCCATCATGAATCTCTTCGTAACCTCCTCTTTATCCTCTTCGGGAGGAGGGGAAGGAGGAGGGGAGGAGTCCGTAGCCTCCACCTCCTGCCTCCTTCTCACTCTGGTTGAAAGAATGGCTCTTCTTGCCTTCTTCACTCCCGAAGGAGACTCCTCAGGGAAGTTTTCTGGGCTCGAATCAATAGTCGGAGCCTTCCAACTCCTCTTGAGTGGCCGAGATCGATCAGAATCCCTCCAATCACGTCTCAGAGATGAAGATCCCGACGACGAAAAACACTCACGCAGGACGCTTTTACAATAGCGATCCTTGGCAGTCTGGGGTGTCACAGAAACCGCCGAAGGGACACCTGATCGGTGGGGATTCTCCACAACCTCCTTTCGGTTTTCGACATTCCTTCTCCTCTGGGCATGTGAGCTTGGAAGAGGTCTAGACCTAGGAGCGTTGCTGAGCCGACCAGATGCCCCCTCCACTACACTGGGGACACTCATATCACTGTCCACTGAATAATCACTAGCCTTACCTTGTATGGCAGCCATTTTGTTTTCCATCAACTTGAAGGCTTGCTTTTAAGATCCGCAAGTTCTTTCGCTGAATCTACAGGTTCTGCAATAGGAGAAGGGGCTGCAATGGAAGGAGAAGTAGCAATACTTACCCTTGGGGAAGATCCCAAGCTAGGAACTAGTTCAGATCTAGAACTACTTAAACTTCTATAAGAAGCCTTCCTCACTCTTTCTCTCTCTAACTTTTTTAAATAATTAGTTAGATTCTTCCATTCGTTCTCACTCAAATTCTCACATTCCTTGCAAGTATTAGTAAAAGAACATTCATACTCCCTGCAACCCTTGCATACCGTGTGAGGGTCTACCGAAGCTTTCGGCAACCTCACCTTACAGCCTACATTCACACAACGTCTCACAACCATTCCAGAGTCAGACATTTTTAAAGAAAAATCCAAAATCAAGTCCACAAACCAGTCCACAAAAGCGTATGCCAATCCAACAATCCAGATACGTCACCAAAAGTCGGTCAAGAAGATCAATTGCCGGTGAAAAAAGAAAAACCAATCGAGAGGAACCAACAACAATGTTGATGGCTCGGACGACAGAAGAATTCTGATTAGAAAACGGGAATGGTTCCTAGTCCTGCCACCCAGGGCAGGGCGGTAGATCACCTGACCTACCAGTAGCGTGTGCCGCGAAATTTGAAATTCTGTCGGAGACGACGGAGTCTATAGCTAAGTATATATCTGTCAGGTAAGTATGTATAAAAACTTAACTTTACGAAACACATTAAAAAATGGCAGAAAACATTAACACAAAACTTTACGAAACACACTAACAAATGGCAGAAAACATTAACACTTCTTGATTATCTCCATCTTCGTCTACATAGAAAGCATCCTCTTCTTTCCGTGAACTTCAGCTACATTCTTGGGACCCATGGCTAATAACGTAAGTAATTAAGTTCACACACAACACGATAAAGTAACTTAGAGTACAACGAAAGCGAAATCACTAACACGAATTTACGTTAACAAACAAAATCTATGTGAACGAACGAATTCCAGGTGTTTACGATAAGGCTGCCACAAAAAATGGTCAAGGAATGCCTTTACTTAAGAGGCATGATGGGACAGATGCTGACCAATAGGACAGCAGGATCTTACGGCGGTGACTAGCATCAGGAACCAATGGAAGAGCGGGAGGATGGTGGCGAGTCTACTGAGTTGGCGGCGTGCGAGTTTCAAAATCGCTCTCGGCGGCCTGGGTGAATCTCGGCCTTTACAGGACATACACCCTTTCACAACCTGAATTATTTTTGTACACAAAAGCAAAAAAAAATCTTAATTTTTGCCTTCATAGCTTGGATTTTTCGTACGTAGGGACTTTCGTATGTAGGGGTATGATTGTGAGCAGTAATTATTATTTAACAAAATAAAATATATTTATTTATTAGAAAAAACATATATAACTTAGTGAAATTTACACTTGTCTGGTAAAAGAGGCCCCACAAGGGTTTGTAAACAGTCATTTTCAACTTCTCATGGAAGACGGGAAATTTTTTAGATTTTTCCTTTCACTATGTACATTTGCATATCTTCCTCTTTCCATTGATGTGTTTTTTTTTCATAAATTGGCCAACCTCAAAGTTTACCCGGCCTGAGGTGCTGCATATCGATATATTTACCCGTCCAGTAAGGGCTACAGAATTCAGCGGCTGTGTCCAGGCTACACCTTAAGTAATTCCTATAGCATAGGACCAAGATTTTGTATATCGCATAGGAACAATCCTGTATATCCAAACCCTGAAAGGCTACTGAAAATAAAATACTTCACCAATTAGCAATAAAATCTCACAAAATCAATGAAAAGATTTTCAATACCATCGCTGCTGCTCACAAACATTACCATCGCTGCTGCTCACAAACATTACCAAGATCCGGCATAAACAAACTGGCTCTCTCTGCTCAGTTGTTCCTCTCTTCCCAAAAGTGGAAGGGGCCATTTACCTACACTTTTAAAACAAAAGAATCGCTACCGCAAATTTCTGAATTTTTAGCTGCCAGTACTTTCAAACTTTTAGCTATGTAATTACTTGGTAAGTTACATATACAAAAGATGGGTTTTATACCATGTGCAGAACACAACTAGAAAAGACACTTGAAGATAGTACCTCTAACTGCAATAAAGGAACAAGGTGCTTCGGGCAAACCTTCTAAAAAGATCAACCATGAAGTAGTATGACAGGATGGAAAAAGTTAAAATTTGCTAGAGCAAAAGCAAAAAACCTTAATAAAAAATAAAATGAAAAGCTTGCAAGACATAAAATACAGAAAGGTAAATAACTACATCTACAGGAAGAAGTCACCTTTTCAAGACTCTCCAGAAGCATCTCGCCTTTTCTGTTCTTCTGGCCTAAACCAGCAGAGGCCTTAGACGCGCTGATGGTTCGAGTCTGACAAAACAGGATAGAATACAGAAATGCCAAGATACTGTGAAGCTAATGCAATTACCATACTAAAGTTTTAATAGAACTAAAGCTGCCTATAAGAAGTAGTTCATAAAACTTTCTCACCTGAAGGAATTAAAAACAAATGGAAATTACTATATTCTCTATGATAAAGAAAACATTCACAGTCACCAGAGCTTATTTACCAATTAAGAAGATTGTGCCAAGTTACTTTTGGTAAAAGTCACCTTTACATGCTCAAAGGCCATAAAGTTAATTTATGAAAGGAGAAAATATTTGCATCACTTTAAGAAGAAATTAATCTTTAATAAAAACAATGACTTCATACTCTGCAACTGTAACAAACAGAAACTGTTGGTTCATAGAATACGTATATCCTAACATGTAGTCCTCCACCAAAGTTGAAATTGCAATAACCATTATATGTGGAGTTTCACCGTATCACCAAATCATGATCATCATTCTACTACAAATCAATACCTCCAAGGAAAGATACTATATGCTGTAAGGGAATAAAATCCAACTGTGAATACAACAAACAGTACAATTACAAGCAGCCCGCGGTTAACAGCACAATCGCTGTTGTAAATAATATTCATTAAAAAAATCAGATATTTTAAGGTATATTTTTACGGCACAATTTTCGGTTAACAAAGCAGCTAGCCCCATTATGTCTAACGAGTGCATACATTTGTAGAAATACCGTTCAGACCATAAAGGTTATGAAAATATTAAAATTTTTTATTGAAAGTTATTACATAGGTATAGGGTAAACTATATGCCCTGACACTGTTCTATGCTGAAAATATAGTTAAATAAGTGCAAATTTAGCTATGGATGTGTCAATTTATAAATGTTCATGCTTTTATACTTAAAATGTGTATGAAAATGTATTACGTATAAGGTACTTTTATTTCTGCACATAAATTTGAATCAAAGGCAGCTTCTGAAACTGTCCTCCAGTTATCAAAGAGGATGTTTTTTCATGTTCATTCTTGTCCGCCGCCACCTGCCACTCTTCCGAATATATAGTTAAAAAAAGTGCGAATTTAGCGATCGATGTGACGATTTTCTAAATGTTCATGCTTTTATGTTTAAAATGACTATGAAAATATATTACGTATAGGGTATTTTTATTTTTGTACATAAATATGATACAAATCAAGGCAGCTTTTGTAACTACCCTCCACGTTATCAGAGGACGTTTTTCATGTTTGTTCTTGTCCGCCGCTGTTCCGAAAATGGGATTTTGACTTATGAAAAATCTATTTCTGGACGAGGAAGCCGCGTCGCCTGATGAAATACGTTCCTTTAGCGCTATTTCCAAGGTAAAATATTGCTATAATACCAGAGAACTGCTAAATTGGACATGCCAGAATATTCTGACTCGCTCACCTTTATTAAAAGGTGTCAGTATGGATCAGTTATATTTTATTAATTTGGGAGCTAATTATAATTTATTTTGTTAATGAAACTTCAGCTTTTTGTTATAGGTTTTCATGCTTTTATGTTTAAATTGTGTATGAAAAATGTAATACAGGGTATTTTTTTTTTATTCTTGTACATAAATACTGTATGATGCAGTGGCAGTGCGCATGGCCATTTGAAGTCTTTGTAACAGCCCTTCACATGACGAAGACAATAGGTTGTTCAATCGCGCCCGAATAATATTTTAATTTATATCATTGAATCATGTTTTTATAACATTATATTTACAACTGTTGCATAAATTAATTTTAAAATAAAACTCATGTATACATTCAATTTTGCAACACTGCAATTTGTTTGTTTTTCCACGGGATACAAGTACAAAATATAACTGTGCAACTCGGTCGATTTTTTGCTTTGTTACTCGAGCAAAAATTGAGGTATGACCATACGAGCTCGAGATGCCGCTGCTACGTAGATGGCATAGTAATGAAAATTAAGATGAGCACAGAAGAAAAAGTAAATATGCGTATTTTCCATAAACCTTTTAAAAAATTATACATTACATCACTGAATCTAACAATATTGTATGTATTCTCATACTATTGTATTATAAAATACTATGGTAAATATAAGCCAGTATTCCGCGGAGCGGCCAATGTTTTCGTTTGGAAATCAGCTGATGGTGATTACAAGTTTGTTTCACTATATTTAAAGCAATTCTGAGGGAATTTTCTTGCTTCTAGTTAGCATAAACAAATATCTAGATACTTGACTTATATGGGACAAGGATATTTTTCCTTATATGACGTGTTTTTAGGTGGATATATGACTTGAATATGCCTTGTAGTGATTGTGAACTTATTATTTTTTTTTCATTAACAGATTAAGTTGGCGGCATGTTTATTGAGTAAAACAATACGTGATTCCGTTCGCAATTTTCCTTTATATCATCGTAATACGAATTTTATGTTATTTATCTTTTATCGCCATGAACCCAACAGTAAAATGTGTTCTTTCAAGCATAGTAGTTTTGATTAAAATGATTTTATCTACAGTTGTGTTTCATGGCATACGTTTACTGGAGTTTTATCCTTGTTACCGATTCACGATAATGGTCATTAGCAGCTTGACCAGTTTTCTCAGCTTCAACTATAACTAGGTTTAAATTTAACAGTATATTTCCCTATTGATCTTTGATCTATAACAAATAAAGCTCTTACATTAAGATATCTCAGTCCTACTCTACATAACGTCATTTATAACAACTACGGTAATAATGTACTACAGTACGATGATTGAAATACAACCAAACCAGATGTTATTATCCAATTTGGTTGTACTTAGAAAAAAAAGTTTTTTCTCATTTGGTTGTTCATGGCTGTACACATTTACGCAACGAGTATTACATTAAACCATACATTCATCATTCTATTTTGCTGTTTTTGAACTTATGTAACTAGAAGATGGGACAAAGTTGGGCTATTGTAATTTGTTTGTTTGTATTGTTTGTATGGTGTTTTTAAGTTGCATGGAACCAGTGGTTATTCAGCAACGGGACCAACGGCTTTACGTGACTTCCGAACCATGTCGAGAGTGAACTTCTATCACCAGAAATACACATCTCTCACTCCTCAATGGAATGGCCGAGAATCAAACCCGCAACCACCAAGGTGAGAAGCAAACATCAAACCAACCACGCCACTGAGGAGCACACTATTGTAATTTGGTCTCTCATAAAATCGGATTATTATAAGAAGAATTATCGTAACTTGAACACTACAGCTACCTGTACACAGTACAAAACCTTATTATATATTTACATACTTTAGACACCCAAAGGATTTAAGCTAGGCTTTTTTTTTCCTTTACAGTATTTATAATACTATAATGTACTGTACAGCACTACTGTGGTGTCAATTCTATAGTACTATACTGCATAAATATAATTTTACTTATTGTGCCGTTTGACTGGTCTAGGGTGCTGTTAACTGGTCTAGTATTCCAAAAGAAGGTGTGTGGCAGCCATAGACTTTAAAATAGATTAGCGTCAAAAATCGCTCTGCGACGGTGGCCAGGAATGGAACCCCTGCTGCTAACCGAGGGCCGCCTATACTTACAAACAAAATCTTGTCAACTAATACATGCAAAACTAAGTTAGTTAGAATTTTACATATATGTACAGTAATACTTTGGGTTACGAACCGATTAGTATACGAATTTTTTAACTTACGAAGTGACGCCCTCATTCTGGAATACGAATTTCGCTTGGAATACGAATGCGCGAATTTCCATCATGGGAGGCCGCTTGATTTGTTTACATCGGATGAGTGTGGGATCTGCGAACGCATTTTTTTCGGCCAAAACTTAACGCCTCCTTTGTTTACATCGGATGAGCGTGGGATCTGCGAACGCATTTTTTCGGCCAAAACTTAACGAGGGTCACGTGACTTCCTCCTACGCATCCCTTGACCCTTTTTAAACCATAACTCTTTCAATATCTCGCTGGCGGTAAGATTGAACGCATCTGTCCGTGATACGCTCTCAAATTTGCTTAGTGATTTGCGCACGTGTTGTGTTTCCGTGATAGTGCTTATACATTACTATTACCCAAATACTAAAGACAATGGCTCCCAAGATGACGAAGGCAAGCAGCAAGAAGGAAAGCATAAGAAAGAAGGAGATGATTACAGTCGAAATGAAGAAGGAAATTATCCAAATGCATGATAAAGGCGAGTGCGTGAAAGACATTGCAGCATTCTTCAAGCGGTCGCAATCAACGATCTGCACTATTTTGAAGAAAAAGGAAGAAATTAAAGCCAGTAAAGCATCAAAAGGTGTCACAGTATTGACGAAACAACGGCCTTATATTCTCGACGATGTAGAAAATTTGCTCATAGAAAAATATTTTTTCAAAATTGTGAAAGACAACATAGTGTTCACGGAGGGAGATTTCCCCCCCAAGCCCTAACCCTCTCCTCCTCACCCTTCCCCTCCTCCCGTCTCCGTCAAGCCAGCAGCCACACTCGCCAAAGGTAAAGTTCAGGTTTTACTGTGCATGCATATTAAATCTAGTGTTTATATTTAATTTCATTCTTCAATTTTATAATTTTATGTAATTCCTACACGAATTTTCAACCTTAGTGAACAAAAATAAATGGAAAAATATGAATTGAAATGGTTATTCATGGTCGGGTGGAACGCATTATTTGCTTTTTATAACATTCTTATGGGAAAATCCATTTAGGTTACGAATTTTTTAGGTTACGAAGCAGGTTCTGGAACGGATTAAATTCGTAACCCAAGGTATTACTGTACAAGGCATATCTGATCTCAATACAAGCACATGAAAACTAATTTCAAACACCACTGAGCAGTCTGTATAATGTCATATGAGAGAGAGAGAGAGAGAGAGAGAGAGAGAGAGAGAGAGAGAGAGAGAGAGAGAGAGAGAGAGAGAGAACTAGGCTACATTTAATATCAAGTGACCACTAAAACCAATTAATTTTATGAATAAAGGTCATAAATAAATGCATTTTGGAAGTCTGCTATCAAGTTTATACTTCCATACAATAGGTGCAAAAAGGCACCACTTCTTCAACAGATACCACGCGGCCACACCGCTTGAACATGTTACAGTACATTTGAAGATAAAAGAAAAAATATAGCAAAAAGGTAGGTTTGAAACTTTACGTAATATATACTATACGTACATATGTGTGTGTGTGTGTGTGTGTAATATAAAAGTGGGTCTAATCCTTACCTCTTTTACAGCTATGTGCTGAAATAATGGCCCAAAAGCAAGTTGAGGAATGGCAAAATATCTGTATGTTGTCTTGAAACGATCCACTATGTACTCAAAAACAAGGTTGCCACTAACAGTTCTTGTTAGGTTTCTTTTTTGAAGAAATGGATCTGAAGAGAGGGATGTGTTAATGTACTTTCTTCTCCACAAAAATTTTCATTTTCTTAACTGATACAGAATAAACTTAAAAAGTCAGTAGAATGTAAAAGAAAAAATTTGTTCCAACTATAAATTCTGTTACATAATATTTCTGTACAACCAAAAATGATAAAACTATAGAATAGTTACAGCACCTTGCATCGATACTATCTAATAAAAATTTGGTAGAATATGATCTATCAATGCATACAATGATTTTACAGCGTATAGAGCACTCCAAGTAAGCTACATGAATAGGCTCAAGAATTTCAAGGGAAGATTCTTGTAAGCAAATATGACTGGTGGAAAATATTTTACCTTCAACTGCAATCTTCTTACTCCAATTTTTCTCTGCTCTAGTCATGGGACGCTTCTGGCGAACATTAATGACATACTCTGTGATTTTAAACCCTACGGCATAAAATCGAAACATTTCAAGCCACAGCCGACCAATGCCTTGTGTGTTCTTCCCAGCCTTCCAGGAATCGCCCAAATCTGCTGGTTCTTCAAATACAACTAAGTCAGGTACAATAGGCATTACAGAAGGAAGCAATCCCCAAAACCCAAATTTAATAGCTTGATAGTATACCATAAATTTCATATCTAAAGAAAAAATACTTTACATATTAACAAATGCTTCTAAGCAACAATATCCTGATTTATTTTCCACTTACTGAGGTATGATTCCCCATCTGGTTTTGGATGAAGTAAATGTAAAACTGGGAGAACTGGGGGATTATGTTGCTGCATGAAATGCACCACCATCAACGGGAATACATGTGGTGGAAGAGTGCCACGCCCCTGATTGTCAATTTGGCACAACTGAAAAAAAGCAAATACTTGCATTCTCTGAAGGAACATGATTTCAAACTGTGAAGATTATTAGAGGCATTAAGAGCTTCTGGTTTCATAATTTTATAAAACAAATTATGGCAACCAAATATATCATTAGGCTCACACATAACTCAATAATTTATTCATTCAAAACAAGAACACTGCTTCTATTAACTGTACCTGGGCCCAATATCTGAATGCTATTCCTAGAACTACTACACGAGGGTCCAGGGAAGCATAATCAGCAAGAAGCTGGTTAGTTAACTTCGATGAGGAGGTGTTGCAGGCACCCACCACCACACGCAATCCTGTTTTAACATGTGTAAAGGCCATAGTAGGGAACGAAGAGGAGAGATCGTCAACAACACTTCTGTAAGGGATCAAATAAAAATCACACATATGTATTAGCTAAATATCTCTTGAATTAATACATTCCTGTTATGTTCACGTCATATCTTCTGACGAGTCCCTCTCAGGTGACTTTGTAATACTAAATTTATATAATACATTTTTTGACCTATTTCAATGCTCTATTCTTCTCCTGCTCCGATGTCCAGTGTCCAGGTCATTCTACTTTGCTTTCATACTGTTATTTACTTCATATTTTACTTAATACTTTCATACTGTTATTTACTTCATATTTTACTTAATACATCTGATAAAAAATACGATTATCTACAAATTTCCTTTATACTACATATTCGATACATATTGAAACTAAATTCCCTTGGAATGAACATCTTGATTTATCATGCCGAGTCATCAATCAACACTTACATGTGTATAACACAGTTAAGTAACACCAATTTCTAATCAATGTAACAGTGAAAAGAGACATTATTATAGTAAAATATTTATATCTACTTACCAAGTAATTACATGGCTACATTGTACCCCTTTAAAACGGCAGCTTTCAGAGTTTTTAAATCTTGGTAATGTGCCAATGTTCAAGTGTAGTTGGTAAAACCCACCCACGGGTGCGGATAGGTACAATGCTGCTGACAAGCTCAATTCATTTCTGCCCAACATCCATGAGAGGGGAGGAGGGAGGGCTCTGATTTTGTAATTACTTGGTAAGTATAACAAATTTTATTTTTATTTAAGTAACTTACCAAGTAATTACATGGCTGAATCCCAAATTGATAGTGGATGGGATTCAAGGACACATTTACTTTATAAATTCAGAGATAAAAAGGAAATTCTAAAATATAGAAGTCTGCTAGCATTGGTTAAAATGCTTGTTAAACCTTACCTAATAAGAGAGCTGAAGCAGGTAATTATTGCTTCTGGTTGGTGCTCATCTTAACCTGTAGTGGTGCAGCAGTAGTGGGAATTATGTAGATGAAGGAGTATTCCAATATGATATTGTTATTTTACAATAAAGTTTTGTACATACTTACCTGGCAGATATATACTTAGCTTACGTCTCTGACGTCACGACAGAATTCAAAACTCGCGGCAAATGCGACAGGTAGGTCAGGTGATCTACCCCACCCGCCGCTTTCCAGTCATAATTTCTCTTCCACCTGTCTCCTGAGGGGAGGCTGGGAGGGCCATCAATCGTATATATCTGCCAGGTAAGTATGTACAAAACTTTATTGTAAAATAACTATCATTTTTGTACATGAACTTTCCTGCCAGATATATACTTAGCTGATTGACACCCTTGGTGGAGGGAAAAAGACAGAGCTAACAAGGAAAAAGGGGAAACAACATCTGTTGTAGGATACTAACAAACCTTGGTTCTTACCTGATAAGGCTGAAGACTTCATAGTTACTGTCTATTAGTCTGCAAAGCCTGAAGAGCTACAGCGAGGGCGTGACCTACAGCTGAAAAGACTCTTTGGGTCTACCGAAGGGATTTGATATCCACTTACTCAGTAGAATCCAAGTCGGATCATGTCAATGGGGATTCGCCCTCTTAAATGACAGAGCCTGACCACTACCAATGCAGGGAGCTCTAGCACAAACAGATCACCTAACCATTCTAATGTTAGCAATACGAATAGAAAGAGATGCCTACCCGCATCCTCTTTCAAACACCATAAAAACACAACACAAACAATAGGGGAAAAAATTTACAAAGGATATGCTTCAGCTCCCTGCCCCAGCACCGAATCCGCCGATACATACGGGCCTAACGCAAAGCACTTCTCGTAAGTAATCTTGACGTCTCTAAGGTAGTGGTTCGCGAATACTGAATTGCATCTCCAGAATGTTGCTTTCATCAGATTCTGGAGTGACATATTCTTGTTGAAAGCCAAGGACGTCGCAATGGCTCTTACCTCGTGAGCCTTGACTTTCAAAAGCTTGAAGTGATCCTCACCGCAAGCCAAATGTGCTTCCTTCACGAGGCTTCTAATAAAGAAGGACAAAGCATTTTTAGACAATGGTCTACTGGGATCCTTTACAGAGCACCAAAGTCTGTCCTTAATGCCCTTAAGAGACTTCTTCCGCTGGAGGTAGTATCTTAAAGTCCTCACAGGGCAAAGAGTTCTTTCTGGCTCTTCCCCTACCAGGGGAGCTAAGCCTGGAACCTCAAAACTCCTTGGCCAAGGATTTGAGGGGTTCTCGTTCTCAGCTAGAAAAGAAGGAAGGAAGGAACAAATCACGGAATCTCCTTTGAAACCTACTCTTCCTTCTAGAGCATGAAGCTCACTAACTCTTTTGGCAGATGCTAAAGCCAAAAGAAACAAAGCCTTCTTCGTAAGATCCTTGAAAGAAGATGACTGGGGAGGTTCGAACTTCGAGGACCTCAGGAAACGAAGAACCACATCCAGGTTCCAGCTCGGAATTTGAGACGAGGGTTTTTCTTGCAAGTTTCAAAAGATCTTAGCAGATCATGTAGATCTTTGTTGTTGGAGATATCTAAATTCCTGTGCCTAAACACAGCTGCTAACATGCTCCGATATCCTTTGATGGTCGAAACTGCAAGACCGCATTTTTCCCTGAGAAAAACCAGGAAATCTGCGATTTGGGTCACAGAGGTACTGGAGGAGGAAAGCTTCTGGTTTCTGCACCAACGGCGAAAGACGTCCCACTTCGACTGGTAGACACTAAGGGTAGAGGGCCTTCTAGCTGATGCGACAGCCTTCGCTGCCTTAGCTGAAAACCCCTTCGCTCTGACAAGACTTTTGACAGTCGAAAGCCAGTCAGATTGAGAGCGGGGAGGTTTCTGTGATACCTGTCGAAGTGGGGTTGTCTGAGCAGATCTACTCTTTGTGGAAGAGCTCTTGGAAAGTCCACCAGCCATTCCAGTACCTCTGTGAACCAATCTTGGGCCGGCCAGAATGGAGCTACCAGCGTCATCCTTGTCGCTTCCGAGGCTGCAAACTTTCTGAGTGTTTGACTCAGAATCTTGAATGGAGGAAAAGCATAGACGTCCAGACCTCTCCAGTCTAGAAGGAAAGCATCGACTGACACTGCTCCTGGGTCCGAGATCGGGGAGCAGTAGAGGTCTATTCTCTTGTTCTTTGCTGTCGCAAAAAGGTCGATATGAGGTCTGCCCCATAACCTCCACAGGTCCTGGCAAACTTCTGAGTGCAGAGTCCACTCCGAGGGGAGCACCTGATTCCTCCTGCTCAGGAGATCGGCTCTGACATTCCTTTCTCCCTGTACGAACCTGGTGAGGAGAACGATCTTCCTTGCCTGAGACCACAACAGCAAGTCCTTCGCTGTTTCGTACAGGGAGAAAGAGTGTCCCCCCCTGCTTTCTTATGTAAGCCAAGGCTGTGGTTGTTGTCCGAGTTGACCTGAACTATAGCATTTCGGACGTGGGGCTCGAAGGCTTTTAACGCCAACCACACTGCCATCAACTCTTTGTTGTTGATGTGCCAGGACACCTGTTCCCCCTCCCAGGTGCCTGACACTTCTCTTGACCCTAGGGTCGCACCCCAACCCGTCTCCGACGCGTCGGAAAACAATACTTGGTTCGGGTTTGGCATGTACAGAGACAGACCTTCTGCAAATCGGAGAGGATCTGTCCACCACCGAAGGTCCTCTTGATTCCTTTTGATATCCTGAAGGAGAATTCCAGGTCTAGAGAGAGACACCTCTAGTTCCGGTAAAGGAAGAATTGGAGAGGTCTGAGATGCAACCTTCCTAGAGAAACGAATTGCTCCAGCGAGGAAAGTGTCCCCAACAGACTCATCCACTCCCTCGCTGTGCATGCATCTTTCTCTAGGAAGGTCGTTAGTTTCTCTTGGCAACGAGCAATCCTCTCTGGTGACGGATATGCCCGAAAATCCGGAGAAACCATCCGAATCCCCAGATATATCAGCTCTTGACTGGGGATTAATTGTGACTTCTGGAAGTTCACCAGAAGCCCCAACGAACTTGCTAAAGTCAGTGTCTTTTGTAGGTCCTCCAGACATCTTTCTTGTGAGCTTGCTCTGATCAGCCAATCGTCTAGATAGAGAGACAGCCTCACTCCCTCCAAATGTAGCCACTGCGCTACATTCTTCATTAAACCCGTGAAAACTTGAGGGGCTGTCGAAAGGCCGAAGCACAAGGCCCTGAATTGGAAGATCTTCCCTCCCATCATGAATCTCAGAAACTTCCGTGAAGAAGGATGGATAGGCACATGGAAGTAAGCGTCCTGAAGATCTAGGGACACCATCCAGTCCCCTGGACGAAGAGCCGCCAACACTGAAGAAGTTGTCTCCATGGCGAACTTCCTTTTTTCTACGAAGACATTCAGGGCGCTTACATCCAGAACCGGTCTCCATCCTCCTGAGCTCTTGGGAACTAGGAACAGTCTGTTGTAAAAACCCGCAGAATGAGGATCTTTCACTAGTTCTATCGCCTCCTTCTCCAGCATAAGATCTACTGCTAGAGAGAGGGCTTGATTCATGATGGGGTCCTTGTACTTGGCTACCAACTCCCTCGGAGTCGTCGTCAACGGAGGTCTTGATAAGAAGGGAATGAGGTAGCCTTTGCGGACAATCGAGAGTGACCAGTTGTCCGCCCCTTTCTCGGGCCCAGACGTCGGCAAACTTCAGAAGTCTGGCACCCACTGATGTCTGGAGAACTTGAATCCTACTTCTTCCCTCTGATGGATCTAGAGAAGGTCTTCCCTCGTTTAGTGGGTCTAGATCCTCTAGAGGAAGAAGCTCTGGCAGGAGGGACTCCTCGAAAGGGCTCCTGCCTAACTGGAGTCTCTCTCTTGGTTTTAGCTTGGAAAGAAGAGTGAGGCTTCCTGGTAGACTGGGCTAGCATGTCCTGTGTAGCCTTAGCTGAAAGGGCACAAGAAACATCCTGAACGATCTTCTTAGGGAAGAGTTGAGGAGGGAGCTGAGAATACAGGAGAGAGGCTCTCTGAGCATGCGATACTGATTTCGTCAGGAACGAACAGTACACAGATCTCTTCTTGATCACTCCCGCTCCGAAAAGTGAAGCTACTTCACTCGATCCATCCCTCACTGCCTTGTCCATACACGTGAGAACACTGATAAGATCCTCAGGAGAAATGGAATCCGGGGTCTGAGTCTTCTTGGCCAAAACGCCCAAAGACCAGTCTAGGAAGTTAAACACCTCCAGGACTCGGAACATTCCCTTCAACAGGTGGTCAAGCTCATTCATCCCCCATGTCGTCTTAGCAGACATGAGGGCAGAGCGTCGAGAGGAATCCACCAGTGAAAAGAAGTCCGAGTCTGCCGAGGTTGGAAGAACGAGGCCCAAGGGTTCTCCCGATTCATACCAGAATCCTAGTTTCCCAGTAAGCTTAGAAGGAGGGAAAGAGAACACCGTCTTCCCTTTCTCTTCCTTCGAAAGAAGCCACTCACCAAAACCTCTAAGAGCCTTCTTCATAGAGACTGCAGGCTTCATCCTGACACAGGATGAAACCTTCGAAGTTTTCGAAGTCGAAAATAACAAAAGAGGCGAGGGCGGGGCGACAGGAGAAAGGGCGTCTCCGAATTCCTGAAGCAACAGGTCCGTCAAACGCTTGTATGAAGAAACGGAGGAATCTTTAGGAATTTCTTCTTCCGAGGGATCCTGTTCTTCTTCCGCCGAAGATCCTTCACGATCCTTACGATGAAAGGCTGTCTTGTCCTCAGCCGAGAGTCCATCCTTGGAAGAACGTCTGGAAGAACTCTGACATCTAACCGGGGAAATTATAACTTCCGTTGAGCTTCTGCCTGAAAACTCCTTCTTGTCAGGATGAGGGCGTATTCTAGGCTCTTGGCGCCTAACGAACGCAGGGCGAAAATCTGGCGAAGAGCGCCTATCAGGCGAAGAGCGCCTATTAGGCGAAGAGCGCCTATTAGGCGAAAAGCATCTATCAGGCTCCTGGCGCCTGTCTAAAGGAGAGCGGCTGCCTGGCGAAGAGCGCCTGTCATGCGGGAAGCGATTATCAGGCTCTTGGCGCCTGCTGCGAGGAGAGCGAATCTCTGGCGACGAGCGCCTACCAGGCGAGAAGCGTCTGACAGATTCCCGGCGCCTAACCTCGAGGAGAGCGAAAATCGGGAGAGAAGAGCGCCTTGAAGGAGAAGAGCGCCTACCAGGCTCTTGGTGCCTGCTAAGCGAAGGGCGGCTGACAGGAGAAGGGCGGCTGACAGGAGAAGAGCGCCTGTCTACCAAAGTGCGTCTGGTCACAGGAGAGCGAAAGCCTGAAGGAGAGCGGATACCATGAGAAAAAACGCCTACCAGGCTCCTGGCGTCTGCCAGCGGGAGAGATCCTGTCTCGAGACGAGCGCCTGTCAGGAGAGGCTCGTCTACGGGAAGCATGCCCCTTGTCCGACGGAGAAACGATGTCCGCAGGAGAGCGCCTGTCCTTTGAAGAGCGCCTCGTACTACGATCCACTCCTGGAGAGAGGGCGGTTACTGACGAATAGCGTAAGCCTGGAGAAGAGCGCCTGGACTTCTTTACCGGGAGCGAGACGTCCTTCCTACGACCAGAAGTCACAATCAAGGAGTCAGCCAGAGCCGTAATCTGCGCCTGCAGACTAGCCAACACACGTGTAGGAGACTTAACAAAGTCCTTCACGGGAGACGCAGCTCGATCCTTACTAGGAGAGCGAAACTCCAAAGAAATCCTCGGTTTCTTCACATCCAATCCAGGATCTTCCGAAAAAACTTAAGGGCTGGAGGGGAGCGGAAGAAGCCTGCCAGGCTCTCTTCGACGGCCGAGAAGCTTCCGAGGAGCTCCAACCACGTTTGGGCGAAGGAGAAGGCGAAGACGAGAAGCATTGCCGTAAGACTTCTCTCTTGGCGCGATCCAAGGTAGCCTGGGAGCGAACATCAGGCGCTACCGAGGGGACGCCTGACCGGTGGGGGTTCTCCCTAACCTTCCTGCGGCTTTCGACTTTCCTCCTCCACTGGGTCTGGGAGTCTGGAAGAGGTCTAGGCCTAGAAGCATTAGGGAGCCGATCAGACGCACCCTCCACTGCACTGGGATCACTGCACAAATTGCTATCACTCTTACCTTCTAGCACTTTAATTTTCAGCTCCATGCTGCGAATAGTGGCTCTCATAGTGTCCACCTCCGAAGGCGCATCTTCGGGTTCGGTGCAGGAAGCAGGGGCTGAAACTGGTAAAGGCGCTACGTCCACAACAGGGTTATCAACTTCAAACTCGCTAGCGCGAGACCTACTCCTAGATGAAGCTTTCCTAACCTTGTCCTTCTCAAGCTTTCTTACATAAGAAGAAAGCGCCTTCCATTCTTCTTCATTCAAATTACCACATTCATTACAAGGGTTAATAAATGAGCAGTCATTCCCCCTACACCTCATGCATACTGTGTGAGGGTCTACCGCAGCTTTCGGTAGCCTCACCTTACAATCGCTAACAGAACAAACTCTGAACATAGTTGATTTCTTAATTTCTAAATCAGACATAATGAAATTCCAAGAATAATCAAAAGAATAATCCAAAACCGGTCCACAAATCGCAAATGCCAAGCCAAGGAGCAGGTACTTCACCAAAAGTCCGATGAAACAATCCAGGGCGAAAACGAGTAATAATCCAAAATCGAGAGGTATCGACAACAGATGTAGTCGACACCGGCGACAGAAAAATTATGACTGGAAAGGGGGATTGGTTCATACACCTGCCACCCAGCGGCGGGTGGGGTAGATCACCTGACCTACCTGTCGCATTTGCCGCGAGTTTTGAATTCTGTCGTGACGTCAGAGACGTAAGCTAAGTATATATCTGGCAGGAAAGTTCATGTACAAAAAGCTACTATGCATTAGAAGTTATGCAGCTCAAGGAGTCATCCAATGGCTAGCATAACTTGGAAAGGTGCCCTTGCCCTGGGCATGGTACCAACACAGAACCAGCCACACAACACTCAACTACACCAAATCACAAAACCCTCTATCCATCCATGGCCAAGACTGGTGGGTACTCCAAGTACATAGTATCACCAGGCTCCCCAAAAACTCGACAACCTATATTCAAAGTGAAAGAGAGGAAGGATAGATTGTTTGTTTGTATGGTGTTTTTACATTACATGGAACCAGTGGTTATTCAGCAACGGGACCAACGGCTTTACGTGACTTCCGAACCATGTCGAGTGAATTTCTATCACCACATATACACATCTCTAATGCCTCAGTGGAATGCCCGAGAATTGAACTCGTGGCCACAGAGGTGGCAGGCCAAAACCAGAGAGGAAGGATAGAAGCATAGCTCCTATTCCTCCTCCGCCAACACCATGCAAATTACAGACAACAGACCCAGGGTACTGCAGTTCTCATAAACTGTCCGCGGTTATCAGCGATCCAGTTTTATGGCAATTGTCTTGCCAATTTTTTGGCTCCAAAATGTGCCAATTTCTAGTTATCGGCACCAATACATGCCTAACAGACACCATTAAGGGGGCCGGCCGGAACCGCTATATATGGTGGTATAGTCATGAAAAAATTCATGGAGCTTCATATGGCAATTGAGAATACGTATACGAAATATTTCGTCAAAATTCCTCTTACTTTCGTAGTTACAGGGAAATTAGTTAACATAACTCAATAAGCCTAAAACACTGATCCGTACAAGAAAATGCAATATTTCTTCTATTATCGTAAATTTTTATAATTATTGTCAAAGAAATTGGGAGAAATGGCATCTGTAAACATTCCCCGAGTCGAGAAGGAGACTTCAGGCTCAGCTACCAAGTCCAGTCATGAATTAGTGCGATCACAGACATCAAGTAGTCTACACGTTCCATTACACCTCTTGACATTCGCTTGCCTTTACGTATGTTTATGTATGTTTCGGCAAGAATTTCATCATGCCAATGAGGAAAAGACAAGGAAAACATCTCGCTAACATACAGACGAAGAAAAATCGCTCTAGTATTATTACAGAATATCATAATATTCTCGTAGTTAGTGAAGAGAGAGGGTAGGGTTGCTTAGAAACGCCCCTTCTTGCCTGACAGTACACGTCACACTCTGCCCAAGGCTACGATCTTTGAGCAAAGAGATATTCATTTATTATAAATAACAAAGTTTTGGTTTTTTAATACCCAAAATGGAATATGAAATTCATAATAATCATGATTTATTAAATTGTCTTTGTAAAAAAAAAAAAAGAGTACACCTTCGAGTTTCACCTCTGACATTTCTCTTGCATTTATGTTTATTTATCTTTGTTTCGGGCAAGAATTTCATCATGCCAAAGAGGAAAATACAAGGAAAACATCTCGCTAACATACAGAAGAAGAAAATTCGCTGTAATAAGCCGGGTTAGTGAAGGGGGGAGAGAGAATTGCGTAGGAAGGAGTGCCCCAGGCTGCGATATATGAGCAAAGGGATCATCATTTATGATTAAATTATGATAAATAAAATAGTTTTGGTTTATTAATACACAAAAAAGAAATATACATTCATAATAATCATTATTTATTAAAATTGTCTTCATAGAAATACGAAGGAAAACTTTGAACGCCCGTATCTCAAAACTATACTTATTGACCTTCAAAATCTATCTTCTCACTTAGTTTTGAAGCTATAACATTGGAATTTCATATATAACTCAGAAAGACATTATAGAACAATCAAATAGAGCCCTTTTTTTACATTTTTGTTTCGTCTTTTTTTTATAAATTCTTTTCTCCTGATTTATAGGGTTTATTTTTTTACCATATTGAAAAATTCATATCTAGCAAAAAAATGACTTTTAGAAAAAAACTCTCCATTCGATTGGAGGTCTACATCAGGTCTATATATGGTAGTAATCCCAGGTCTTCATATTAAATATCAAGGGAGGAGATAGAATTTGAAAAATGGTTATTTTCGGGATAAATCGCCCTGGCGTCACAAAACCGAAGGTCAGAGGCGAAAATCATATGCTGTTTGGAGATGTCCCAAGTCACCTTATTAAGTGGTATGAATATCAAAGTCCTATCTTTAAAAAATGGCATTAGCCGGCCGGCCCCCTTAACTAGTTATCGGTACCAATAAAAACATTGATTGGAGGAATGATGACAGACATATTATGATTAAAAGCCTATGAGGTGACAACCACTCTAACTTCACGGGTTTTTACTTTAGGTAGTGCCTCAGTGTCCTTATAAGGCAAAGAGTTCTCTCCTCTTCTTCTGGTCCAAGAATTTCCACCAAGTCTGTCCTCTACCATCAATACGAAAGCTTCTTACACACTACATATTGAGTGGGAATCATAAGAAGCTTTCGTTAGCCTAATGTTGCAGCCTTTGCTGCAATGTCGAAAAATAACGCTACTACCGTCAGACATTGTTGTCGTGAGTTTTGTTATCGCGATTCAAACCTAATATAATGTAGGCTTGGGTCCAATAAAACTGTCCTAATGGAATCTAGGCTAACTGGAATAGCACCAACGTTGTCTATGTTAAAGATCATGTCACCGGATGGAGACAGTGAGTAACCAGCCAACGACCAAAATTAAAGCAAATCAAGACTATGCCGTTCTAACAGAACCTAGCTACATGAAAATAGTGTGCACGCTAATAATAATGACAAGTACATCACCAAATGGAGACAAAGCAACCAGGTGGCGACCAAATCCAAAACAAAGATGCATGGAACACAAGTGATGTTCATTCCTTGAGCGGAAGAAGTAAACTGCACTTGTCAGCAGCGTTGTACCTATCCGCATCCGGAAGTGGGCGGGACTTATCAACTACACTTAAACAATAGCACGTTACAGAGAATTTAACATTCTAAAAGCTGCCATGTTAGGGGGTAGAATACAGCTATGTAATTACTTGTTAAGTTACTTATATAAAATCTTGTCTTAAAACACAAAATTATACTTACTTATACAATGAACTTCTTCCAACCAACTCTTTCACTGCTAACAATGCAGTAGAAGGATTTAGGTTATCGTCCATTACAACATCTACGTTAATATTGCTATTTTTTAAACAAAAACCACTTAGTGACGACCCAACCATCTCTAAGTGGCAACCTGCAGAAAATGAGTAAGCTTTGAAAATTCTAATTTATTATATAAAATAAAATATTTCTATACACTCCCATCCCTCAAACACAGCCAACAAACAAAGTTTTCAATGTCCCAGAGAATGCAATTTTTTTTTGTCTCAGACTGAAGATCTGCCAGGATGTTGTAAATTGCAGTAGCCATTGTCACATCAAAGTCCAACGCCCAGATATGTAATACTACAAGACTTAAAAAAATATTTTGAAATGTACATAGAAATATGAAAAATTGGGTTTGTATGAATGAATGTTTGATTTTTTCTGTATGTTATTTTGTTAGATGTTATTAGGTTAAGTAATTTTTAAACAGTAGTTTTTAGGACTTAGCTACTTTACTATATTTTTTATTGTATGTTGTGTTTGTGGGTGATGGACTGTTTAATATAGTCAGTCCTCAGTTATCAGCGTGGGTTCCATTCCTGGAGGGTGCCAATAAGCAAAAACAGCCATTAACCTAAACTTGGTGATATACTGGCACCAATAATCTGGCACCTCTGTTAGGTATGTTAAGGTGCTGATAACCGTAACGCGGCCCGTTATGGCGCTATAAATCGCCAATTTTATGGTGCTGGGTAAGCACCATAAAACCGGATTGCCGATAACCGAGGACAGCCTGTATTCATGTTGGTCTTTTCTTTTTTATTACAGTTTCGTGGATGAGAATGAGTAATAGCTAAGGCTTCCCTTCACCTGTACTCAGTGGTGGAAGCTGAAAAACACACTTTTGCCAGTTGGTTGTGATCCCTTTTTTTTTCTAAGCCCAACAGCAAAGTGGTAACAAGCTGGCCTACAAAATTTCGTGGCTGCTTTTCAACTTATGAATCTGACCTGCAGTTGGCAGCTGAGTTGGGGGAAGACTTTGCTAGAGAGCATTCAGGAACTGGAGTCAAACCTCAAGCAACAACAGGTTGTCATTGAGGATCAACCTTAAGAAATTAAATACTTAAGCGAGCAGAGAGTGGCGTTGGAGGGAGGTCAACGATTCCAGGCTATGCATCTGAGCAGCTGGAAATATCAATTCAGGAACTAGAAAGGAAAAACCAGAGGTTCTCTATAGAAAGGGCTGCTGACAAGAGGAAATCAAAAGTTTATGCAGTATCGTTGCAATATTAGAACTTAGGAATTAAGTTTAGGTTCTTAGGTGGCCAGGGGAATAATAAGTTAGGCTTAGTTAGGTATTAGAGGATAAGTTAAGATTCAGTTGTGTACTTTAATATTAACCCTTAAACGGCGACTGGACATATTTTACGTCGACTAAAATTGTCCGTTGGGTGCTTAATTGACGTACGATACGTCGACGACAAAAAGTTTTTTTAAATATTCTCCAAAAAATAGTTATAGGCCTAGTTTGCGAAAAATTTTAAATCACGCGCCTTGAGGGATGCTGGGAGTTCACAGATCAAACTGTTGTTTTGTTTACAAGCGTTACTCAGGCGCGCATGCATGAATTTCTTTCTTGCACTAAAAAGCATCAGCGACACATCTCAGAAATTCTTTTGTCACTTTGTCGTAATTTTTGCACTGTTTTATACTAGCCGTTACATAGAGTTTTATATATGAAAATGTGTGCAATTTCATGTAGAATACAACAAAAAAATAACCCACGGTTGTAGCTTTTATCAGTTTTGAAATATTTTCATATAAATAACGATGTGCCAAAATTTCTACCTTCGGTCAACTTTGACCGAAATGGTTGAAAAACGCAACTGTAAGCTAAAACTAGTAATATTCTAGTAATATTAAATCATTTACCTTCATTTTGCAACAATCTGGAAGTCTCTAGCACAATATTTTGATTTATGGTAAATTTTTGAAAAACACTTTTTACTTACATCCGCAATGTTGCACCGTTTTATATTAGCCGTTACATAGAGTTTTATATATGAAAATGTGTGCAATTTCATGTAGAATACAACAAAAAACAACCCATAGTTGTAGCTTTTATCAGTTTTGAAATATTTTCATATAAATTACGATAAGTGCCAAAATTTCAACCTTCGGTCAACTTTGATTCGACCGAAATGGTTGAAAAACGCAATTGTAAGCTAAAACTCTTACATTCTAGTAATATTCAATCATTTACCTTCATTTTGCAACAAATTGGAAAACTCTAGCACAATATTTTGATTTATGGTGAATTTTTGAAAAACACGTTTTCCTTACGTCCGTGCGTGGTAACTCTGCCGAAAATCTCAGAAATTCTTTCGTCAGTTTGTCGTAATGTTTGCACCGTTTTATATTAGCCAATACATAAAGTTTTATATATGAAAATGTGTGCAATTTCATGTAGATTACAACAACAAATAACTTTTGGTTGTAGCTTTTATCAGTTTTGAAATATTTTTATATAAATCATGATATAGACAAAATTCGACCTTCGGTCAACTTCGACTCGACCGAAATGGTCAAAAACTGCAATTGTAAGCTAAAACACTTACATTCTAGTAATTCAATCAATTACCTTTATTTGCAATAAATGGGAAGTCTCTAGCACAATATTTCGATTTATGGTGAATTTAAAAAAAAAAAAACTTTTTTTTTTATGTCCGCGCGTTACGAATTCATGCATCATTTTGTGATAATATTTTCTCTATGTTTCTTTGATTGTTTTACAATTTGTTATATACCAAAATCATTGCAATTTAGTGTACAATACAATGAAAAAAATTTACTCATTAGCTTTACTCACAGCGCGATTTGTATACAATTATATATGAAATTTTTTTCACGGTCATATATTCCAATACAGTGGTACCTCGAGATACGAAATTAATCCGTTCTGAGGAGGCCTTCGTATTATGAGTTTTTCGTATCTTGGAACACATTTTACATGTAAAATGACTAATCCGTTCCAAGCCCTCCAAAAACACCCCAGTAAATTATATTTCCAGGCCTAAAACACATGTTCTAGGGTTACAACGCCGATCCGACGGAAGAAATATGACTCCAAAAAGGCAAAATACTGTACATACTTGAGTAATATTCAACTGCATGTAATGTTCAACCCATTTTTACTGCATATATTAGGACTTTAGCATATGTCCCTTAGCAACAAGCCTAGCCTATGTTAGCGATTGCTACTGTAGCCTAGTCTATGATTTTGACATCTAAACCTAAGAAGCTAAAAGCTTAGAATATGCCAATAAAATGTGTAAATAATCAGTATGTACTCATTTCAAATAATTATTAATTAATCATTAACTATAATACACAAACAAACAAAAAAAAAACCTTCCAATCGATTGTTTACATTCAGCTCTTACCCGTCTTACGAGTATGGAATGAGCGCCAAGCAATCATTTTTCCTAGCACACAGTAAGCCATAAATTGCCATTAGTATCTCTCTTCAACTAATGAAACTACCAAACAGTATAATAACCATTCATTTCTATTCTTTATTTTATCTTTACCTAATGGAGATACCGAGTTACTGACAGCTATAATGAAACATACGTATACGTAACGTAATAATAAAACAGAAGAAGAATTCTAAAAAATACGTATTTGTTGGCAGTATGATTTATTTTATAGTTTATGATATCTAATTCACAATTTTTTTATTAAATGTATTGCATGTACTCATTTCAAATAATGATTAAGTAATCATTAACTATAATAAACAAATAAAGCTTCCAAACGTCTGTTTACATCCAGCTCTTACGAGTATCGAACGATCGACAAGCAATCACTTTATACAGTAAGCCATAAATTTTCATTATCTCTCTTCAACTACTGAAACTACCAAACAGTATAATAACCATTCATTTCTATTCTTTATTCTATCTTTACCTAATGTTTTTTTTTTTTTATTAAATGTATTGCATGAACAAGTTTTTCAATTTACAGCAACCTTTTACCAATAGAATACTTAAAGCACAAGGGGTAGATGCTGACCAATAGGAGAGCAAGACCTTATGGGGTGACTAGCATCAGGAACCAATGGGAGAGCGGGAGGATGGTGGCGAGTTTACTCAGTTGGCGGCGCGGGAGTTTTAAAATTGTTCTTGGTGGTCCAGGCGAATCTCGGAACTTTACAGCAACAACCTTTCGTATCTTTAAAACTTTTCGTATGTAGAGCAGTAAAATTTTTCGCATTGGCTTTCGTATCTCGAGTTTTTTGTAAGTAGAGCCTTTCGAATCTCGAGGTACTACTGTATTTATATATGATATTGATATTTTTTTCATTTCTGATGGTTGCATACTAAACTTCAAGCAATGACAAAAAAAGGAGACAAACATTAACTCTTAATCTTAGAAACTAAGCGTTCTGTGATTTTTTGAAAAAAACTTTTTTTTCCACTTTGGCGTTAACTCCCGAACACCGCCGGCATACAAGACACATTTTGGTAAATAGCGGCTCGGCGTTTAAGGGTTAAGCTAATAAATTAGGTTAAGGAGAATCAAAGTTTTATTAAAGAATTCTTTCAAATCTGTTCCCATTAGTATCCTGCTCCATTTGTGTAACTTGAAAAGCCCCCACAGCAACAACAGTAGTTAACCACCTGTACACCAAAATTACAAAGAATACTGGTACCTAATACTAATTACACACATTTCCTGGTTATCGACAGGGGTTCCATTTCAGCAACTTGATGATAGGCGACAACCCCCGATAACCGAAAATTGGCAATTTTCAGCACTTAATGGCACCGATAACTAGTTAATGGTGCCTCTGTTAGGCATGTACTGGCACCGATAACTAGGAATTGGCACATTTTGGAGCAAAAAAATTGGCTGGACTATTGCCATAAAACTGGACTGCTGATAACCGGGGATAGCCTGCATGTAATTAGAATAACTGAAAAGGGACACAAGAACTATGCATATGGGTAGCGAAGTTCAGGAAAAAAAAAAAAAAAAAAAAAAAAAAAAAAAAAAAAAAAAGTCATTTTAACATCAGAACAACCCGTTATTAGCAAATAATACATAACAAGGGGATACCTTACCCTTTTATTAACAAAACAAAATGACAAATTTTTAATCTATAGTAAGTATTTTTCATAGCCAACAAACCCGAGGTCTTAACAGTAGGATAAATCTTCTGGCGCCAGCTGGAAACCAGTTAAAAACAATAAATAAAAATTGAAAATGCAATGAATCTGTGGCATCTGACATCTGATAAGTAGTTGAGGTGGAAGCGAGTCAAGAGACAGTGCTTGAATCCTGTGATGCATTAGCCTTTCTTCCAACACAGGGTGCAACATAAGAGGGGTAGCTAGAGGTGGGCAGTCAATGTTAAAAACTCAGGTTTGTTAGCTTTGAAAAATACAAATTAATGAAAAATTTGTCATTTGTTCATACAAAGAATATACCTTTGGTCTTAATAGTAGCATGGACTCACACTTGGAGGGAGGGGTATGAGAATCCTGAACCGACTGGAGGGTCGGCACACCTGATCATTCTTCTTAGAAATGAAAATTCTAAAGAAGACCTAAGCCTTTGAGATGTTAGATATGTGGAAATCTATTACTCAGACCACTGGGTTCAAATACAATGAAACATGTCCACATTCACTGCATACATGGAAGTCACAAAGAACTATGTATATCTATTCAAACAACAAACCATGTTAGCTACACACAAGAAACGAGTTTGTCACCACTCCTAACTCTCCTTGCTGGAGAGAGTTGAAGCTACTGAGAAGCAGATTTGTATGTTGCATGGAACATTAAAAGTGCTGTAATAGTATGGCTGCAACGCTCACCTGCATCAAGCCAGTTCCAGCGTATGGATGTGTCTATTCTTCACACTGCACTGTAAGTATGAAGAACAGAGAAAAGGGAAAGAAGAGACCAGTCATTTCACTCATTCCCTACTCCACACAATCATCTTAGGCAAGATACAAACTGTCCCACCAGGGGCACTGGATGAGTTACACTTGTTGAACAGCCACCACTGTACCTTAGGAAAAAGTGTCCAAGGATCTGTGGGTAACATCCTTCAGGTGGAAGAAAGTGAAAGTGGTTTGACGCAGTCTGGAACCAGCATTCAAAATCCTATGAACAGATAAATTCTTCTAAAATGCCAGGAAAGAACCTAATCCTCTGGTGTCATGTACTCCTGTATCCATCTAATTGGTGACAGAACTTGACGATGCGGAGTAGGCTTGCCTTATCACCTCATGTATTTAAACAAAAGGGTATCCTAGGACACCTCTTTCTTGACCTGGCTTGTGTTAACATAAAGTCTAAGACACCTAATCTCTAGGTGACGAGTCCTTCAGACAACAACGCAGTGCTTCATGGGTCAAAGCAGAAACTTGAAAGTTACCGATAATAAACTCCACACCATAAGGAACAGAAAAGGAGTCAAAGCTGTCATCGTGAATTGTGGGAATCTGGGTCTTAGCCATGAATTTCGTGCCACATTCAAAAGCTACTGACCCCAACTCATAGTGAGTCTATGTCATAAGCTTGACCCTGGAGCTCTCCAACTCTTCCAAGAAAGCCAAGGTCAGAAGGAAAACTTTCCAAAGTCAGTTTCCTGTAAGACAATTGACGCATGGCCTTGAAGGAGCCTGAGTGGAACTTCTCAGTGCCAGAGTACGGTCACACATAGGAGGTCTGAGTTTCCTAGGTGAACAAGACTGCTCAAAGCTCTTTAACGATACAGAGAATTCTCAGGGCAAACTAATCACAAGTCAGTCCTGTAGCACCTAGTCATTATAAACAGAAAGAATTTCCTCTGTTCTGAAAATATCCAGATCTTGCCTACTGAACAGAAACTCGGAGTGGAGAGAAATCCATTTGATGACACCAATCATAGCAGCAGACAGCTCATCTTGCATACAACTGATTAACCCTTAAACGCCGAAGCGGTAAAAAAAAAAAAAAAAAAAAGTCTCCCATGTGCCAGAGGTGTTTCAGAGTGAGCGCAGAAGCGGAAAATTTTTTTTTTTTCAAAAAATCACAGCGCGCTTAGTTTTCAAGATTAAGAGTTCATTTTTGGCTCCCTTTTTTTGTCATTGGCTGAAGTTTAGTATGCAACCATCAGAAATGAAAAAGATTATCATTATCATATACAGTAAGTCCTCGGGTTACGCCGGTCTCGACTTACGATGTTTCGTGGTTACGAACGCGCCCCCATAAAAATATAAAAAATAATATTTTGCGTCGTTCCGTCTTACGCGGTTTAGCGTCGTAAGCAACGTAAACAAACGCGAACTAGTTCCGGGCGCACGGCGGAAGAATACGCTTTGTGGGGGAGAGGACGGCGTCGCTTCGCTACGCTCATTCCTCGCCCATACGCCATTTTGGTTGTTTACACTGCCTCTCTCTCCCTCGTGTTGTATCGTTTTTGTAACTTTTTGCTCTGCCCCAGTATCTCCAGCACCTTCTGTAGGTTCTGCCTCACCTAAAGACTCACCTGCCCCAACATCTCCAGTAGTATGTTCTGCCTCACCTCAAGAATCACCTGCCTCAGCATCTCCAGTAGTATGTTCTGCCTCACCTCAAGAATCACCTGCCTCAGCATCTCCAGTAGTATGTTCTGCCTCACCTCAAGAATCACCTGCCTCAGCATCTCCAGCAACTTCTGGAGGTTTTTTTTCTCTTCACTAACCTCCCCCAGTCTCTCCAGCACCGCAGCTTCCTCTCCAGCGTGCAAGCCAATCAAATTAATAAAGGTAAGGAATTGTTCTCTCGTTGTTATTGATAGGTATTTACATTAAATCATGTGGTATTTTTCAATGTTCCGACTTACGCTGAAAATCGTGTTACGACGCATCTTAAGAACGGATCAACGTCGTAACTCGAGGACCCCCTGTATAAATAATGCGATATATGATAGCGCAAAAACAAAATTTCATATATAATTGTATTCAAATTGCGCTGTGCGCAAAACGGTTAAAGGTAACAAGTTACATTTTTTTTTTATTGGACACTAAATTACGATCATTTTGGTATATAACACATTGTAAAACGATAAAAGCAACACAGAGAAAATATTATCACAAAATAATGCATGAATTCGTAACGGGCGGACGTAAACAAATATTTTTTTCAAAAATTCACCATAAATCTAAATATTGTCCTAGAGATTTCCAGTTTCTTTCAAAATGAAGACAAATGATTGAATATTACTATACTGTAACAGTATTAGCTTACAAATGCAGTTTTCAACCATATCTGACGAGTTAAAGTTGACCGAATGTCGATTTTTTTTATATATATATTTTTTATATGCAATTATTTCGGAAATAAGAAAAGCTACAAGCTTCAAATATTTTTCGTTTTATTCTACATAAAATTGTGCACATTTTCATATATAAAACTCTATGAAATGCTTAATATGAAACTGAGCAAATATTCCAAGAATATGACGTACGCATTTCGGAGATTTGTGGCGGAGAATCCGCGCGCGGAGGGAAGGAGTTTTTTTTTTTTTAAATTCACCATAAAACTAAATATTGTGCTAGAGACTTCGAATTTGTTTCAAGATGAAGATAAATGACTGAATATTACTAGACAGTAAGAGTTTTAGCTTACAATTGCATTTTTCTACCATTTCGGTAGAGTCAAAGTTGACCGAACGTGGTTTTTTATCTATTTATCGTGATTTATATGCAAATATTTTGAAAATGATAAAAGCTACAACCTTCAATTATTTTTTGTTGTATTCTACATGAAATTGCGCACATTTTCATAAATAAAACTTTATGTAACGGCTAATTTAAAATGGTGCAAACATTACCACAATCGCACGTATGATTTTTTCGGAAGAGTTACCGCGCGGACGTAAAGAAAATGTTATTTTTTTCATAAATTCACCATAAATCGAAATATTGTGCTAGACTTCCAATTTGTTGCAAAATGAAGGTAAATGTTGAATATTACTAGAATATAAGTGTTTTAGCTTACAATTGCGTTTTTCGACCATTTTGGTAGAGTCAAAGTTGACCAAAGGTTGAAAATTTGTCATCATTTTTTATATGAAAATATTTCAAAATTGATAAAAGCTACAACCATGGGTTGTTTTTAGTTGTATTGTGCATGAAATTGCGCACATTTCCATATATAAAACTTTATATAACGGCTAATTTTAAAATGGTGCAAACATTATCACAATCGCATGTATGATTTTTTTCGAAAGAGTTACCGTGCGGACGTAAGGAAAAAGTTTTTTCATAAATTCACCATAAATCGAAATATTGTGCTAGAGACTTTCAATTAGTTGCAAAATTAAGGTAAATGATTGAATATTACTAAAATATAAGAGTTTTAGCTTACAATTGTGTTTTTTTACCATTTCGGTAGAGTCAAAGTTGACCGAAGGTTGAAATTTTGGTACTTATCATTATTTATATAAAAATATCTCAAAACTGATAAAAGCTACAATCATGAGTATTTTTTTGTTGTATTCTACATAAAAATTCGCACATTTTCATATATAATACTCCATGTAACGGCTAATTTAAAATGGTACAAAAATTATGTCAAAGTGACGAAATAATTTCAGAGATGTGTCACAGATACTTTTTAATACGGCAAGAAAGAAATTCGCGCTTGCGTGCCTGCGTAACGATTGTAAACAAAACAACACCTCGATCCGTGAACTCCCAGCATCCCCCAAGGCACGTGATTCAAAAGTTTTCGGCTGGTAGGCCTATAAGTATTTTTCCGCAAATTTTTAAAAAAAATTTTTTTGAGTCGACGTATGGTACGTCCATTCGGCATACGGGAGACATTTTGACTCGACGTTTAATACGTCCATTCGGCGTTTAAGGGTTAAGATCCTCTGAAGTAGCCTTACATCTGAATCATTGCAGTAGCCTTACATCTGAATTATTGCACCGCAAGAAAGATCTCTCGCTCAAGAGATACTGGACAGACTTGAGACACTGAATGGTGGTACCTCTTCAAACAAGACCGGAGAAGAATGTTGTGCTAAGGCAGGATCTCTCTCAGCCACCCAGCTTGGGGCCACAAGGAGCTACTAGGGTCATCCTAAGACTTTAGAGCCTGACAATGGGAGTTCCTCTTCAGTTACCACCTCCAGATCTGCTCCTACACTCGGATGCCTCCTCCGAAAGTTGGGATGCTCATCGCAAAGAGCTCCTGGTCTCGGGCATGGAGTGCACAGAAGTAAGCAACTCACCATCAACGTGTTGGAGTTGAAGGCAGCTTTCCTGGGTCTTCAGGAGATTCGGCACTCCATCGTTCAACCTCCCAGAATATTCCCAGTATACAGATGGGAGTCCTCCACCCCAACGAACAGATCTGGGACCATGAACAGTAGACCTCTGGCTTCCTGTTGAATAGTGTGTGAAGAGGTCTAACATGGGTCTTCTCCAAGTAGACAGGACACAATAGGATAACCCAAGGGGACATCCTATGATAATAGTATGCTCAGCGCAGATACTTTCTAAATATCCTACTGTCAACTTGTGCACAGTCAAAGTAATTGCACTGTAGAAAGAGATGTCCTCGTGCTGCCAAAGGAGAGATGTCCTATGAGGTGAGCCCCTATGATGACATACGCTCATTATGCTACTCATCAGAGATGTCTTTTAATGATAGGACACATTCCCCCTACTTTTGACTAAGGAACCACCATGGTGCCGTTCCTGAGCAACATAGTGCAGCATTAAAGACGGATCTTAACTCCTGCACAAAAACAACTAAGATATTGAGATACAGTACTGGTTTGGTTACTCAAGATATGTAAAGGTAGGTTAAGTTAAGAACTGTACCCAACCTAACATAACCCAGTCATGAAAAAATTCATGGAGCTTCATATGGCAATTGAGAATACGTATACGAAATATTTCGTCAAAATTCCTCTTACTTTCGTAGTTACAGGGTAATTAGTTAACGTAACTCAATAAGCCTAAAACATTGATCCGTACAAGAAAATGCAATATTTCTTCTAATATCGTAAATTTTGATAATTATTGTCAAAGAAATTGGGAGAAATGGCATCTGTAGACATTCCCCGAGTCGAGAAGGAGACTTCAGGCTCAGCTACCAAGTCCAGTCCTGATTTAGTGCGATCACAGACTTCAAGTAGTGTACACGTTCCATTACACCTCTGACATTCGCCTGCTTTTAGTATGTTTATGTATGTTTCGGCAAGAATTTCATCATGCCAATGAGGAAAAGACAAGGAAAACATCTCGCTAACATACAGACGAAGAAAAATCGCTCAAGTATTATTACAGAATATCATAATATATGCGTAGTTAGTGAAGAGAGAGGGGAGGGTTGCTTAGAAACGCCCCCGTCTTGCTTGACAGCACACGTCACACTGTGCCCAAGGCTACGATCTTTGAGCAAAGAGATCTTCATTTATGATAAATAACAAAGTTTTGGTTTTTTAATACCCAAAATGGAATATGAAATTCATAATAATCATGATTTATTAAATTGTCTTTGTAAAAAAAGAGTACGCCTTTGAGTTTCACCTCTTGACATTCTCTTGCATTTACGTTTGTTTATCTTTGTTTCGGGCAAGAATTTCATCATGCCAAAGAGGAAAATACAAGGAAAACATCTCGCTAACATACAGAAGAAGAAAATTCGCTGTAATAAGCCGAGTTAGTGAAGGGCAGAGAGAGAATTGCGTAGGAAGGAGTGCCCCATCTTGCCTCAAGCAGTGCCCCAGGCTGCGATATATGAGCAAAGGGATCATCATTTATGATTAAATTATGACAAATAAAATAGTTTTGGTTTATCAATACACAAAAAAGAAATATACATTCATAATAATCATTATTTATTAACATTGTCTTTATAGAAATACGAAGGAAAACTTTGACCCGTATCTCAAAACTATACTTATTGACCTTCAAAATCTATCTTCTCACTTAGTTTTAATATAACATTGGAATTTGGTATATAACTCAGAAAGACATTATAGAACAATCAAATAGAGCCCTTTTTTCCAATTTTTGTTTCGTATTTTTTTTATAAATTTTTTTTCTCCTGATTTATAGGGTTTATTTTTTTACCATATTGAAAAATTCATATCTAGCAAAAAAAATTACTTTTAGAAAAAAAAACTCTCCATTCGATTGGAGGTCTACATCAGGTCTATATATGGTAGTAATCCCAGGTCTTAATATTAAATATCAAGGGAGGAGATAGAATTTGAAAAATGGTTATTTTCGGGATAAATCGCCCTGGCGTCACAAAACCGAAGGTCAAGAGGCAAAAATCATATGCAGTTTGGGGATGTCCCAAGTCACGTTATTAAGTGGTATGAATATCAAAGTCCTGTCCTTAAAAAAGGGCATTAGCCAGCCAGCCCCCTTAAGCAGAAGGTCTAACATAGGTCTTCTCCAAGTAGACAAAGGAAATAATACGATAACCAAAGGGGATGTCTTATGATAATATGCTCTACGAAGATACGTTCTAAATATTCTACTGTCAACTTGTGCATTGTCCAAATAATTGCACTGTAGACCGAGATGTCCTCGTGCTATTAAAGGAACTTGCATTTCCAACACAGTTGTACAGGAACAATAAAAAAATAGGATGAATAAACTGAAATGAATATATGAATGAGGAGTTGTCCAGGAACAAAAAAAAAAAAAAATAGGATGAATAAACTGAAATGAATATATGAATATATAAGTTTGAAAAGCAACCCTGAATGGAGATTGATGTGTGGAACATTTTGCAAACCAAAGCCTGGAACAGATACCAAAAATGAAAGGGAGGTAGTTACTGAAACCTGTGAGCTCAGGTGGCATGGGTGTGTGGCTACACAGAATCGTCTGTCTTTCACACAAAATATTGGAATGTCTGGAACATCTGAAGACCATGAATGTGGGCTGTATATTATAATGAAGATCTTCATGGTGTTTTGATATCTGAGAGATGGATAATGACATGCAATAACATATTCCTACCCTTATTAGACACTTAAAATTAATAAGATGCAGTCCAAATTTAACAACTGTAAAGGCACTTTACAGAATACCTTTCCTATATGCAACAAGTATCTCCAGCCTGACATTATCAAGGAATTCATAATAAGAGGTATAGTAATTAAATGTATCTCATTTACTCATGGAAGTTCATACATAAACTATATCATTACCTTCAACTTTAGAAATTAAAAGCTTATTGAGCTGAGTCACCACCTCTCGTCTTTTTTGCATCATATCTGGCGAAACTTTCATTTCTTCTGCAACTGAATGAACCAGCTTGTCAATTGCAGCTATCTGAGCTTCAGATGGAAGAGGCATATTCTTGAGACTAGTGTCAATATCCTTGGTCTGAAAAATTAACATGCAACAAATTTATTATTCATAATTTGCAAATTTTTATTTACGTATGTTATGGAATCTTCCTTAAAATAAAATGTAAAAATTATACACCCATTTATTTAGCTTTGTTGTTTATCCATTATTTAGCATCTTCATCAGTGATTACTACTCTTTCTGAGTCTTACTTTTAATTTTACATACAGTACCTGCATACAGGATACATTAAGATAGAAATGAAACAAAAGTTACATAAAAATAGAAATGAAACAAAGTTAACAAAAGTAACATGTTTTTAATAACTTCCCTTTGTATGCAAACCATATCCTTTTATGTAAGAGTACTGATTGTAGGCATCTGAGCAGAGACTTTAGTTTCTAACCCATGACCAGCCATAAGCCAACACTTTTACTCAAGATCAAGGACTATGCAGGATGGTTTATGGGAGATTATGATAAAAGGCTTTGGTCTGTATACATACAAGAGGTGCAAAAATATCACAATTTTTGAAAGTAAATTGTATTTTTCCTAACTATACAAACCTGAGGTCCTTTACATAAAGAATTACTTTCAGCGTAGGTTGGAATTAAGGCCACTAAATTCTTGAACAAGGTGGTTAGGTAGTAACATCCACTGGATTATCCAACAGCAGAGAAGTCTCTCACGATCTCGTAAGACTCAGAGAAAGACGTCATTGGACACTTCTGCACTGGCAGTCTGCAGTGGATAAAGGCATTGACACTCAATGAAGGGCATCGATCCCTAACGGGTACAGCAACAGACCAATAGGACAAAGTAATGACTGATCTGAATCAACCAATACAAAGTCCACAGCGCAGATCATGAAAGACTTGGACTCATCAACAGATCCAGACTGATTGCGCTGTCACCCATCCGAACATAGCCTTTTGAAGGATTTGTTGAGAACAACCATACAAATAGTCTATCTTGTTCACCAATGATGTTGAGAGACAAGATGATTCTCGTGAGGGCAAGTGCACATCAGACGATAGTCAATTGCCTTCTAGAGACCGAGGTCCCTGTGATGGCAAGACACAAGTTTCTCATCAGTAGTTGAATCTCAACCAAAGAGAAACAATACTATATTACTAGTGAATGATTAAGGTGAATGTGGACCTACATCTTCAGTTGAATCGAGAGAAGTAAACTCTCAAGATTCTGATAAGAGAAAAAGTCCCATCGATGACCCGTTGAAATTGAGGAGGAACGGGCATAAAAACCAGTCCTAAATGCAAGCATTTAAGACTTGAATGAGAGTACAAGTCAACATAATATACAATCAAGGTTCCCAAAATGCAAGAACCCATAGGGGACTGCAAATTAAAATCCATCCAAAGGACAGAAAAAGCCATGGAGACAGTCTCCAGTTTTGACATAAGATCTTTCCTCAACGATGTGGATGTACGTCTGGTAGGACCCTAAGATCCCTCCCAGAACGTAGTCCTCTGATGCTCAATCCTACGGAGAGCCCTCTGCAGGATCCCTCCAATTCACATTGTCCCTCCCAGCGTAGCCATAGGAAGCAAAGAGAATAGGTGAGGATGACTGAACGCTCTCGCCTCGCCTTGCTTGTGAAACTAGCAGGAGAAGCGAGTCACAGGCAGCCATCAACCTGCAGTGATGGCCGCAACGTGAGTCTAGGAAAGCGTTATCGTCTGGAGAAAACGGTCTCCCAAGGAAGGGTATGAAACTCAAACACGACAGGCAAAATGTTTGCCCTCACTAAGACTGGTTGGTTACGCAAATGTGACCACCATCTGGGTGGGGCTGAGCGTGCACCTGACTGAATTGAGCCGGTCCTGTCCTCCGACACATCCAAGTCCTTGTCGAGGCCGAAACCTCTCCAGAGGACTGAATGGGGGAAACCCTACCGGTCTCTGTGTGCACGGTCCCGCAGGACCAATACATCAACCCTGGGAACTGAGCAATCACCACGAGAGCAATCACTGGTAAGACCTGAGTCACCTGAACAACTCGCTTCTTTCTTCCACTCCGTGCCCGAGTCGTGACAGTGAGCAGACACAGCGTCACCAACTCTGGATGCAGGCGAATCCGAAGACTTACGTGCACTCGGGGGACTCATGAACAAGCACCCGACATGGAACTAGTCTTAGAGGGAGAACCTCTGGGACTAGCAGCAGAAGTGCAAACCAAAGTTTGCGCTTCTACGGCTCCTAAAATGCTAGGCCCTAAGGACAGCATGAAGGTTCCTGTTCCCGAAGGAACGGGAGAGCCAGCGGAAAACCCAACTGCCTCCTCGAACCTTTCAAGTCACGTGACAAGACTTCTTAGGGGGGGAGACTACCTTCTCCCTCTTTGGCAGGGAGCCTTAGAAGTTGAAGGGTGGTGGCTGATGAAAAATATGATGATTCCAAAGAGGAAGATGACGACACTTGAAGAGTTCTCTTCCTCTTTGACTTCTCCAAATTCTGCAAGACTTCTACAGGATGAGGTACATTTACCTGCAGAAATTGAGTTGATAATCACAGGCCAGCGGCGAAGGCCTTGTCCAGTGATGAAACTCCTGGATAGCAGTGGTAAATGAATATGATTTCCAGCAGGGGAACAGTACACACACTCAAGGACCAATATCACAGCATGCTACAAGTCACAGGTAAAATTCTGAGGTTAGGATAACCAACACGAAGAGATATCCAACAATCTACTGCTGCAATCACTATCACCACTGTTAGCCTATAAAAGAAAGAAAATATGATTTAAACTAATAAGGATACTCCTCTCGCATCCAAGGGCACCACCCTCCAAAATGAGAGATCTCTTAAACACCAACACCACACAGCCCCTCTTCTATCTTCGTCTGATAGCTAGCGAAAGGATGAAGGAGAAGAGGAATTACCAGAAGAAACAACAGACAAACCTCCAAAGTTCCCCTCGGTAATTTCAATTGCATAAGCATAAATTTTGGATGAAAAAACATTAAAGGGTGAAAATATGTGCTAATAAAGATGTTGGCACACCCTTGCTGCCGACCCTTGACAAAAAGTAGAAAGGTGGCTACCAAGGCTATCACAAAAAGTGGGTTTGCATATTAATTATTTAAGTCAATTAATTATTAATATCAAACAGTATATACATATTTATTCAAAATAAAGAAATTAAAGATTCCACCGGGAAAGTTGTAATTAACCCTCTTACGCCGAAGCCCTAAAAATCAAAACCTCTCCCGTATGCCGGGGCGGGTTTGGAGCGAGCGCTGAAGCAGAAAAAATAATTTTTTCAAAAAATCACAGCGCGCTTAGTTGTAAAGATAAAGAGTTCATTTTTGGCTCCTTTTTTTGTCATTGCCTGAAGTTTAGTATGCAATCATCAGAAATGAAAAAAATATCATTATCACACGTAAATAATGCGATATACGGTAGCAAAAAATACCAAATTTGTAACTAATTTGTATTTTTCATAACTAACAAACCTGAGGTCTTAACATTAGGATTTACTAGCGCCAAGCTGGAAACCGGTAGAATTAAAATTACACTTGTGAGATCCAGGGACTAATGGCATCTATACCAGGTCACGGGGCATGTATACCCAGAATGCCCACGGCTACTTGTGACCCACCAGTTATATTTCTAACCCAGTTTAGACTGCTAGAGGGGTGGTTCGAGGTGGGCCTTTAACTGTTAAGACCTCAGGTTTGTTAGTTATGAAAAATACAAATTAGTTACAAATTTAGTATTTGTTCATACACGAAACAAACCTTCGGTCTTAACATTAGGATAGACTTACTATTGGAGGGAGGTAAGTCTCTACAACTGACTGGGAGTTTGCCACCTTATCCATTTCCGAATATATAGGGAAATTCTAAGAGAATGGACAATGAACCTAGGACCAAAGATATAAGCGGATCTATTGGTTTTCTCCCACTGGGTGTAGATACCATTCTACTGTTTACTCTTGTCCCTTGCAACTGGATCCACCTTCACCCCTCTTTTCCCTATTATCCAGAGGGGTGTGTTGCTACTGAAAAGTATATCATCACCTAAGATAGCTTCACAGTATGGCTGACCACCTCACCTGCATCTAGTCCGTTCCAGCACATGACGGTACTTCTCCTTCATATTGCCCGTAGTTAAAGGAGTAGGAAGAAAGTAGTAAAGAAAAAAGACCAGTCATCCCATTCATTCTACTTTCATACCTTCATCTTAGACTAGACGCAAACTGACCCGCCAGGGGCACTGGATGAACTATATCACTTGTTGGGCCGCCACCACTGGACCCAAGGAAAAGGTGTCCAAGGATCTATGGGCAACATCTTTCAAATAAAATGAGGTGAAAGTTGTTTGGCGTTTCCACACACCAGCTTTCAGAATTCTATCCACAGACATGTTCTTCTTAAATGCCAGGGAAGCACTCACGCCCCTGATGTCATGAGCTCTAGCTCCCACCTGGCTATCTGACCCTCTGTCTTCCGCCGTATAAGCATCTCTGATCGTCTCCCTTAGCCAAAACGATATTGTATTCCTGGACACTTCCTTCTTGTTTCCGTCCTGTACTTACGAACAACCTCCGGCACCCCGGCCTGGGTTGCCTGTTCTATGTAAGTACTCCCTTAGTGCCCTGACGGGGCACAGGAGCATCTCAGCTTTGTCGTTGTCTACAAAGTCTGCCAAGGAAGGTATGGTAAAGGAGTCGAATCTGCAGTCTACTATTGTTGGATTTGGGTCTTGGCCACGAATTCTGGGACAAACTCAAATACCATTGATCTCCAACCTCTCGAGTGCTTTATGAAGATATGAGAGGCCATGTAGCTCCCCCACCCTTTTGGTTGAAGCCAGGGCCAATAAGAAGACTGTCTTCAGGGTCAGGCTCCTATCCGTGGACTGCCTTAGTGGTTCGTAGGGGGGTTTTGTCAGACTACTCAGTAACTTGGTCAGATCCCAATCTGGGGCTTTTAGCTCTTTGGTGGGCATGACTGTTCAAAGCTCCTCATCAGCATGCCAACTCCCATGAAGACGATATGTCCACTCCTTTCATTCGTAAGACTGAGGCTAGAGCCGCCCTGTACCCCTTCACTGCAGATACAGACATATGTTTTTCTGTTCTGAGCTATATCAGAAAGTCTGCTAACTGCTGAATAGTGGTACCGAGTGGAGACAAGTTCCCTCTACGACACCAATCACAGTATGCTGACCACTTTCCTTGGTATACTGTCGCAGATGATTTTCTGATATTACCTGCCATCTGAGTTGCTGCTTTCTGCGAAAACCCTCGCGCTCGGAGGAGACACTTGACAGTCTCCACCCGTGAAGCGATAGGGACTTCACCGACTGGTGGTACCTCTCCACGTGCGGCTGACACAGAAGGTTGCTCCATGGAGGTAACTCTCTTGGCACATCTACTAGGAGTTCCAGTATGTCTGGAAACCATCTGCTTTCGGCCATAACGGGGCTACCAGGGTCATCTTGAGGTTCTGAGACCGCATTACCCTGTTCAGAACCTGACGGATTAGACAAAATGGAGGAAATGTGTACACATCCAGATTGTCCCAGGGGTGTTGTAGCGACTTCTGCTACTGCCTCTGCATCTGGACTATGACAATACACTTCCAACTTTTTGTTGTACCTGGTTGCGAATAGGTCTATGATAGGTCCTTCCCACAACATGAGCATCCTGTCCACTACCTGTTGCTGCAGGGACCACTCCGTTCCCAGAATCTGATCCCTGCGGCTCAACTTGTCGGCCACTATGTTTCTTTTTCCCGGAATATACCTGGCCTTGATGTCTACCAGGTTCTCTATACCCCACTGGTGAATGAATGAATGATTGTTAGTTCTCTGGCATCCTGACATCGAAGGTCATTGACGCCGATATCGTTTATTATAAATAAAGAATAAAATTATATGCAATTAAAACCATAAAAGCAAATATCATTGTAAAAGTTAAATAGCTTTCAGAAGACCTGCTTCTGAAATAAATCTAAAAATGCACTTGCATTGTATGACACATCATGTCCAAGAATCTTGGCAAGGATGAACCTGCCATCCTCACCTCGAGCCTCAAACAGATATCTATTTCTTTCCGTGCTATAAGTGGGCATTCAGTCAACAAATGCTTCACGTCAAGGGTATCAAAACAGTCGTCACAATATGGTTGGTGTTGGCCAGCTAGCAAAAACTCATGTGTCATCCGAGTGTGACCAATTCGGAGACGACAAAGAGTAGTCTCCCACTTTCGGGGCATCACGTTATATTTCCAAGGGGATATAACATTTGTTATTTCTCTCATCTTATTATCGGCTAAGCTTTCCCAATGCTTTTGCCAATTATTACAAATAAAATTCTTAATTGTAGGTAAAAAATCATTACATGGAATGGGATACCTTCTTGGTAGCAACTCAGCTGCAGCATTCTTTGCCAGTGAATCTGCCTCCTCATTTCCACACACACCTACGTGTGCCGGAACCCAACAAAATCGAACTGTTATGCCTTTCAGACCAATATAAAAAGCACTCTAAAATCTTTAAAACCAAAGGGTTACTAGAATTAAAAACTTCTAAAGCTTGAAGGACACTTCTTGCATCACTAAAAATGGTAAAATTTGCCCTCATCTCTTTTAATGCTATTTTCTCAATAGCGGTTAATATGCCATATAGTTCTGCAGTAATATGGAAGATACTAGAGGAAGTGCACCTCTACAATTAAAAGAACCACTATTATACTTCCAAATCCAACGCCATAGCAATCAGATTTGTGCCATCTGTAAATATAAAAGTAGATTCCTTTAGTTCTTCGACATGTTCATGAAAGAGAGACCTGGCTTCTAATTCAGTCATGTTCTTTTTTATACCAATAAAATATTTACAAAAGATATATCTGGTAATTTCCATGGAGGGGTTGCTGATATCTTGAATGGAAGAACTCTATTTCTTGCTATATCAAGGACCGTTTATTAATTGTTTTTACCCGAAAACCATAAGGTTGAGGAGATTTTGGGTGTAACTCAAAATATCTAAAATGCCTTACAAAGTTTTGCAGTCTGACAAGCTAAAGAATTGGGAAGTCTTTGCAACCTAAACCAATACCGAATAATAGAAGACTTTCGGTAAAGGTCTAAAGTTAATTCTCCAGCGTCAACAAGGAGACTTGGAATAGGCGAAGTTCTAAACGCTCCTGTAGACAGTCTAATACCAGCATGGTGTATAGAATCTAATACCTTTAATCTGCTTGGGGTGGCTGAGGGAGGTATATTTCACACCCATAACTAATTTTAGAAAAAATTAAGGCCTTGTATAATTTTGAAAATAGTTTTGCGGTCTGCCCCCCATGATGATGTGACAATACTTTAAAAGATTCAGAGCCTCAAGACACTTAACTTTTAACGCCTTTAAGTGAGGAACCCATGTCAACCTCCAATCAAATATCAAACCTAAAAATCTAGCTTCATTTACACATGGGATCCGTTGGCCTTTGATGTATATATCCGGGTCAGGATGTACTCCCCGAATACGACAGAAATGGGACAACAGTAGTTTTGTTTGTCGAAAACTTAAATCCATTCATATCAGCCCACTGAATAATTTTGTCAATTGAGAGTTGTAGTTTTCTCTCAACCATCGACATTCTAGATCCAGCAAATGATATGGAGAGATCATCTACAAATAATGTTGAGAGAATATCTTGGGGAATGGACAGAGGATATACCATTAATGGCTAGTGCAAATAGTGTTACACTTAGCACACTACCCTGGGGAACTCCTTCTTCCTGACATCTCCTCTCTGATAGAGTTTCCCCCACTCTGACTTGAAAAAATCTATGTGAAACAAATGATTGAATGAACAATGGTAACTCTCCTCGTAACCCCAATTCATGAATGGTTTTTAAGTATACCATATCTCCATGCAGTATCATATGCCTTCTCAAGATCAAAAAAGACTGTTACATGGTGCTGTTTGGAAGCAAAGGCTTCACAAATAGAGGATTCCAGTCGCATCAACACATCAGTCGTTGAATGCATTTTTCTAAATCCACACTGGATAGGTGATAAAATACCCTTCTTTTCCAGGTACCATACCAGTCTACATTGACCATCTTCTCCATGATCTTACATAAACAAGATGTCAATGCAATTGGGTCGATAGTTTGCAGCTAAAAAAACTTATCCTTACCAGGTTTTTTAAAAAGGCTAAAATAATGGCTAGTTCCCAAACACTTGGATAACTATGATCATGCATATTCTGTTAGATTATAACATTTTTGGCACATAGCCAAGCGCCGGAGCCGACGGGGCCATTCAGCGCATATATATCTTAATAAAAAGTCACTGTCACACAAACAAACATACACACAACCGATCTAACATACAAATCATTCATTCATAAAAACCAAACAAGAAACCTAAAACAATTAAAAGAAAACTACAATTCGCAAAAAAGACCAATATTTTTTAAAATGTCATAATTTGCTCTGCCCGAGCACCTTCACCTAAAATATCGGCAAGAGACTTATTTGCCAGCAAACAAGCTCTACGTTTGGTTTCAAAATGAGGGCACTCCACCAAAATATGCACCACAGTCAAATCCACATGACAGGTGGAACAGCGAGGAACCTGCCTATCTGCTCCACTCGTCATTAGATACCCGTGAGTATATTTAGTGTGGCCAATACGCAATCTAGCTAAAACTATCTCAGACCTTCTATCCATCCGGCTATGAGGCCAAGGATGAACAGAAGGCCTAATCGATTTCAATTTAAGATTATTATCTAAAGTAGACCAGTGGGCCTGCCACTGGTCTCTACAATAAAATCGAATGGTACTTTTTAAAATCAGATACAGGGACGGCCCATGTTGGAAATGTGCCTAAGCCTAGTTGCAGCCTTAGCAGCAGCGTCGGCTCGCTCATTCTCAACAATTCCAACATGGGACGGAGCCCAACAAAACCTAACAGAAAATCCTCTTCTATTAATTAAAAGATAAAACCAATCTTGTACTTCTTGCACTAAAGGATGGCAAGAGACTAGGCTTTTGAGAGAAGATAAAACACTCAAAGAGTCGGTAAAAATGGTAAAAACCTTGTTGGTACAAGAACTATAAAAGATATATTTAAGAGCAGTCAAAACTGCCAGCAGTTCAGCTGTAAAAACAGAAGAATTAGAAGGAAGTTTCTTTTAATTATATTACACCAGTCACTACAGAGCAACCAACACCATCAGAACCCTTCGAGCCATCAGTATATATATGATGAGAATCACCATGTTCGGAAGCATGGTCCAAGAAACTTGCCCTCAACTGTTCACCAGAACTGTTGCTCCTGCTGTCCCTAATTGGGCAGATTTCTAGGCATGGTCTATTCCAAGGAGGAAACTTTGAAGGCGAAATTTCAGCTACTGCAGGGGGGGGAAGTAATCCCACCTCCCTGGCAGAGCTTGCTAGTCGGACCTCAAGCGGCTTTGGAAGTCTCGGTCTATTTGGGGCTCTGTCAGTTGGTTCTCTAACGTACTTATAGTTAGGGTTTTAGCTTTGACGTAAGTATTCTTGATATGGCTCTCAAGCCTAATTCCTCCCTACGGATAAATAGTGGGGGAAAACCGGACTCAACATATAGGCTTTCTACTGGTGAAGTTCTATAGGCTCCCGTACAAATACGTAAAGCCATATTATGGACAACATCTAATTTCTGCAGTGTTGTCTTGCACGCACAACCATAAACTTTGGCAACCATAATCAATTTTGCTTAGGCATAACCCTGGTACATCCTCAAAAGGGTAATTCGATCTGCCCCCCAGTTAAATTAGATACAACTTTAAGAATATTAAGTCGAAGTTTCACGTTACATACAAACTTCATTAACATGTTGAGTAAAAGTTAATTTCTTATCAAATGTAATACACCTAGATACTTAATGCTATCTTCATAAGGTAAAATCGAATCGTTTAAAAAACAACGTAGGGATCTCTTCCACTCTTCGTATCGACAAAATCGTATAGCTTTGGTTTTTTCTGGTGAAAATTTGAACCCTTTAGCACTGGCCATGATGTTGAAGCATTAATAGCAGTCTGGATCATTTGACAAGCTTCAACAGCTGTGGACTTACTACAGATTATTGCATAATCCAATCAGCAAAGGCCAGACCATGCACCCCGACAGGAACTTGTTCTAGTAGACCGTTGACAGCTACATTAAAGATGTTGGACTAAGAACGCTTCCCTGAGGTAACCCTTCTTCCTGAGGGGAAAGCAGAAGAAATGTAAGAGCCCACTCTTACTTTCAGGTAACGTTCTGACAAAAAATCTTTCAGACAATAGAATAAAATTACCCACAACACCCCACTCTACAAGTTGCAAAAGGATACCCCCTCGCCAGGTCGTGTCGTAGGCTTTTTCTAGGTCAAAGAACACTGCAACAGTCTGGTTTTGCACAGCAAAAGCATTCTGTATCTCCCGAGTAAGGAACATCAAAGGGTCAGAAGTACTTCTATTTTTCCTAAAGCCAAACTGCCGATTAAAGTCGAGCATTGACCATCCTCTCATAAATCTTGCTAACACAACTGGTTAGAGCAATTGGCCTATAGTTCTTAGGAAGGAAGGAATCTTTAAAAGGTTTTAAAACAGGTACAATAATCGATATCTTCCAAGACTCTGGTGAAGTTCCTGAAAGCCACGGTTTTAAAATGTCTAAAAGAAATTGTTTGTACTTCTAGGCAAATTAAAAATCATTGAGTACAGTATATCATCTTCCCCAGGAGATGTTGGGGAAGATAACGAGATTGCATGATCTAATTCTTTCATGGTGAAAGGGAGATTATACGACTCTGAATTTAAACTTACAGCAGGAACAACCGTGGTACCATCCCTAATATTCCTGAAAGCAGGAGAGTAATGTAGGGCACTAGATATATTGGAGAAATGCTACCAAAGGTTTTCTGCAACTTCTCCAGAATCAGATATGAAGAAGCCATCAATTTTCAAAATAGGCAAGGGAGATGGAGAAAATTTCCCTTGCAGCTTTCGGATTCTGTTCCAGACAAAACGACATAGGGGAATCATATTTAATTCACTTATATACTCTGATAAAAGATTCCCTCTTTGCCTGCTTAAATATTTTCTTTTGCTAGCAAAGAGCTCTTTTATAGATAATTTGATTTACCAAGCAAGGATATCTACGATATCTCTTGTAGCAAGTTCTAGTTATCTTTCGGCTCAAGGCGCATGCATCACACCACCAAGGTACTAGAGGACGACGAGGCTTACCAGAAGTTCGAGGAATAGACAGCATGGCACCGCACAGCAATATACTGATTAAATACTCGTAGCGGATGTTGGGCTCTGAAAATCTTTTATATCTTGATCAACTTCAGTAGATTTTGAATAATCCCCAGTCAGCCTCCCCTACCTTCCATTTTGGTAAACATGGAGATGGAATATTTTTCATAAACTTTAAGTGAATGGGCCAATGATCACGCCATGATCATTCTGGTTCTACTACCCACTGGTAATCTAACCTCAGGACGAAGAGCAGATAGTGAGGTCAATGGTCTGAGTCAGTATTATGAAAAATCATGGTCTTGTATGGGGAACCATCATTCATCAAAGTGATGTCATTTAAGTCGAGCAGCTGTTCTATTATTAAACCCCACCGGTCGCAGTTTGGCTCTCCCCAGAGGGTGTGCTTGGCATTAAAATCCCCATCAAAATGAAGGGTTTAGGAAGCTGGTCTATCAATGTCTGAAGATCGTTTAATTCTAGCTGACGAGGATTACCCTGTGCATCCTGTAATCTACTTTCTAATGATGGATCTAGGTATAAAGAACAAATAGTGATCCATTTATGATTGAAAACTTGAACTGCACAAGCCTGCAACACAGTGTTCATTGAACAACCCTATGATTAACAGACTTGCAGACTATGATTGCCTGTGCCTCCCTGAGCACGTACACCTATCAGGGGTGGAGACCTATGGAATGAATAATTAAAACCCAAGTTGGGAGTGTGCTCTCCCAACTTTGTCTCCTGAAGACACATTGCAGATAGATCATGATCCCTAAACAGAACCCGAACTTGCTCTCTATTTGTATAAAGCCACGGATGTTCCACTGCATGAGAGCCATTATTTAGAGGAAGGCATCTTAAAATTCCTACTAATTTTAGGAATCTGTGTCCTGGTGAGAGATCTTTTCAGTTTTACCTGTACTATTTGACCTAGATCTAGGTGTTACAGATCTTTTAGAAGATGGGCTTTCACTTGCCCTTTCAGTTTTACTTTTGTTTTTCTATGATTGCTGAGTGACCGTGAATGAGGCGAAGAGGGAGAAAGGGCCCTCTTCTGACGAATAAAGAGGGCCTCTATCTCCCGACCGTCATCTCCACGGTGCACTGTAATGTCAAGATCAGGTGAGGGCTCAATGTCAGGCAATGTCCCTGACAGAGAGAAGTCGTCAACATATTGAGACCTGGCTTGAACCCTTGAACCAACAGGGTCCCCTGGCTTGACCAGAGTCTCTGCAACATGGGAAACCCCAACAGGGGGCCCATGAGAAGCCCACCAGGGGGGGCATGGGAAGCCCCACCAGGGGGGGCTCGGGAGGCCCCACCATGGGGGGGCACGGGAGGCCCCAACAGGGGGGGCACGGGGGTACCCCACTCATGGGGGGTGTGAAAGCCCCACCCACCAAGCAGTGCACCGGGGAGCCCCACCAGAAGGGGCACCAGAAGCAGCAGTATTCAATTGATGTGCCTTCAAGGCATCCGAATAGGTTTTCCTGCCCAACAGCTTTTTGGCCTGTCCCACACGATGTGTTCGTCAAGAGATTTTAGTAATGCATCTTGTTCTTTCTTGAATGCACTACATTTCTTATCACGGGCTCGATGTTCACCCTTACAGTTTACGCAAACTACTGGTCCAGAACATTCCTCGTGCTCAGCTGGCCACATGATTCACAGAGTTTATTTCTGGTGCAAATGTTAGAGGAGTGTCCAAAACCAAAACATTTAAAGCACTGGAGCACTCTCGGTCTATAGGACGAACTTTCATCCATTTCACTATCAAGAATAATTTCAGATGGCAGAGATGAACTTGTAAATGTTAAAAAATAAGCATCGATGAGCGGGGCACTTTAAAAACCTTCCAAACCACATCCGGACACATTTCCAAAATTTCCTCCTCATCCATTTCATGTAGATCTTCATTAAATATACACCCTTCGCATAACTAAAATTATAGTGAGGTTTTACCTGTTTTATCATACCCTCAGGATCAAGCTTCAAATTTAGAAGCATTATCGATTGAATATCTGTCTTCACATGAACTAAGAAACATTACGCCCAAAGCGAGTTAATTCAGGACTCCCAACATTGCCGATCTTCTGGCTTACCAACCTCTTCACTTTGAAGAGGTTGCCTCTCTCACCATGAGTTTGTGATAATTAACCACTTAGCTGGGTCTGGTGATCTGGAGGTTTTACTAATTTTACTATTATCTTTAATTTCACTTGGTGGTCTATATCTCAAGATGCCTAGGGACCTCTTTTGCCTCTGCGAGTCCAACACTCAATGAATCTGATCTGAACTCTCTGTAGGCTCTGTGAGCTTCAGATTCGTTATTGAAAAATACCCCAAAATTCAACCCAACCCATAATTTTTTGCCTAGTCTATTCCTTACTTCTTTTACTTTACCAATTTGCAAAATTCATTAAATACAGTTTCATAATTCAGTCTAAAGGGACTGGTTTCACATATAAAATGTTTGAAAACAGGAGGTCCTTGAAAAAGGCTCCAAAGTCACAATGGAGGAATTAACAGAATTTTCCTTGTCCTTATCCTTGCCTAAGTCGTCAACAGAAGGTTTTAATGTCTCCATAAGACGTAGAATTTACGATTCGTCCAGGTAGCCCCCCACCCACCATGAGCCACATTTAGAGGACAGTGTTATCCCATACAGGGCTGCCCTAGGGTACACCCAGATATACACCCCACCCTCAGTGCTTAAGGCGTCATGATGTCCGTCGAGATCAGACCCAGCACTAAGAGCAGGGTTTGACATCTAAACTTTCCCCTCGCTCGACCACGTTAGGTACTCGAGTTCTACGGGTGAGGGGGCATGCCAAACCATCCTCACCCTCCATCAAATCCAATGAACAAGTCCAAATCATGTCCAAAACCAATCCAAGTCATCAACATAAAATCCGTGCCTTATAGAAGGAGGAAGCAGAAGGAAGAAAAGTTTTAGTAAAAAGGAAAAAGGGCTGACTCATTTAGTTGGATCAACAGCTGGGCACCAAGGCCCAGCAAGAAAGTAGTCCCACCAGGCATCAGGGCCCAGCTGCTGAACCCTAAGCCCCCCATCCTCGGCAAGGCTTCAGCATCTGGGGGGCCATATTCTGTTAATAATGCTTAAAATAAACAACTTGGTATTAACAGGTACATGTTTAATCATTGCATATGGAATTTCATCGGGTCCAGGGGCTGATCATTACATGTAGCAAGTGCGGAGTCAAAATTCTCTTTCAGTAAAAGGAGAGTTGTATGACTCTTCCCTTCCTGTTGCAAAATTTAAAATTTTCTTTTCTTCATTGCTCCTAAACTGGTGACCAGGAGCTGCTTCACACTTGCGTGATACATTTGAGAAATGATCCGCCAGGGCATTGCTAACGTCAGTTGCTCAGTCACATACTGATCATTCACCTTCAAACACTGGTGGT
>NC_061087.1:85328402-85480902 GCF_015104395.2 Macrobrachium nipponense
TTGTGTGAGACTTCTCGAGGTTTACGAGCAATCCGAGAGATCTGGTCAATTGAAGAGCTATCTCCAAGTCCTCCAAGCACTTTTGTCTTGTCTGCGCTCTTATAAAGCCAATCGTCTAGGTAAAGAGATATCCCCACCCCCTTCAGATGTAGCCATCTTGCTACGTTTCTCATCAACGCTGTAAACACCTGAGGAGCCGTCGAGAGGCCGAAACACAAAGCCCTGAACTGATAAATCCTTCCCTGCACCATGAATCGAAGATATTTTCTTCGACGAATGATGCAGGGGGACGTGGAAAGTATGCATCTGCAGGTCGAGGGAGACCATCCAATCTCCTGGACGGAGAGCAGAGAGAACCGAGTTGGAGTTCTCCATGGAGAACTTTGTCTTCTCCACGAAGCGATTCAATGCACTCACGTCCAGGACAGGCCTCCACACCCCCCCCGAGGCTTTCGGCACCCAAAAATAGGCGATTGTAAAACCTTGGGAGTGCGGATCCTGTACTACCTCGATGGCCTCCTTCTCCAACATTTGCTGCACCAGCCCAAGAAGGATCTCTCTCTTTACAGGGTCTTTGTATCTCGCTGACAGCTCCCTCGGAGTCGTCGTCAATGGAGGTCTGTTCTTGAAGGGGATGAGGTATCCTTTCCTCAGCACTTGCAGGGACCAAGAATCTGCTTTCATTGAAGCCCATGCTTCCGAGAATCCCAGAAGTCTGGCCCCTACTGGTGATTGGAGGACTGGAATCTCATTTTGCGTTCTTCTTTGGAACTCTAATGGAAGATCTTCCTCTTTTCCTCTCCTCCTCTCTTCCTTGGGGCTCGGCTAAAAGCTCTACCTCGAAAGAGCTGTTGGGCAGGTCTTGGCTCCCTCTTCGAGGACAGAAGCAGCTGGCCTAGGCTTCTTAGCAGAATGTACCAGCAAATCCTGTGTTGCCTTCTCAGTAAGCGTATGGGAAATGTCCTTTACCAACTGAGAAGGAAACAGCTGTTTAGACAGAGGGGCGTATAAAAGAGAAGCCCTCTGTACTGGAGAGACTGCTTTGTGTAAGAAATGAACCAAAGACAGCCCACTCTTCTTTAATACTCCTGTCCCGAACAAGGATGCCACTTCAGCCGATCCGCCGTCCTGCACTGCCTGTCCATGCATGCCAAAACACTATGCAAGACTTCTGGTTCCAAAAACTGAGGGTCTTGAGTCTTGTTGGCCAAAGCCCCAAGGGGACCAATTAGGAAGTTTAAAAAACTTCCAACATGGAATATTCCCTGAGGAGATGGTCCATTTCAGACATTGTCCAGCTTGTTTTGGCCGATGGAAAGTGCATGCCTCCTTGCCGAATCCACCAAGGTCGAGAAGTCCGCTTCAGCAGATGAGGGAAGAGAAAGTCCCATAGATTCTCCTGTGCTATACCAAATCCCTCTCTTCCCTGATAGCCTGGAAGGGGGACAGGTAAACACAGTCTTCCCCGCCTCCTCCTTGGTTTTTAAGCCAATTTCCGACCGACTGCAAAAGCCCTCTTCATTGAAATGGTCGGCGGTTGCATCTTCAAGAAAGAGGAAGACTTCGCAGCCTTCGTACTCGAAAATAAAGACCGAGGAGAAGGAGGGGCAGCAGGACTCAGAGACTCTCCAAATTCTTTTAAACAAGAGGGCTGCTAATATCTTATAAGCAGAAAGACCTGCCCCCCTTGTTTTCTCAGAGATCCGAAACATCCTCTAATTCCGGTTGATTTTATTCGGGAAGAGTGTGCGACCGGAGGACTCCCCTCTCGGGAATGCACAGGGCTTGCAGCAACACCGGCTGCAACCTGACAAGGGCTACGGTCGCTTGTGCGACATCTTGAGTCCCTGCCAGGAGAAGGCCGATGTTGTCCTTTTACCCTAAGGACCTCCTGACAAGGACGACGGTCGCCTGTGCGACAACTTTCGTCCCTACCAGGAGAAGTCCTTAAATGTCGTTCGCTTTTTTTCATGATCAATTCCCTCCCGACAGGGGCTACGATCACCTGTGCGACACCTAGATACCCTGTCAGGGGAAAATTGATCTTGAGAAAAATCCCAAAGAGGAGCCTCCAAGTCCGCTTCAAACTCCGATAACTCATCCAAATTGTATTCTGGATTGTACAAATCCTTGCGCCTGCTTTCAGGCGCTCTAGACGCTTTACGTCTTGTTTTCAGCCGCTTCAGGCTTTTCAGGCGCCTTGAGCCTCATTCGGACGCTTTCATGGCTCTTTCAGGCGCCTTTGCGCCTCGTTTCAGCCTCAGGCTCTTTAGGCGCTTTGCTTCTTCTTTCAGGCGCCTCAGGCTCCCTAGGCGCTTTGCTTTTCCTTTGAGGCGTTCTAGGCTCTCCAGGCGCTCTATGTTTCATATCAGGCGCTCTAGGCTCTCCAGGAGTTAAATATTTCCTTTTAGCCACTTCAGGCTCATTTCCTTTACTTGAGGAGCTTTACGCCTCATTTCAGGCGCTCCAGACTCTTTTCGCCTCGCCAAAAGAGTTCCAGGATCTTCAGTTACTTTGCGCCTCCCTTCAGGCGCTTCAGGCTCTTTGCGCTTCATTTCAGGAGTTCGTCCGATTTCGGGAGTTCCAATTTTACTCCTCGATTCGGACATCTCATGTGCTTTCTTTCTAGTAGGAAGTTCCCTATATACATCTTGTCGCCTTGACGGCGTTTTGCGCTTGACAGTAGCCTGACGTCTGGCTGGCGCCAGGCTTCTGGCAGGCGCCTCGTCCGAGCTCTCAGATAGTTTTATAGGACGGGATCTTTTGATAGGGAGAAATCTATCCTTCCTTCTAGGCGGATCAGATTTAAGAACTCCTACTAGGGAAGATATCTTTTCTGCATATCCTCTAACATCTTCGTAGCTACGTCTCTCTTTCCAACCTCCGATGCAGGAGAGAGCTTCTGAATATACATTCTTCTTCCTCTTTTCCGGAGGATATTCTTCCGGAAATTCTTCAGGGCTTGAGTCGAATGAAGGAGACTTCCAAGTTCTCTTCGAAGGTCTCGACAATCTATCTGAACTCCATCCTTTTCTAGATGAGGAATCAGACGAAGAAAAACACTGTTTCAGGACGTCTTTCCAACGACTATCCTTGGCAGCCCGGGACGTAACTACAGGATCTGCCGAGGGGACGCTGACCGGTGGGGATTCTCTGAAACCTCCCTGCAGCTTTCGACATTCCTTCTCCACTGGTCTTGGGAGCTTGAAAGAGGTCTAGGCCTGGAGCGAGACAGAGCCGATCAGACGCACCCTACCACTTCACTGGGAACACTTTCACTGCACGACCTTCCAGTTCTTTAATTTTTGTTCCATATGTTTAAGTGAAGCTTTCAGACTCGCAATTTCAGATGTTGAGCTTGCCGAGTCCGATAATCGGGAAGGTAAAGCTGTATGGGAGGAAACAATAGGGTTATCAATAGGCAATGGTCCGCTAACTGGCTCGTTAGAGACCGACCTACTTACACTCTTGGAAGAGGCTTTTCTAGCCCTATCTCTCTCCAACTTTCTTAGGTAGGAATTAAGCAACTTCCATTCCTCCTCATTCAAATTCTTGCACTCATCACATGTATTCAATTGAGAGCATACATTCCCTCTACAATTTTTACAAGTGGTGTGAGGATCCACCGAAGCTTTCGGCAGTCTCACAAAACAATTCTCATTCACACACACTGAACGAAATCGACACGTCAGACATTATGAGAAATTCCAAAGCCAAATCCAAAAAACAGTCCACAATAGCGTATGCCAAACCAAAGATCCAATACGTCACCAAATAGCAGTCCAAAAGATCAACGGCGTAATGAAATTCGAAATTCAAGTCAGGAGGAACTAGCAACGATGTTACTAGTACCGCGACAGAGAAAAATCTGGCTTAAAACGGTAACAGTTCCTATTCCTGCCACCCAGCGGCAGGCGGCGGGATCACCTGACCTACCTGTAGTGTGTGCCGCGAAATTTGAATTTCTGTCAGGGACGACGGAGTCTATAGCTAAGTATATATCTGACAGGGAAGTTGAATGTATGAAAACTGGAAACAATATGAAGCATTATAACTTGCCAACACATGAAAATCACATCCCTCTCTGGGGGTTGTAGTTTCCAAAATGGGTAAGCCTGTTCACAGGCCCTCATGAACATAGAAAATTCTTAATGATGAATGCACATTCACACTCTTCAGTCAGTAGACCTGCTCTGCACTTAGGCTGTCACTACAGGGACTGAGAAGAGGTTGTCATAACTAAAGTGAAGTCTGCTATCTACTCAAGAGAAGCTCCAACTGTTGAGAGACCCTACCGCAAAATTAGTGCTCCTTGGCAGTTGAGGACTCCCAAAGCAGCCAGACATCACATGCACAGTTCTGCCATTAAAGTTTGTTCTCAGTAAAATGTCGAAAACTCTGGTTATCCGAATGTCCCTGGTGATTCCTCACTGGCCACACCAAATGGTATTCTGTTTTGCTATCTATTCTTGTTGAAACACCCAAAGACAATCCTCTATTGGCCCCTTCTTCTCCGTCAGCCTCATATACTAAAGTGCCACCAGTCTGTGCAACTTAAACAATCATGGTTAGAGGTTCTACATAGAAGAACTGAAACAAAAGATTCCTCAGCCAAGGCCACATCTTTTCAAGATACTGTATTCCAAGTCCAACATACCTGGAATGGCCAATGCAGCTGGGGCAGGAGCACAGATCTGTGTGTATGCTCTTACCTGGGTAGATCATCACACAGTCACAGGTTGTTACTTCATGGGTAAGCCCCACTCTGAGTGAGCCAGAAAAGAACAAGCAACAGAGGAAAGGCAGTCCAGCAGAAACACACCAAAATGGTTCAGGAGTGTAAACAACAGAGTATTCAGCCGAGAAGGATACCACTAAACACCTTTTAGCATACCAATGCTTCCTGCCAAAGAATCTTCCATGGCAAAGGAGACCAACCACCACAGCCCTTGAAGGGAAAGCTAGGGCAGCAGGTCCTACACCAGAAGAAAGAAGAAAACTGGTGGGAAACGACATACAATGAGGTGAACAACAAGCAACTACACACCTCACTTCCTACACACCTTCATTGCTCACAAACACTTTTCCATTGGGCAAAATCCAACTTCAAAAGACTCACACAGCAAAATGGGGCTTCATCAAGTCAATTGTAAAATGTGCAGCAACATCTTACCACAACCACAGCCAAAGGGGGAAAATGCTTGATAACAACAGGAAAGGAATGGAATATAGACCTTAGAATACAAAAAATTTGAAAGGTGTAACAGGAGGAAAACCCTCACACTTCCATTATGAAACAACTGTTAGGAGAGGGTGGAAAGTAAGATGGAAGAGAATATGAATGGAGGTAGTACAGTAAAAGGAATAAAAGGGGCTGTGGCTAAGGGCTGAAGGGACACTTGATAGAATCTCAAGTAATACCTAAGAGTGCACTAAGTGAGGTTCACTAACAGCACTACTTCTCTATAGGGTGGATTACAGTAGATGCCTGGTAGTTATCCCACATTTAAACCCACTACCACCAATTAACCATTTTGTTACCAAGCTCCACTGACCATTTCCAGCTTGTGCAAAGGAATAATACCACATATAAAGCAATGGTTTGTATTTCAACAGGATAAAATCGGCATTAATTTCTAATTAGTACTCTAATAAGCCAGTTCTAACATCTGTAAATCAAACAATCATTTGCAACCAGAGAGAGAGAGAGAGAGAGAGAGAGAGAGAGAGAGAGAGAGAGAGAGAGAGAGAGAGAGAGAGAGAGAGAGAGAGAGAGATTGTTTAACAATAGCACCAGTCAATCCACTAGACTCTTCTAGGGGCCACCTGAAGGATTTGTTCTTAAATGAGATTTGAAAACATAGCAACATAAACTTCAAGAAGTTAAGCAACCAAGTGGCAAGAGACCAAAGGGATTGCATGAAGAGTAAAACAATAAAAGAAGAGCTGTGCGAGATTAAAAATCTTACCTCTTTCAACTTTCTGTGCCTATTATCCATTATATGTTTTCTACACACTGCTAATGAGTCACAATGGTAATCACATAACCGGCAAAAATATTTGGCTTTTGGAAACTTCAGGGACTTCTGTAGACAAAAAAATATAAAAAGAAAATAAATGTGATGAAAAACTGTTACCACCTAAACATTAAAACATGCTGTAACAGAACAGTAACAATACGTATTCCAGTTTTTATCAAACTTTCAACTCCAAAAGGGGCAATTCAACATTAAATAAGGTGTTTCACTTGCACATTAGTTGCAAAATTTATTTTACCTTTTTGAGGGGATATAAAAACTGCTCTTCAAGTTCTGCTAACACTTCTGGACTAGGAGGATAATCTGGAGTTTCTGTATCTGGTGCCCCACCACTATGACCAACCATGGACGTATTCATGTGTCTTGGACCATTTGCACGTAATTCTTTGTGATCCTTGGACATATCCCGTATGTGATGATGGTTCCGTGGGCTATTGCTGTAACCACGATCATAACTGCCAACTCTGTGATTACCAGGACTCCCATAGCTGTCATGTCGTTGTCTAATTTCATGATATCTATGAGGCGGAGTCCTATTCTGATCATACAGCCTTGGGTGGTTTCTATTAGGACTTCCATAACAGTCTCCTCTATGATTACCATCATGATATCTGCCATAATTTTAGAAACAAACCCAGAAGATTTATAAAACAAAAAAGAATGCATTTTCTCATTATCCTAATATAAGAAAAACAGTACATATTACTAAAAAATAAATAACACTGATCTGTACATACATACAACTAGTACCATACCTGTGATTATCCCAACGGTGTAGTCTGGTTGAGGGACTTCCAGAACGATCCAAATGATGATTATTCACAGGTTGGTCCTGTCAAAAAAAACAGTAAAACCAACAGTGAGTTCACAGCTATAAAAACGTACATATATGAAAGGCCAACAGCCAAAGTGGGCAGATTACTATTACAGAGTTCTGTTACTTACTGTGCTTCAACAGTCAACATTTGGCTGTCCCAAAATGCTTCCCTAGATGTTCACTCTTAAAAGTCACTTTGACAACTACAAAAGTACAATGTGGACACAAGCATATTTTTTTACCAAACTTCCATAATTAGTTAACTAAAAATTTTGATACAGTAACCTCTCAATTAATGTGCTTAATTAATGTGTTTTCGATTTACCACGAGCTAGAAAATATTTAAAAATGTTTAAAGAACATACAAATTCAGATTTAACGCGTACTGGCGTCTGAGTATTGTTTTCAAATCACCTGCACATCAGCGCTGCAGACGACGGCCGTCGCCATAAAGATATAGCACAGTATGTATTTATTAGTAAAGCAAAAAATTTTTTTATTAATAAAGCAAAAGATTTTCTTTATTTATTTATAATAAAGCAAAAAAAAAAAAAAAATTGACACGAAACGAGAATTTGCTTCGTTCCGACATTGGCAGCTGATGACTATGTATAATTACAAACAACGAATAATTGGCATCTTTTCTATCTATCTTTTAAAAATAGCAATTTGTCCAAAATTGCATTTTTCCTAACTATACAAACCTGAGGTCCTTTTACAATAGGAAGGTAACTAGCGGCAGCTGGATGGTCGTAAGCTTTCGAACAAGGGAGTTCGGTAGTTAACTGCTTGTCCAAACTCACTTCTTGGTGGGAGGAAGTCTTTTGTGAACAGACTGGTGTTCGCCAAACCTTGGAAGCCTCCCTGGTCGTAAGAGCGAGGGAGGGATCCAAGCCTCTGTCCAATTGATCGGGGTGTGCACCGCAGGATCAATGGTCAGACCTCTGGAACAAGTACTAAGAGAGAGGCAAGCGTATCTCTTCGTACCAGCAAGCAAGAACTTGTTCCTGTTTGCTAGAGACAACATAAAGTTATGGATTTGTCTCTTGTTGGAATCCACTTCCCCCCCCCCCCCCCCCCCCCCCTTGTTAGGGGAAGTGGTGGATATTCGCTCCCATCCCTAGTGAAAGGGATAGGATGGGGCTCTGTCGAGTAGCTCACCTGCATCTCGTCCTTATCCAGCAAGGTGACGACCGTATCCTTCTACCCACAGGTAGAGGGGGAGAAAAAGATGCGAAGAGGAGCCAGTCACACCCTCATTCACTCATATATTCTTACAGTCACACCAGGACTCGATGCTGTTCAGCCTGCGAGGGTCTGGGTTAGCTACACAACGTGTTGAGCAGCCAACATGGGTCCCAAGGACAACGATCCAAGGACCTGTGGGCAATATCCCTAAGGTAGAAGGAGGTGCATGTGGTCTGGTTGTACCAGACCCCTGCCTTCAGTACCTGTTCCACGGAGAAGTTCTTGCGGAACGCGAGTGAATGTACTTCTCTTAGGTCATCCTGGTGCTGACGAAGAGGCTTCAACACTCAGCCTGGGGTGTCAAGTTTCTTCAGATAGCGCCGTCGCGCCCTCACAGGACAAAGCAGCATCTCCTCCGCATCGAAGGCGGTGAAGTCCATTAGGGAGGGGATTGTGAAGGACTCTAACCGATCGTCAGGGACCGAAGGGTTCTGAGTCTTCGCTATGAAGTTCGGCACGAAATCGAGTGTCACGGATCCCCATCCCTTGGATGCTTGACTTCACAGGAATAGTCATGCAGTTACCTCAGAGGAAAAGAAGGGAATAGTCACATGACCTATCCCTCTTCTCGACTTCAGTGCCATACTGGTCTATCCGTCTGCAGCGAAGTGCCTCGCATTCTCCTATCCCCATGCAGTGAAGTTCTTCTTCTCGGTAGTGAATAGGACACCGACACTCCATGGTGGGTGTCGAAGGTAAGGGTACTGGGACAAGCCATTAGGACGAAGAAAAGATTGATCTGGTACAACTGAACTAAGTCCACAGTGAAGTTCGTAACTGACTCGGGCGCTCTGACAGCTGCCGACTGACTGCGTTAGGTAGGAGCCAAATTGTCCAAGCATCCGAGCAAGTCACGTGACCTTCGCCCTAAAAGGGTTATGCCGAGAGACTAAACAAATCGTATTTGTTTGTCACCGATGCCAGCCGGTGAGGTGATGATTCTCTTAAGGCATGTGCCCAACAGGCGAAAGTCAATTGCCTTCTAGAGACCGAGGTCCCTGATGGCAAGACATCTCATAGTATAGTTGAATCTCAGCTAAGGAGAAACAACACTGTGCCGTTGAAGACGAAGGTGGACAGAGAATGCAACCTACGTCTTCATAGCCGAATCGAGAGAAGGATTCTCAAGATTCTGAAACTGTGCTTACAAATGACTGAAAACGCTAACCGCTATTCCATTGCTGTCTGGTGAGGAGTCGTAGTTGCAATGAAAGCGGAGCGCTTTTCAGTAATGAAAACACAGGGAAGTACTGCCTGTAGAACTGCTTCTCATGGGCTGAACATTTGGAAGTAGAGCTATCAGGTCGGGGAGTAGGCGATGTCTTCTGATACATCTGTTAATTCGGGGGTGAACAATGAACAATTGCACACCTACAAATACAAGATATTTGAAGACAAACTCAGATGTCTGCAAAAATCATTCGCATTATCGCAGTGCGATGCAGCGGTAGACTAGTTCAGACTTCTGTTACCGTGCGGTAAACAGAAAGATGAAAGAGTCCAAGAGATATCTCTGTTGAAAATTCTCGCAATGTCGAAGGCGATGAAATCGAGCGTCACAGCAGTAGATGGTCATTCATGTATGCGAGAATCCCCGTTAATCAGAGACCTAAGTCCGTGATTGTTGGGCAGAGATACGGTTCGGTAGTCAATCAAAGCAGGGGAGAGAGACATAACCGACCGTGCACCTCGGAGAGCCCGCTGATACTGAGCTGCTGTCAGGCAGTTCAATACCCAGTAGCTCTCGCTGACTCGTCATCCTGAGTTACCAGGTAATCCATTCCACGAAGGAATGCATTCGGCTAGAACCATCAAGCATAAAAAAAATATGCTCGAGCAATTATATCTAAACGAAACGGATTTCGGTAAATACAAAAGCTGATTTGGTGTTGTCGTGACAATACCAAGTATCTAAAATCGAAACTGGTAACTCCTGGGAGGTTGCAGGCAGCCCCGAGTTGCAGTTCAATTAAGATAATATTCGTCTCGGTCACAATCCGTAGAGTTAACTACGGTATGCGCCTACAACCCGGACAATTCAACTGCTTAACAGAATCATGTCGCGAGGGTAATATACGTAGTATATTTGTAGGTTTCTGTACAACAACCTCCACCCTAAATTCTTTTCCTCTCGAGGAATGAGAATAAGGATTGGAGATCGACCGCCTTCATTCTCTAGTCTAGAGAGTGAAGGAGAAGTCTTCCCCGAAGGAAAGCTTCAATGGTGGTAACACAATACCGAAGACGATAGTTCAAGCCAAACTGGATGTCCCCGTCCGTTCTTCTCTATCCCAGGGTTGGCCGCCTACTGTGAGATATTCTTCCTTCAGCAGCAGTGCTTCTTCCGAGCGTTAGAAATTCCAGGAATTCGAGCATTCGGCGAGATTCCCGATAATCGTAGTAACAATTATCCAGGATTCTCGTCTAGCCCGCTCTGGACCATGGTTTCGCCCAAGTGTTTGCAGATCGTAAAAAAACCAGAACACTCAGAGAGTGCTAGAAATTCAGAAGAATTCTAAGCGCTCGGCGAAACTCCCACCGAATTCATCAGACGATCATCGGTTGGTGGTCCTCTCGATTCCCGTAGAAATTGAGGATGGGGCAGGATCCTTCCTAAATGACGGGGACTTAGGTCCGGTAGGACCCGAAGGTCCCCCCCAGGAACGCAGTCCCCAACGTGGAATCCTACAGAGAACGCTCTGCAGGATCCCGCCCCTTTCCCTCATAGCCATAAGGAGAGGGAATGGGGGAGGAATTGGATACTCGCTCGCCTTCCCACCAGAACTAGCAGTTGGAGAAGCAAGTACGAGCAGCCATCACCTAGCGGCGATGGCCTCTCAGAGTCTGGGAAAACGTTATCATCAGGAGAAAACGTTTTCCCGAGGATGGTTACGAACTCATACTGTAGGTTAAGCGTCTGCCGCCACCGTGAACGTTGTCTGGGTGGGGCTGATCAAGCACCTGACAGGAGAGAGCCGATACCGTCCTCCGATGCGTCCCAGTCCTTGTCGAGGCCGAAACCTCTCAAGAGGACCGAAGAGGGAGCACGCCCTGTTCTCTTGAATGCGTGGTCCAGACGGACCGTCACGTGAACAGCGGTGATGGTCCCTCCAAGTCTGGGAAGCGTCATTCGTCCTCGCCAGGCCCCCACCCTCACGGTCACTCCTGCTTGCCTCGTTCCTCCCAGTGTAGTCTAAGGAGGTTGAAGGGATAAGTGAGGGAGACCTGATGCTCCTACCCTTCCTACTAGCATGCTAGTAGGGCTGGGAGGACTGCAGGCGATCGCCAACCAACAGTGACGATCAAGCTGCAGGTCTGGACCAGCGGCTTCTTGTGGAGAAAAGCTGGACCAAGGAACGGAGCGTCGGTCTTGTGTCAGGGGAGCTGTTATGAGAGCTCCTCCCCTGCCTACCAGCAGAACCGGTAGGCTGGGAGGACTGTAGGCGATCATCAACCGCAGTAATGGTCAAGTTGCTGGTCTTGACCAGCGGTTGGCGATCATCAACCACGGTGATGGTTGAGTTGCAGGTCTGGACCAGCGGTTTTCCTGCCTTCAGGAGATCACTGGCAATCGAGCCACAGGCCTAGTCGTGCGGTTTTCCTAGGGAGAGCGGCTAGACCGAGAGCAGCGGCGACGGTCCCGACGGCGATCTCCCCGAGGTCATTGTGCTGACGAATCAGCACAATGATTGCTTTTGTGTTGGGTATGGAAGAACAAAATCTTTTACATTTAGAATTAAAGCCATTGGTGAAAAGGTCTATTTCAGGAGAGAAATTCATATCTGTGCAAATCAAATTGAATAGATTATCGTCAAGAGTGGCTTCTGGATGTATGGAACCGAAGTCTCTCGATAGGGAATCAGCCATCACATTGCTTTTCCCTTTAATCCATTTAGTTTGAATGTCTATGTTGTATTTTCCTTTGATGTTTAGTAACACTTTGATGGCCTCCTGGGCCGATTTGTTCCTAATGCTACCATGTTTTTTTACCCAACAGTTTGTTACTTGTGAATCTATGTGAATTAGTACTACTTTGTTTCTTAGTTTGTCTCTGAAGTGTTTTATACAGTAAATGCATGCAAGTAGTTCTCTAATGTTAATGTGCAGAGTATTCTCATTTTGTAGCCATGTATTATTAGTTGAAAGTATGCCATGTTCTCCTACTAATGCTCCACCTCAGCCAAAGTTGGATGCATCTGTGAATAGTTCTAGATCTACTTGATTATTAGGAATGTTTATTTCACTATACATGTTAGTCTGTTTCACCATTCTTCTAGAAAGGATTTGAAAGAAGGAGGAATGATTCTATAATCCTTTAGCAAAATATCTGTGGAAATCTGTCGCAAAGGAATTTTAAGATGGGTATCTGACCATAAAAGGAGTAAGTAAGGAACAGAAGTTAAGTGATCCTATCAATCTTTGATATAATTTGAGGTCAGATCTGTTCAAGTTGGATACTGTATTGGCAAGCCTGATACATTTATCAATGTTTTTTCTGCATTGGTCTCATTGTTTTGTTCTCCAAGTTATAATGAACTCCAGGAACTCTATCTTTTGCACTGGATGAATAACAGACTTTTTAATAGAATATTTACCAACCCAGCTCCGTGAGGACTTCAATGACTATTTGGATGTGAGCCTCGCATTTGTGAAAGTCCGCTGCCAATATGAGGTATATCATCCTAAGTAGGGTTAAAGATGAGTATATTATATTTCTTCCTAATGTATTTAACTACTGTGAACATTAGTTTGGAAAAGATGTAGGGAGCTGTCTTTAACCCGAAGGGAACAACCGTCCATTTGAATTTACGCTTTCCTAATTTGAACGTTAAGAATCTTTGAGCACTTGAATGAAGAGGGACATGCCAATAAGAGACTCCTTTAAATCAAGTCTACATGCCCAGTTGTTTAAATGCAAATAAGGGAATATAGTTTTAGGTTTCAGCATAGAGAAAGAAGGTTTCTTGATCATAGTATTAAGGCATTTCATATCGAAGATTAGGCGAATGCTCCCATCGGGTTTAAGCTTGTAAAATATGGTGGTTTAGTAGTAAGAAAGAATTTCTGTTAATTTGTTCTATTACCCCTAGGTCTAGTAATCTGTTACATTCCTCTCTCTAGTATTATTCTCTTGCTAGAAGAATAATATCTATCAACCCCTAATCTTGTTTCAAAGTTCCGTTTTGAGCCTTTAATTTTTAGTTGGTTGGGAGTCTCACACCCTTACTGATCAAGTTGCATGCAAAGAAGAATTTGGGAGTTTTTGCCAATTTTTTAATTTATTTGTCAATGCCCTACCTATCCCACTTACTGGAGGGGCGTGAGAGGTTTCCTTGGAGCTAGAGGGTTCTGTAAGGAAATATGTTATTGTTATAATACAATTAAGTTTGTTCATACTTACCTGGCGAGATATATATAGCTGTATTCTCCGAAGTCGACAGAATTTCAAAAACTCGCGGCACACGCAGTGGGCGGCCAGGTGGTAGTACCCCATTCCCGCCGCTGGGAGGCGGATATCAGGAACCATTCCCATTTTCTATTCATATTTTATCAGTGCCACTGTATCCTGAGGGGAGGTGGGTGGGCACTTAATTATATATATCTGCCAGGGTAAGTATGAACAAACTTAACTTGTATTATAACAATAACATTTTGTTCATGAGACTTACTTGGCAGATATATATAGCTGAATCCCACCTTCGGATGGTGGGAAGAGACAGAATAGGGATTTGTAGGAAACTTAAATTAAGTAGATGATATACACCTTGGTTCCTCACCTGTTAGCAAAGTAGACTCTGTGATTACTGTCACTACAGCCTGCTTGTGCTTAATCAGAGTTGCCAGCCAGGTGGAGACCTGTAGTGCTGGTGCGCTCTGAATGCTCTGTCAACGGGGACGTGACCTCAATGTGACAAGAGCATAGAGCCATACAAATGAGGGCAACGAAGCAACTGACCACCACCTGACCAACTAACAAAGACCCCCTGAACACTAAGCTAAAAGATGGGAGGTCTTCACCAATGCCTCACCACAACCAAAAAACACTTCAACTAAAAAACTAACCTAAACCTAACTAAGGGATAGGGAGAGAGCTACCTTCAGCCCCCAAGACTGTGTCTGCAGAAACGTATGGCCACAGAGACAACAGTCTCTCGTATATCGTTCTCACATCTCTCAAGTAGTGTGAGGCGAATACTGAATTGCTCCTCCAAAATGGTGGCGTCAAGGATGTCCTTGATCGACATGTTCCTTTGGAAGGCAAGCGAGGTTGCAACAGCTCTGACCTCGTGAGCTTTCACTCGCAAGAGGCTCAATCGATCTGTGATGGAAGACGAATGAGCCTCTTTAATGACGTCCCTCAGAAAGAACGCCAAAGCGTTCTTGGATAACGGTATATCGGGTCGTTTAACCAAACACCAGAGATTATCTGAGGGACCTCGTACTTCTTTAGTCTTGTGGACATAAAAACTTTAGAGCCCTGACAGGGCACAGGACTCTCTCAGGTTTCTTGGCCCCACAAGGCTTGTCATAACCCTTGATTTCAAAGCTCCTTGGCCAAGGGTTTCGACGGGTTTTCATTCTTTGCTAAGAAAGTGGACTCAAAGAGCAGACAGCATTGTCCCCTTTGAAGCCCACTCTCTTACAAATGGCCTGAATTTCGCTAACTCTCTTCGCCGTCGCCAGAGCAGTTAGGAAAAGAGCCTTCTTAGTCAAGTTCCTAAAGAGACGCTTCATGTAGAGGTTCGAAAGGACTCGACATTAACAGTCTAAGACTAAATCCAGGTTTTCCAAGAAGGAGGCCTCGCCTGAGGTATCTTGGATGTCTCAAATGATCTCAGGAGATCGTGAAGATCCCTGTTATCAGACAGGTCTAGTTCTCTGTGTCGGAAGACTGCCGACAGCATGCTCTTATATCCCCTTGATGTCGGGGACCGCCAGCTTCTGCACATTTCTTAAAATAGCAGGAAATCGGCTATCTGGCTCACAGAGGTAGAGGAAGAGGAAATTCCCTCCTTTCTACACCATGCCCTGAAGGAAGCCCACTTCGACTGGTAAACAGCTCTCGAGGGACGTTTCTCCTAGCATTGGCGATCGCCTTTGCAGCTGCTTTAGAAAAAACCTCTCGCTCTGGCCAGTTTTTTGATAGTCTGAACGCAGTCAGACCCAGAGCGGAGAGGGTTTCGGTGATACTTGCGAAGTGGGGCTGTCTGAGTAGATCTTTCCTCCAGGCAATGTCCTCGGAAAGTCTATGAAAAAAAAATGAATGACATTACCTCTGTGAACCATTCTTTCGCTGGCCACATCGGGGCGATCAGGGTCAACCTCGTCCCCTCCGATGCCGCGAACTTCCTTACTACTTCCCCCATGATCTTGAATGGCGGGAAGGGCATATAAGTCCAGGTTCGTCCAGCCCAGAGCAGAGCGTCTATCGCGACTGCTCCTGGATCCAGCACAGGAGAGCAATAAAGAGGCAACCTCTTGTTCTCGACGTTGCAAATAGGTCGACTAACGGACACCCCCACAGTCTCCAGAGCTCTCGACAGACGTCCTGGTGCAACGTCCATTCCGTCGGCAGGATCTGATCTTGTCGGCTGAGAAGGTCTGCTCTGACGTTCTGGACTCCTGCGATAAATCTCGTCAGGATCCTTATCCGTCTCGCATCTGCCCACAGCAGAATCTCCCTCGCTAAATAAAACAGAGGACGGGAGTGTGTACCTCCCTGCTTCTTTAGGTACGCAAGGGCTGTGGTGTTGTCCGAGTTGACCTTGGACTACTTTCTCTGCAACCTTTTGTTGGAAGAACTGTAGCGCCAGAAAAACCGCCGCTAGTTCCTTTACATTGATGTGCCAGGACACCTGTTTCCCCCCTCCAGGTGCCTGACACTTCCTCCCCTCCCAGTGTTGCTCCCCATCCCGACACCGAAGCGTCGGAAAACAACACTAGGTCTGGGCTTCAGAAGCTTTAGGGACAACCCCTCTCGAAACTTCCGAGGATCTAACCACCATCTTAGATGGTTCTTCACCGATTTGGTGATGAAAAGGGTCGCATCCAGATCCTCTCTGACTCTCCATTCGTCTGCTAAGAAAAACTGGAGAGGTCTGAGGTGTAGTCTTCCCAGGGAAACAAACTTTTCCAGCGAGGAAATGGTTCCCAGCAGACTCATCCACTCCCTCGCCGAGCAAGCTTCCTTCCCCAGGAATGCCGAGACTTTCTCTAAGCCTTGCAGCTGTCGTTCCTGGGACGGAAACGCTCGAAAAGCCACTGAATCCATCTGAATCCCCAGTATCCACGATGGACTGTGTGGTAGGGTCAAATGCGACTTTTCGAGGTTGACCAGAAGTCCCAGGGACTTCGCCAAGGCCAAAGTGAAGTGAAGGTTCCTTCAGACACCTTTCTTCTGACGATGCTCTGATAAGCCAATCGTCGAGATACAGGGACACTCTTATTCCTGCAGAATGTAACCATCTCGCTACGTTTTTCATGATCATGGTAAATACCATCGGAGCCGTGCTTAAACCGAAACAAAGGGCTCGGGAATTGCCAAACTTTGTCCCTTAGCATAAACCTCAGAAACTTTCTTGAAAGAGGGTGATAGGCACGTGAAAGTATGCGTCCTGTAGGTCCAAGGACACCATCCAGTCGCCGGTCTTAAGGCTCCTAGAACCGACTGAGGTGTTTCCATCTTGAATTTTTTCTTTTTTTTTTTTTTTTTTTTCCCTTTTCCACGAAAAGATTCAGGCTGACTTACGTCCAAGACTGGACGCCACCCCGACGACTGCTTTGGTACCAGGAAAAGTCTGTTGTAGTATCCTGGTGACCCCAGGTCTAAGACCTGCTCCACCGCTCTTTTCATGATCATTTGTTCCAAAAGATCTAAAAGAACCTGATGTTTCTCCCCTTGATATGACGGGGAAAGATCTCTGGGAGTCGTAGACAGAGGAGGAGGGTCCACAAAGGGGATCTTGTACCCCTGTTCCACTATCTTGAGGGACCACGCATCTGTATCTCTCTCTCTCGCACCCGCAAAGAACTTTAGCCTGGCTCCGACAGGCATCTGAAGGACTTTCTTTTCCACTTAGAGGATTTAGTTTGGAAGGAACCTCTTCCTCTTGCAAGTCCTCTCACCTCGAGAGCAGCTCTCGAGGGAGGAGCGCTACGAAAGGGCTTAACCTTCCTAGGAGGTTCGTCCAGAGACGCGACGTTTGGTAGGGACTGCGGGACGTCTTGAAGACTGGGCTAGGGATCCCTGGGTAACCTTTCTCTTTGTAGGCTCACTGCCAGGTCCCTTACCATAGCCTGGGGGAAGAGATGGCTCGAAAGAGGTGCAAAGAGAAGCTCTGCCTTCTGCGATGCGGAAACAGACCTCGTCGTAAAAATTGCAGAACAGCGCTCTCTTCTTGAGGAAAGCAGTGCCGAAATGAGACACTAACTCTTCCGAACCATCCCTGACGGCCTTGTCCATGCATGACAACACATTGGACAGCTCCCCCAGACTCAAAGAATCAGGACTCCTAGATTGAAGATCCAGGACTCCTAGGCACCAGTCTAGGAAGTTAAAGACTTCCAGAGTCTTACAGACCTTTCATGTGATGGTCGATCTCCGTTGGGGTCCATGAAATCTTAGCTGACGATAACAGTGATCTCTTCTGGCGTCCACCAGACTAGCAAAGTCCCCTTGTGAAGAAGAAGGGATCTTAACTCCTACTTCCGCCTTGGTCTCGTACCAAATGCCGCCTTTCCCACTGAGTCTTGAAGGAGGAAGGGCGAAAGTCGACTTGCCCTGATCCTTCCGACGTTCCATCCAATCTTGCAATTTCTTGAATGCTCCTCTTAGTGGACAAGGAAGTCTTCATCTCCACCACTTCCGAAACCTTGCTCGACTTCGAAGACGAAAACTGAGAGGGAGGAGACTTAGGAGCTGCAGGCTGGAACTTCTCGCCAAACAAGGAACGTAAAGGCGAACCAGCACCTTGTAGTCGGAGACTGACGACTCTGACGGCTGTTTCTTCCTCCACTGAATCCGCTGGACTACTAAACTCTCCTTCCTCCCGAAGAGGCAAAGGAGATTGAACCTCTGGAGAGGGCGTGCGCCCAACGGGTCTAGCCTTCAACAAAGGCTTTCGAGGAAGACTAAAATCAGTCTCTTCAAAGCGACGACCTTCTGTCGATCTCTAGAGCTCGAACCACGACGAGCGTCCTGACCGCGCTGCGCGTCAAGAGAGGTTATTCTTAGTCTCTCACGAGGAGCGTCCTTTACTTCTCACGCTCAAGCGTCCTGCTTTCGCTTTCAAAGCGTCCTTCTGAGCGCTCTCGAAAGTCTTCTCCGCAGGCAAAGCGTCAAGCACATCATCCCGACGAGCGTCTTCGAAAACGTCCTGCCGAGCGTCATCAAAAGCGTCCTCCAAGGCGTCCTGTCGAGCGTCCTCAAAGGCGTCCTGACAGTACGGGTGGAGACAGAGACGAACGAGGAGACGGAGAAGGAGACTGCCTCGTCCTCTTGACAGGCAGTCTAGCGTCCTTCCTTCGTTTAGGCTCAACTGCTGCTGGGCGAGTCTTCCGAGCCATCAAGGCCGACAATTGGTCTTGAAGCGACGCAAGAATGCTCTTCGTAGGTGAAGAACCGAGAGGCGGTTGAAGGGGCTGCGCCTGCGGGAAGGGACGAGGGGCGGGGGGACGCCTCCTTCCTTCTCAAAGGAACAGCAACCTGCCTCTCCGAGGCGCGAGAGAAGCGTTTCTCAGCGTCGTCCTCGGACGACGTCCTACCTCTCTTCTGTGGAGGAAACGCGTCATACGACGCAGGCGAAGACCGCAACGAGAGCGGAGAGAGGGGACGTAAAGCGTCCTCCCTAGGAAAAGTCCTTTTTTCAGCGGACGCGAGTCACTCCGGGCGCTCCAGCCCCTTGCGCGGGGAGGGCGCCTCGGAGGACGAAAAACAGTCCTTAAGGATGCGAGCCTGAGCACGCTCCTTGGCAGCCTGGGAAGCAGCAACAGGTCCTGCCGAAGGACGCCAGATCGGTGGGGAGCCCCCGTAACCCTCTTGCGGCTTTCGACATGCCCACTCCCTGAGGTCTGGGAGTCCGACAGAGGTCTAGACCTAGAGGCATTAGGGTGGGCCGATCTGACGCCCCCTCCACAACACTAGGGGCACGATCACACACTTTATTCGAGCCGTTTTCAAGGGCCAACACTTTGGACTCTAGAGTACGTAACGACTCTAGAATCAGAGAAAGGCATTACCTTCTCCAGACACAGAACTAGGGCCCTCAGGCAACAACACAGGATTAGGTGAAGCAAATTCTACTGGTGTTAATATAGGCGAAATGTTACTTCCCTTACCTTTCGTAGAACCGCTCTTAGAGGAAGACCTCCTGATCCTATCGCGCTCCAACTTACGCCGATAGGATTCATACACCTTCCATTCATCCTCAGTCAAACTTTTGCATTCAATGCAACGATCAACCAGCAAACAAACATGCCCCCTACACCCCATACATACTGTGTGGGGGTCTACCGATGATTTCGGTAGCCTCACCTTGCAATCACTTCTCACACACACTCTGAAGCTCACTGAACTTGATCCCGACATCACGTTCAGAGAAAAGCCAATCCAAAATTCAAAAACAGTCCACTATCGCGTATGCCAATCCAACAATCCAGAGTCAAAACCAAAAGTCAATCCAGATACTTATAACGAGTCAAATCCAAAAATCCTGGGCGGAGGTCTGTAAACAGGTGTTTACCGACCGGCGACAGAAAAAAATATGAATAGAAAATGGGAATGGTTCCTGATATCCGCCTCCCAGCGGCGGGAATGGGTACTACCACCTGGCCGCCCACTGCGTGTGCCGCGAGTTTTGAAATTCTGTCGGACTTCGGAGAATACAGCTATATATATATCTGCCAAGTAAGTCTCATGAACAAATTAACTCTTCCAATATCATTGAATTGTTAGTGGGTACATTTGCCAAATTTTTATCTTTACTGTGTAGTTCCAGGTTATTTTCCTCTTGGTCCGAGCAGGGCTCGATGGTATTAAGAATTAAAACATAATTAGTTTTGTTTCTTATCTTTGACGTCTGAATTAATTGCTGTCTGTCCCCCTGTACTCCTTCCCCCTCTTCGGCCACCTCTCTTGATACCTCGCCTGTAGGGATTGAACCTATTCCTGAACCCAAAGCTTCCCCTGAATCCTCTGTAAAAGTTAAATTTCCCTCTGGGGTAGCCCTGATGCTTGCCAAAGTTGAACCTTCCACCTCTAGAGATAATGTCCCCTCCTCTATGAAGGGGACCGCCTCGAAAGCACGAAGCAATAGCTTTCCTTTGATCATCTGATAAGACCCATATATCATTAGTTTTAGCTTTAATAATAGCATTTCTGGTATCTAAATTGAGGTTCCTGGGTAAAGATCTACTTCTGAATGAGCGGATTAAACTTTTAATCAGATCAATGTTTCCTTTACGGAAAGGCCCAATTATCACTTTAGGTTAATGAAATCAATATCGTTAATCTTAGAGGGGTAAGCTAATTGCGCCAGAGCTGCATGCCCTTGAAAAGAAGATATAGCCATTTTAATGTTTTCAATATCAAAGTGAAATTTCTTCTTGAAATCTTCATTAAACAACCTGCCACTTGGCCAAAAGTTCAACTTTGGCAAATTTATCAATTTGAAAAGGTCTGCAAGTTCTTTATTATGATTACAAACAAAGAATTGATCATGAGAGTTCTTGTTTCCTTCACTTAATGTTAATGCAATTAAGGAGTCATTTAATTGTATTTTCCCATCTCTATGAATGGAGGCCACAGCATTAAAATTGTTAGATATATAAGTAGGAATAGGTTTGTTAAAGGTAAGCGGGTTAAATTCTTCATAGTCACTACTATCTTCTTTATAAGTTGTAAATAATTCTTCATTTGCACCCTCAGGTAAATTTACTTTACGGCGAGGGCGCTTAGGAGGAGGAGTATTGTCATTCCTTTTTGCAGTCGAACCACTTCTGCAATAGGAGTGAAAACCTACACTCAAATTTGATAAAAGTTTAACTGATGTCTATAATATGGCTCATGAATTTACGAATCAGGTTGGACAGCAGCAGACCTAGAAGGCTGAAGCCAGGCAATCGGGTTCTAGGCTCAAATGGCCTTCATCAGTTAATTCAGGTCAATCGGCATCCTCTCACTAATATCCCATACTTAAATTTATATAGCCTCTACAGTAATCATCTTATATTATTTATATAGCCGATCTGTCAGAAATTCTTAAGACGCAGTTCCTCATGGTAAGGGGTAAACCATTATATCGAAAGGAAACGTTGTGGATATAAATTTCTACCCTTAGCTGAGGTAGGGCGCAATTATACCGCCTTTGACAGGAACCTCCAGTTAAATGTCGACGATAGGATCTCGGTGGGATAGGCGGAAGGGAGCAGCTAATAGGTAGCCTAGATTGACGTAGTATGTTAAATTCAAAGTTAGAAAAAGTTAGGCTACTTAGGCTACTCGGCTCTTTGGAACATAAGGCAAAACTAGTTAACACCTCACCTTACAACATTACTAATTACCTTTGGCATATAAGTATCTAGTCCTTATAATGTTTAGGCTCACTTTACACATAGTTTAGGATTATATGATAATGTACTTCGGTCTCGAAATTTATCTATTCTCAACTTTTACGATTATAACTACCGCACGGTCCGTTCCGGCTCATTGTTTACCTTTTACTGCCATGCTTGTGACGTCATCAGTCTATTTCCGCTGCTATTCAAGACGTTTTTATATAAAAACAGAATATTAAACCTTACACTTTCTCCACTAGTTTCAATAATGTTTGATTCTGTAATAATAACAATTGACGAATTTCACTATTGGAAGGTTCCTGGCTGGTTTCTTCCGTTTTGGGACATCTCTTCTTTTTCGGTTGTGTCGGTGGAATATTGTCATCATCACTAGTTTCGCTAAGATTATACACATCTTCTGATACTACGACTTTTTTGGACATTTTAATTGGTTGATTAAGTCGTTGTCCGTTGTAACAATAATTAGGGGAGGGTTGTAGTAATGGTGAGGTGTAACAGGTGTTGCCTGTGTCCTGTCAACTTCAAATATGGCGGTTTGGTTCCTGTCAACTCGCATGTTTCTGGTTGCTCCAACCCGATGGGCGTGGTTTGTGCTCGCTTACGGCTGTCTGGGGGAGGAGCCAGGGGTGTGTCATAGCAAAACCAGTGGGTCTGAAAGGCTGAAGCCTCTCTCTCTAGAACAGCAGTTCCCAAGTAGAACTCCAGGTCGGCATGTCTCTCCCTATCCTCTACACTCGACACATTGAAAGAAGCGGAAGGAGAAATGTCCCCCAAAGGGTAAGAGAGAGACGGGGAAGCTTACATGGATGAAGGAAAGAAAATTACGTACTGGTCACCAAGGGAGTCAAAGGGGGCGAACATCCCTCCGACGACGCCTTGGAAGACTTACACAGCTTCTCTTCCTTCCCTTGTATCTCTCCCACTGCTCTACCAACCAAGAGATACAAGGGTCACATGTATTTACTTTATCACACTCACGGCCTCGGCACTTAGCGCAAAGGGCATGAGAGTCCACATCAACACTTGAGCAAAAAGCTCCAAATTTCTTGCCCCCTACTCCAGGACACAGTCGCCGCGTAGATGGGGGCGAGAGGGCTTATCAGATTTGTGGGTTTGCATGATAAAAAATAATACTAACACATAAAAACAAATATACAAGGCAAAAGAAATAACACAGAAAGATCTCAAAACAGAGGTGGGCAGAGAGAATGTCCACACACAACATCAGCCAAAAGCAAAGTGGAATGTTTACGTCCAGTTGGGCGGGATTCCTGACTATTGGACTAGCAGTTACTGCCTAACTACCTTGTTATTAGAATCTTACAATCAAGTTCCAGATGCGCTGAAAGTAATTCCTTATGTAAAGGACCGATGGTTTGTATAACGTGTAGGAACAAGTTATACATTACTACTTCAATGTATCCGATAATATTGTGTGTATTTCATATTATTGTGATATAAAATAATAACATAGCTGTCAATGTTTTGGTTTGGAAATCAGCTGACGGCGAATACGAGTTTATTTTGCCGTATTTAACTCAGTTCTGTGGGAATTTTCTTGCTTCTAGTTAGCATAAACAAATATCTAGATTCTTTACTTATATGAGAAAAGGCAATTTTTTGTTATACAATGAATTTTTAAGTCAAAATATGGCTTGAATAAGTCTAGTTGTGAACTAAATTTTTTTTTTGTCAACAGATTGCATTGGGAGCATGTTTATTGCATAAAAAATAAAGACCTGATTCCATTGCTATTTTCACTTGATTTCAACGTAATACAAGCTTTATGTTATTTATTTATCTTTTATTTGCGTGAAAACAACAGTAAAATGTGTTGTTTCAAGCCCATAGTTTTGTTTAAAATGATTTTCTCTCGATTTTTATTAAAATTATTTTTTCTCGATTTTAACTGCAGTTGTTTGATGGCATAACTTTACTAGAGATTTATCCTTGTTCCCAATGCACAATAACAGTTATTAGTAGCTAAACAGTTTTCTCAGCTTCAGCTACAACTTGGTTTCAATTCAACAGCATATTTCCTTGCTGATCTTTGATCTATAGCAAATAAAGTTATTACATAAAAATACATCATTCCTATTCTACATAACGTCATTTATAACATAACTATGGTAATTGTTTACTATCGTATGATGGTTGAAATACAAGCAAACAGATGTTGCTGTTATCCAATTCGGTTGTACTTAGCAAAAAAGTACAGAGTTCCCCAAGTCCAGGAACGTAAACCCCCTTGTTACTATTATTTCATATGGGAAAAATATGTTTAAATGACACGTTATTAATTAACGCGAGTTCTCCCGGAACGTAATTCTCGTGTTAATGGATAGGTAACTGTACTGAATTCCTAACTCTAGTAATATTTCCTACGTGAAGAAACAGACTCTGAAACTATGTGATAAATACCTGTATCTGTCTGCGTTGTGGAATATTTTGTGGGGGAGATCGTACGCTACATTCAACAATTGGTTTCTCGTCATCTTCAGTTGGCACTCCGAGAAACTGCTTTATCTGGTGTGTCGCATCATACTTCCTACCCTGCCAAACTCCATCGTCTCCTCTGTTGCCACTACCTCCCCCACTTGGCCCTTCCATGGTCACAGCTTAAGGGTGCTTACTGTGAGAGAGAAAGAGGTTTCAAATTTAAATTTTCCTCATGAGATTAGGGTAAATAGTAAAATATAGGTCAACCATCACTAACCTAGCATCATTGGGACCTGCAGGGATTTTGCCAGATTACAGAGTGGTTAGGTTAGAATACACTTAACCCAACAGTTAACCACCTCACCCTACCTTTAACATATCCTGTAAATCTGTACAATTTGGTGAATAAGGAAAAAATGAAATTTTCATTATTAAAATGAAGTTTTATTGTATACTTACCGAACAATTATAGAGCCGTGATTTCCACGAGCGGCAGGATACTAAATTCAAATTTAGCGCGTCGGCGTCGCCAACACTGGTGGTGATGACGTCATCTCCCTCCACTCGCGGGAGAACCAGGTACAACTGCCCAGGTGAATCCAATTCTTTCTGCCCGTCCGTCCACCTAAGGGAGGAGGGTGGGTATAATCATAATTGTTCAGTAAGTATACAATAAAACTTCATTTAATAATGAAAATTTCATTTTTATTGTAGTGTCTTACCGAACAATTATAGAGCTGATTACACATTTATGGGAAGGTGGGATTCAGTGGACCACTAGTATTTTTAAATGGTTACATTTATTGCAATACCAGTAAACACTCAAGGTGTCTGTTGTACCTTACCTTGTAAGAGAGCTACAGCAGACTGTTACTGCCTCTGGTCGGTGCTCTTCTTACTATTGTAGAGGAATTGGAATTTGACCAAAGTTAGCCTCTACAGGAGTGGAATCCTTCCGTAGTTCAAGCGAGTCAAGGCTGACTGACGGAGGATAGTAACAACAAAGATTTGCCCTTGCCCTGGCTAAGACCAGAATTCAATCATGCAAAACATTTGTCACCCCAACACCAGATTTAAAAACATATATAACCCAACCATTGTAAAATCTGACCTAACAGACTGGTGAGTATCTCAGGTACTCAGTACCCCCAGCTTCCCTTGAACTCGACAACCTATTCAAGGTGAAAAGTTAGCATAGAGGTGACGACCCCTGTGCCGTTTCTCCCAACACCATGCCAGAAACCGCCACCGGACCTAACGTTTTACAATTCTCGAAAACCGTTTCTATCTCTTTGAGATAATGACTCGCAAAAACCGAATTCGATCTCCAGAACGTGCTCTGAAGAATCGAAGCTAAAGATAAATTCTTTCTGAATGCTAAAGAAGTTGCCACTGCTCTAACCTGCGTGAGCTTTAACTCTCAGAACGGAACAAAGATTGGTCGTTCTCGGACTGCGAGTGAGCTTCCCTGATAAGCTCTCTAATAAAGAACGATATAGCATTCTTAGAAAGAGGACGAGAGGGATTTTGAACCGAGGTCCAGAGCTTAGAAGATTGTCCTCTAATACCCTTAGTGGCAAACAGATACTGCTTAATAGCCCTGACTGGACATAAGAGCTTTTCTTCCTCCTCATGTCCAACCAAATCAGATAAGTTCCTTACCACAAAACTCCTCGGTCAAGGATTAGAAGGATTCTCATTTTTGGCTAGAAAGGTCAAAGATACCGAAAATACAGCATTGCCTTGAGAGAAACAGACTCTTTTGTCTATAGCGTGCAATTCGCGTGACACGCTTTAGCAGAAGCTAGTGCAATAAGAAAAAAAGTGCCTTCTTAGTCAAGTTCCTGAGTGAAGCCGACTTCAAAGGCTCAAACGGTGGCCCCATGAGGACTTAAGCACCACATCTAAGTTCCAAGTCACTGTATCTTGCGGGAGCTTAGTGGTTTCGAAAGACCTAATGAGGTCCGACAGATCTGAATTGGAGGAAATATCCAAACCTCGATGTCGAAAAACCGAAGAGAGCATGGCTCTATATCCTCTGATCGTCGAAGGAGCCAGTTTCTTAGAGTTCCTAAGAAATAGAAGAAAATCTGCTATTTCTGTTAAAGAGGTCGCAGAAGTAGAGACTTTAGCACTTCTACACCACTCTCTGAAGATTCTCCACTTCCCTTGATAGAGTTTGTTAGAAGACTCTCTCCTACAACGAGCGATAGCTTCTGCAGCTCTTTCTTGAAAATCCTTTCGCTCTGACAAGATTCCGGACAGTCTGAACCCTGTCAGAGCTAGAGCGGACAAGTTTTGTGGAACCTCTTGAAGTGCGGTTGTTTGAGAAGCCACTTCTCTGGAGGAAGAAGTCTGGGGAAGTCTACTAACAACTGGAGAAGGTCCGGGAACCACTCTTTCCTGGGCCAAAAGGGAGCGATTAACGTTAGTGTTACATTGCTGTGCGACATGAACTTGTTCAGCACCTCTCTTATTAGACCGAACGGAGGGAATGCATAAGCTTCCAGACCCGACCAATCCAACAGCATTGCGTCCACCGACCAAGCTAGAGGATCTGGGACTGGAGAACAAAAGAGAGGAAGAGGACGGTTTTGTTCCTTTGATGTCCGCGAACATGGTCCTTATTTGACGGTCGTCCCCAAAGGCCTCCAAAGTTTTCTGATAAATCTTGTTGTCCAAAGTCCACTCCAGAGGTAACACTTGCTGTTGACGACTTAACTCGTCCGCCAGAACGTTCATCTTTCCCGGAACAAATCTCGGGACTAGCTGAACCTTCGCTTCGTTTGACCACAGGAGGAGATCCTTGGCTACTTCGTACAGAGAGAAAGACTGAGTCCCCCCCTGTTTCCGCACGTACGAGAGAGCCGTGGAGTTGTCGGAATGCACTGCCACTTCTCGACCTTCTACTAAACTCCGAACAAATTCGTCTGAGCCCCAAGAAAATTGCTAACAGTTCCTTTACATTTATGTGGAACTTCTTCTCCTTCTCCGACCAAGCTCCTGAAGTCCGTTGATTTCCCAGTAGGGCTCCCCAACCTGTGTCCGATGCGTCGGAAAAGAACTGTAGGTTCGGGAGGATGGGTCGTAAATCTAACCCTTCTTCCAACCTTGCTCGAGAGAGCCACCACCTTAGGTCCTCTTTTATTTGATCTGTGACAGGAAGGTAATCGAGTCTGGTTGTGTCTTCCTGCACCAAGAGGCTCTCAGGAAAAACTGCAGAGGTCTCATGTGCAGTCTTCCCAACGTCACAAATTTCTCCACTGACGTCAATTTGCCCAGGAGCCTCATCCACTGATTGGCAGAACTTACCTTTTTGTTCAAGAACTCCTGAACTGTCTCCAGACAGCCTTGAACCCTCTTCGGGGACAGAAAAGCCCGAAAAACTTGAGCATTCAGAATCATCCCCAAATAAAGGATGCTCTGAGATGGAACCAACTGGGACTTCTGTTTGTTGACCAGAATTCCTAACTTTCTGGCAAGATCCAGAGTTGTTCCAAGGTCCTTCATGCACCGACTCTCTGATTCCGACCGGAGAAGCCAATCGTCCAGATAGAGGGAGATTCTTACTCCTAATATGTGCAGCCAGCTTCCTATCGGGGATAGAACCCTGGTGAAAACTTGAGGAGCGGTCGCTAGTCCGAAGCAAAGCGCCCGAAACTGAAACACCTTGCCTTCGAACATGAACCTCAGGTACTTCCGAGATTCGCGATGTATCGGAATGTGAAAATAAGCGTCTTGCATGTCCAGAGAGACCATCCAATCCCCCTGTCTGATGGACTCCAGAACCGACCGAGTGGTCTCCATATGAAATTTTGTTTTCTGGACATGCAAGTTCAGGGCGCTCACATCCAAAACCGGCCTCCAGCCCCCTGATGACTTGGGAACTACAAAAAGGCGATTGTAAAAGCCTGGAGGAAAATCCCCTTCTATCTGTTCTATCGCTTCTTTGAGAACAAGCGCTTCCACTTCTGCGGCTAGCGCCAGAAATTTGTCTGAGCCCGGAGAGTATGCCTGGAATGGAATTGGCACAGGTGAGAGCGAGGGAGGTGAAACGAGAGGAATACGATAGCCGAACTTGAGTACTTGCACTACCCAGGCTTCTGCTCCTCTGTTTTCCCATTCCTCCCAAAAACATAGCCAGCCTGGCTCCCACTGGTGCATGAAGAACCGAGCTTTCATTTGGAAGGTTTGTTAACCTTGGCCGAGGCCTTAGACTGAGGTCGCAAATTCGACTTCGGCCGAAAGAAGCGCTTGGGTTTTCTCCCTCGAAAAGGCACTTGGGCCAGAGGAGAAACCGAAGGAACAGTCTCCACAGGAGCTTTAGGTCTCTTAGTAGACTGTGCCAGTAAATCCGAAGTAGATTTCTTATCTAGCGCAGACGAAATTGACAACACTACATCGTCTGGAAAGAGGTTATCTTTCACAAAAGGAGCAAACAAGAGAGCAGACTTCTGTTGGGAAGTAACCCTTTTAGAAGCAAAAAGGAGCACCAAAGTTGCCTTTTCTTAAGGGTACCAAAGGCGATGAGCGAAGCTAACTCATCACATCCATCCCTAATGGATTTGTCCGCACAGGACAGAACACCAATCCAATCCTCCGCTAACTCCTGAGAAAGAGAAGGACAATCTTCGATCTTGGCCGCTAAAGCGCCAATAGTCCAATCAAGGAAGCTAAAGACTTCCAAAAGTTTAAATTGATTCTTTACAACGTGGTCCAACTCAGGCGCTGTAAAGAAAACTTTCGCTGCGGCGAAAGCAGATCTTCTAGAGGAGTCGATTAAACTGGAGAAGTCTCCCTGGGAGGAGGCAGAAACTCCCAGAGAAGGAGCTTCCCCAGTTACATAAAACCTATACCTCTTACGAAGCAACTTAGAGGGAGGGTAAGCAAAAAGAGCCTTCCCTAAGTCTCTTTTCATAGACATCCATTTTTCAGTCTCTTTCAATGAATGTCTAACCGCTTTAGATACTCATTGAAGGAGCGGGGGTTTTGCCTCTGGAAGTGCCTCTTCCTTGAGGGGCTGGCTTCGAGGAAGATCCAGATCGAAAGAGCTTCGATTTCTTGGCAGAAGAGACCCCAGAAGACGATGTACTTGCTGGTCTCCTCGATGTGTGAGCCAGAAGGTCTTGGGTTGCTTTCTCTTGCAGACTCGCGGCTATGTCCTTTACCATAGACTGGGGGAAGAGATGGTCTGAAAACGGAGCGAAGAGCAAATCCGCCTTTTGCGCTGGAGAGACGGATTTAGCTGTAAAGTTACAGAAGAGTGCTCTTTTCTTAAGAAGTCCCGTGCTGAAATGAGCAGTCAACTCCTCAGAACCATCCCTGACGGCCTTGTCCATGCAAGATAATACACTGGACAGCTCCCCCAGACTAATGGAATCAGAACTCCTGGACCTGGCATCCAAAACTCCTAGGCACCAGTCGAGAAAATTAAAGACCTCTAGAGTCCTGAAGAGGGCTTTAAGATGAAAATCTAACTCGCTATGAGTCCAAGAGACTTTCGATGATGACAGAAGGGCCCTTCTGGAGGCATCCACAATGCTCCCAAAATCACCCTAAGCCGAGGCTGGAAGTTTAACTCCGACGTTTTCTCCCGTCTCGTACCACATACCCGCTGCTTTCCCGCAGAGTCTTGAAGGCGGCAGAGCGAAAGAAGTCTTGCCTGAAGCTTTCCTCCTCTCCATCCAATCGTGGACTTTACGAAAGGCTTGCTTAGTGGAAAGCGACTTCTTCACTTTCACAAAGCCCAAGACCTTAGATGCTTTGGATGAAGAAAATTGAGAGGGAGGAGTGCGAGGAGCTTCAGGCTGAAAGGTGTCTCCAAACTCTGATTGGAGAAGACGAGTCAAAACCTTGTAGTCAGTCTAGACGGGAGCCAACTGCTCCTCCTCGTCCACTTCGACGAAAGCGTCACTAACTTCCTCTTCAGAAACTGGAGAAGTTGAGGAAGTACAGAAGAACCTCGAGCAGAACGGTGTGCAGTAGAAGAAAGAACATCTTGTGCTGAAGAATTCTCAATAAAGAAAGCGCTGCGAACAGGTAGAGTTCCCGCTTCCACCTGAGCTTGCGGTGGTGTGGAACTGGCGTCCGCAGGTGCGCGCTTGACGTCTGATGCCGCACGTCTGGCGCCGACTGGAGCGCGCTCGACATCCACTAGTGCACGCCTGGCGTCCACTGGCGCGCGCTGAGCGTCCACTGACGCGCGCTTGACTTGCAATGAAGCTCGCTCAGCGTCCACTGAAGCGCACTTGACTTGCACTGAAGCGCGCTCGGCGTCCACTGAAGCGCGCTTCCGAACATCAGGTTTCACAAGAGCGGGTAATACCGCTTCCCGAGAGTGAGAAACGAATTTCTCACCTCCTCTAGAGAGCCGCTGAGGAGCAGAACGAACTCTAAAGGGAGACTCAAACGGAGAGAGAGATGAGAGAGGAGAAGGAGAGGGAGAACGTCTCGACTTCTTCACAGGAAGACTGTCATCCTTCCTACGGCGACGCGGAAGTCTCTCTCTAGAAGCAATCACATCCTGAAGTTGCTGCTGCAGCGATTGAAGAATCTTCCTGGTAGGTGAAGCCTCCTTTTCTGGGGAGGGGCTGATCCTGTGAGCAGGAAGAGTGGCGATGGGGGGACGGCCTGACTCCTTCCTACTCCCAGGAACCGCCACTTCACGCACTCTAGCGCGACTGCGGCGCTCGAACGAGTCACCTTCTAGCGACTCCACGTCCGAAGAATCCTTACGCTTCTTCTGCGGCGGAAAAGCAGCGGACGCACTATCAGGTGAAGAGCAAAGTTCCGGAGAACAACTTGGACGTGAAGCGTCCCAAACACAAACCGTCCCTTTCAGCGGACGTGATGCAGCATGAGAGCTCCACCCCTTACGTGGGGAGGAAGCCTCCGAAGACGAAAAGCACTCCTTGAGGAGACGTGCACGCGCACGCTCCTTGGCAGTCTGGGTAGTTTCATCAGAAGCTGCCGAAGGCACGCCAGATCGGTGGGGGTTCCTCGTAACCCTCCTTCGGCTTTCGACATGCTCTCTCCCCGTAACCTGGGAGTCAAGCACTTTTGCTCTCAAGAGCCATCACTTTCGATTCCAAGTTACGAATCGACTCTAGAATCAAAGATAAAGTATTACCTTCTACAGACACTGCTTCAGGGCCCGAAGGCAACACTACAGGGTTAGGAGCATTAACTACAGAAGGAGGGTTAACAGGAGAATCATTATCTTGCCTACCTGAAACACTCCTAGAGGAAGACCTCCTTAACCTATCCCGTTCAAGTTTCTTAAGATAGGTTTCATACGCCTTCCACTCAGAATCTGTTAAGCTTTCACACTCCTTACAGCGGCTTTCAAACGCACATTCATGCTCCCTGCAACCTTTACATACAGTATGTGGGTCTACTGAAGCTTTCAGTAGCCTACCTCTACAGTCAGACTTAGAGCAAAATCTAGCGCTAGCTGAACTAGACCCGACATCTTATCCAAAGAAAAATCTATACCAAAATCAATTCAATCCACTATTAACATGTGCCTAGCCACCGATCCAAGTCAGATAACCAAAAAAAAAACAAAAGGGATACTCAAGTAGCCAATAAGTTTCCAAAATCTAGACAGAGGTGCTGCAAACAGATGTTTACAACACCGGCGACAGAAAAATGATATTGTTATGATACAATAAAGTTTGTTCATACTTACCTTGCAGATATATATTATACGTAGCTGTATTTTCTGAAGTCCGACAGAATTTCAAAAACTTCCGGCACATGCAGTGGTCGGCCAGTGGTTAGTACCCACCCTTCCGCCGCTGGGAGGCGGGTATCAGGAACCATTCCCATTTTCTATTCATAATTTTATTGCCACTGTCCCCCGAGGGGAGGTGGGTGGGTACTTGATTATATATATCTGCCAGGTAAGTATGAACAAACTTTATTGTATCATAACAATATATCATTTTTGTTTCATGAAACTTACCTGTCAGATATATATAGCTGAATCCCACCATTGGAGGTGGGAAGGGACAGAATAGAAGGATTTTGGGAAACAAATGCATGCAGATGATTTACATCTTGGTTCCACCTGTTAGCATAGCTGGTTTCGTGGTTACTGCCACGTAAGTCTGCTTGTGCTACTAGAGTTGCCAGCGAGGTAGAGACCTATATAGCTGGTGCACTCCAGATGATCTGTCAACAGGGGCGAGACCACGACGTGACTAGACCATATTGACCATACCATGAGGGCTAAGAAGTAAAATAAATATATATATAAATATATATACCACCACCTGACCAACCTTGCCAAAGTTAAGGTGTGTTAACTAAGGCTTAAGAGTTAAGAAGTCGCCGTTGTCGGCGACTCAACAACTAAATTAAGAGCTCTTCCTAACCATTTTCTGCAGGATAGGATGAGTGGTACTTCTTGCCCCCAAGATTGTGTCTGCAGACACGTATGGCCCTAGCGAGCAGCAGATCTCATATGCCGTCTTCACATCCCGCAGGAAAGGTGTAAGCAAACACAGAGTTGCTTTCGCTTACAAAACGTGGTACTCACTATGTTACTGAGTGCCATGCTCTGTTGAAATGCTTCCGAGGCCGCGCCCTCACCTCGTGAGCATTCAGATCAAAAGATTTCAAATCTTTGTGCAAACACAATGAAGGAGCCTTTTGAAAGAACTCCTTAACACTAAAGCCAGGGTGTTCTTTGATATGGGCAAGTCTGGTCTTTTTCGGAACACTGCAGATTGTCCGAAGGACTTCGACTATCTTTAGTTTTATGTAGATAAAACTTGAGAGACCCGACAGGGCACAGGACTATCTCTGGCTCTTGCCCAATAACTTTTGCCATCCCTTGATTCCAAGCTCATGGCCCAAGACCTAGACGGGTTTCCATTCTTAGGCCACAATGGAAGGTTTAGCGAACACACCGCATTGTGTTCCCTAAAGCCAAAACTTCTGACGATGGCTTAAAACCTCACTTACCCTCTTTGTCGTATCTAGAGTGGTTAAAAAATAGGCCTTTCTGGTCACGTGCAATAAGTTAACCAAAAGGAGAGGTTCGAAATGCTTTGACATCAAGAACTTCAGACTACGTCTTAAGTTCCATATAGAAAGCTTCGATCTGGACATGCACAGTCAGTCCGTCTGTACTAAAGTCAGGTGACCGACCAGTTGACCAGTCAGACGAATCAAGGACAGCAAGGCTGTACCCTGAAGACCATAAGGCACTATTCTTCGCTGAAGGATGAGTGTCTGGACTGCCTGGGCGATTCAAGCTAAGCAAACCTTGGGGGGTGTATCAACGTCGTTAGCGAATCAACTCCTGAGCAACTCCTGACTTGAGCTTCTGGTGCCAGGAGAAAGGAGCGAGGAGCAAAAAGGCGATTCAGTCCCGAAGGACGAATGCCTGACAGTCCAACCTGGTCTCATGTAAAACGATCATCGGGGGTGTATAAACGCAACCGACTTCGTCAACAAGAAACTCAGGGCTACTATATGTTGCTGTGATGGTAATTGCTTCATAGCAAAGAAAGATAAAGGAAAGGAGAACGCATCTTCGAGAAGTTCGGCAGCAAGGAGGTTTTCGCGCCACTGTTGGAGGCGCCTATGTTCGTGGTTGTTCCAGAATCGGCAGGAGTGTTGTGGATCTCGTCGTTACGTGAGAAACGCCGCGATTTCTGATGCAATACCTCCTCTAGATTCATCTAAGAAGTTCTAGAAATCCCTGGAGTCGGTGACGTTCGCCGTAGGCTCCGCCCCCAGAGTGCCGTATAAATACGACGAACGAACTTTGGAGAGCAGTGATCGTAGAAGAGAGAGATCATAAAAGTGATCACCAGTTAGTCACAGAGAGCCACAGATCAGATTATCAGTGAGAGATCAGCAGCAGCAGAGATCTTCGTGAGATACGAGAAAAAGGAAACGACGAAGTATCAATCAAAAGAAGAGTTGTTCGAGAGTTGGTTGGCTATTGGTCTAGTCGTCTTCAGGTGTGGTCTACCGTGTTATCTCGACGTCGAGCAGACTTCAGAGAAGAAAAGGTCCTGTTACAGGTGTTGAGGAATTCCTGCCTTACAAGAAGATTAGTTTCTGCAATACGAAGCCAAGAGGGTGTCCGCAATTGCCGATCTACATTTATGAAGCCACCTCTTCTAAGTGCCAAACTGTTTAGCAAGTATTCTTATTACCTCACTGTTTCCCCCAGTTCATGCAGTGTAAGATTCTATTGGTTTATGTAAATAGGAGATACCATTCTGCATTTACCTTTGTTAGTAAGCTTGTAAATAAACCTTTGTTGTGTTCGTGTTTCTTTCTATATTCATATCCCCAGTTTCAACTGTTTGTGTTGATATATTTTTTTTTATTATTAATTCATATCGAACCTGAAGCGGACCTCCCTCAGAGGCCGTAACATTGTGTCGATCCTTTCAGGATATTCCGACACTGTAACATTGTCTCTGAGATATCTAAGAGTCCGTAACAGTCGCCTGATCTCGCACGAGTGTCTGACTCAGAGAAAACAGGTGAGACAAAAAGTAGATGGTGAGCGAGTTTCGAGATTCCACAGAACTCAAAGATCGTGAAGGGCTTTGTTGTTTGACAGAAGCAAATCTCTGAGCCCAAAGGCCAACAACAACATATTTGCGTATTCTTTAATAGTTGTGACTGCCAGCTTATCCCATTCCTCAAACGGAAAGGGAAGACGGTAATCTTATGCTGTCAACATCTCGATAGTCTGAACGTGGTCAGACTCAGAGCGGAGAGGTTATAGGTACCTTTCGTGATAGAGTAGACCGACTCTCTCGGAAAAGGTCCTTGGAAAGTGAACTAGGAAGGACATGACCTCTGTGAATCTAGGATCTTGAAGGCCAACATGGGGCGATCAGCATCATTGTCGCTTCCTGTGACATCATAAATCATCTTATAACATTTCCTAAGCGTTTGAAAAAGGGGAAAAGAGACTAAACATCCATCCCCGTTCAATATCATAGGATGGCGTTTAATGGTACCGCTCCCGGATCGAGAATAAGGGAGCAGAGAAGAAGAAGCCTCTTCGTCCTCAACATAGCATAGAGATGAATGAAAGGACGTCCCTAAAGTCTCCACAACTCTCAACATACTTCTAAAGAAAGATTCCACTCGGAAGTCAGTAGTTGCTGCCGTCGATCGAGACGATTCGTACGGACTTTTGCAATCCTGTAACGAACCTCTAGAGGATAGTTACATTCTACGTCTCTTGTTATAATAGGCTCTTTCTCGTAAACCCGAACAGGGACCGAGAGAAGATACTTCCTAAGATATGAGAGAGCTGTGGAAGATCAGAGTTGATATGGACCACTGGTTCCAAAAACTCGTTTCGAGGACTTGAAGGACGACCGAATTGCTTCCACTTCTTTCAGATTATGATCCAGGACATCTGAAACACTCTCCAGATGTCCGGCACCTTCTTTCTATCACCTCAGGTGATACTTGATGCACTGAGAGATGTTCAGAATCATTCCTAGATCTCGAATAAAATTTCAGTTTCCCGGTAGGAAAAACATGTAGAGGTCTGAATTGCAGTCTATTCAGGGAAACAAATTTCTTTAGGAAGGAAATGGTCCCCAGCAAGCTCATCCATTCCCTCACACAGTATGTTTACTTCCCTAATAAGGCTGCGCTTTACCTAAGCAGGAGAGCATATAATAGTGCAATGTTGCAGTAGACTCGTAGTCCTACACCGTGCGTTAACGAGCACCGAAAGGAGTAAGAGATATCTCTGTTGAACATAGTAAGGCAAAACGAATGCAATGTTTATTCATTCATGTAAGAAATCCCCTCAATCTTAGGCTAAAGTCCGTGATTGTAGGAAAGAGATACAGTTAGTCAGTCAATCCCGCAGGAGAGACGTAACCGCCAGCACAGAGATAAGGTTAGTCAGTCAATCCCGCAGGCAAGAGAGACGTAACCTACCGCGCATGACAGCGCACGAGCTGGTACTGGCTCGGTTGGACTGGAGGACAGCAGCAGCTTACGATCGTCGTCTCTTAACTTTATGCCTTGGGTTGCAAGCTACCCTATTCTACGAAGAAATAGGTCCGTTATTTTTGAGCAGAAAGACTCTCAAGCTGGTATATTTAAGCAAAACAGAAAACGCTAAATATATAGATGCGTTTGTGTCGTCATAACACTACCATACAACGATTAAATGTCCTTAAAATAATAGACAATAGACCTCTCGGTTGCCATCCGAAGAGGTAACTACAGCAAGCGTATATGACTTGAACCAACCACTAGTAAAATAACGCAAGGCAAAATATGAAATTATATTACAATAAAGTTTGTTCATACTTACCTGGCAGACATATATAGCTGAATTCGGAAATAGCTACATACATATTCTGACAGGCAAGTTTCATGAACAAAACTTAGAGAATCGAAGCAGACAGCTCAAGCTTCTTATGTTATTGGACATAAGCGTTCATTGACGTAGTCTACAAGTCTATTTCTTGTACGAGTCTGCGAATGACGAATGAGAGCTCTTCCGAATCTTGTCAATAAGAGCTTATCCGCTTACGCAATATGAAGTTAATGAGATGTTTGTCAATGAGAACTAACCCATTTACGGGACAAAGAGATATTTTGTCAATGAGGGGATACCCACTTACTTGACAAACGATAGTATATTGTCAATGGGGGAAAGTCACTGAATTGACAAAACGTAATCCAGGAAGTCGAGCATTTTATTTTTTCGATTCCCGTCTCAAACGAGGAAGGGGCAAGAATCCTGTTAAGAGACTGGGCTTACGGCAGGTAGAACGACGATGTTCAATTCGGCAGCGTAGTCCCGACTAGAAACTAACAAAATCTATCATCTGAAAAACCCTTTCAGATGGGCTAAAAAGCTTGCAAAATTATCCTGGGAAGAGGAAGAAACTCTCCAACCAGCTTCCTCTCCCGTATCACAACTAATGCCTGCTGCAGCTTAAAATTTATTGGCAGTATGGCAAAGGAAGTCCTGTCTTGCGCTTTCCTGAAGAGCGTCCTTTTTAGGAGTGCCTTTGCAAGAATCCTACTGAACGTTGCCGAGAGTCCTGACGTGCAGGACGTCGAGCTTTTACATAACCCGTAACTGCCTTATCGCAAAGTCTTGACTGCGTAGAGCAAACGAGATCTTCCCTTGAGCTTTCCTTAACTCCATCCACCTTTGCGAAAAGCAATATAATATTGACAGAGACCTCTTGAATTCACGAAACCCGAGGACTTGCTGGGTTTCAAGGACCAAGTTGTCTGTTCACTTTAAGCTTCCTCCGAAGCACTGCTTACTTCACATTCTTTGCATGTGAGGTATAAGGTATCACCGAAGGTAGAGGTAAAAATTCTTGAGGCCCAAATCGTAAACAAGAGCTTGAAGAGTTCAACAGAAACGTTCAGCCAGGCGACACACCTGGCGTGTGCTCGGCGTCCACTGGCGCGCACGCTCGGTATCCACTGGCGCGCGCTCGGCGTCCACTGGTGCGCGCTTGGCGTGCACCCGCGCGCGCCTGGCGTGCACCTGCGCGCGCCTGGCGTCCATCCGAGCGTCCCGTCCAAGCCGAGCGTCAAAACAAGCGAGAGAAACTGCCTTCAGGGAAGAGCGAGATACATCTCGGAGAGAAATCCGACTGCACGAAGCAGTCTCAGGAGAAGGGTTAATCGTGTGAGAATACGAGGGGCAAGGGAACGCCTTCTTATTCTCACAGTAACAAAGCTCGGACGTCCGCTCTCAAAAGCGTCCTGCTACTAAGACTTCTTTTTCATATTTCTCGGTGGAAAGACGTACACGTGATCAGGCGACGTTCGCCTTCTTACTTCTCACTGAAACGCATAACGAGAGAGAGAGGACATGAAGCGCCCTCTTCTATAAAGCTTTTATTTAGAGGGCGCGAGTCCTTCCGAAAGCTCCAACCCCTGCGCGGGGAGGACGCTTCGGAGGACGAGAAGCAATCCTTCAGGATTCGTGCACGTGCACGCACTTTGGCAGTCTGGGGATTTTCATCAGAAACCGCTAAAGGCACGCCAGATCGGTGGGGGTTCCTCGTAACCCTCCTTCGGCTTTCGACATGCTCTCTCCCCGGGTCCTAGGAGTCAAGCAGAGGTCCCGGCCTAGAGGCGAAATAAGGCCGATCTGACGCACCCTCCACTACACAAGGGGCACTGTCATGCACTTAGCCCACTTCACTATTGCTCTCTAAAGCAAGCACTTTCGTTCTAAGTTACGAATCGAAAGAGTATTAGAGAAAGGGCAATAACCTCTACAGACACTGTTTTAGAGCCGGAAGGCAACATTACAGGGTTAGGAGTAACAATAACAGAAGTAGCACTCTTCACAACAATGAAGGAGAGCGATCACCTCTTGCAGACATATTCATAACCCGTAGGCCATACTACATGGTTAGGCAAAATAAAGTCTACAGGAAGGTTAGCAGGTTCACTACCCTGACTTTTGTTTACTGATTAATTGCGTACATACGAATCATACGTCTTCCTTACGGAAATGATATTGTTAAGATACAATAAAGTTTTGTACATACTTACCTGGCAGATATATACTTAGCTATAGACTCCGTCGTCCCGACAAGAAATTCGAATTTCGCGGCACACGCTGCAGTAGGTCAGGTGATCTACCGCCATGCCGCTGGGTGGCAGGGAATAGGAACGATTACCGTTCTAGAACCAGATTTTCTCTTCCACCTGTCTCCTGAGGGGAGGTTGGGTGGGGCCATCAATCGTATATCTGCCAGGTAAGTATGTACAAAACTTTATTGTATCTTAACAATATCATTTTTGTACATGGAACTTACCCAGCAGATATATACTTAGCTGATTGACACCCTTGGTGGTGGGAAAGAGACAACTATTTACTGAATAGACAGGTAAACAACATACGTTGTAGGTAATAAATAAATAAAACCTTGGTTCCTACTTGATCAGGCGGAAGACTCCATGGCTAATGCCTAGGAATCTGCTTCGCCTCAAGAGCCTCAGCGAGGATGTGACCTATGGCTAAGAGTTTCTTGTGGGTCTGTCAATGGGGTCTTATCCATTTACTCGACAGAGCCTCTTACATGACAATATGCCTATGCCTAGTGGCATAATTAAGGAGCACAACACCGATCCCGATCACCTGATCCTAAAAAAAAAAAACAACACGAGGGTTAGTGCTTAAGTTGAAAAGAGTTATCTACAAACTCCTTTCAAACAACCCAAAGAAAAAACACGACGTTAAAAAAAAAAATAAAGAAAATTTAACTCACTAGTTAAGGAATCAGTATCTGCTCCCTATCCCAGCAATGTATCCGCAGACACGTATCAACCAAGAGAGAAGGATCCCTCGAAGGTTATCTTGACATCCTTCGGATAATGGGAAGTCAACACAGAGTTGCATCTCCCGTATGTGACAGCTAATATGTCCTTATGACATATTGTTAGGGAAAGAACAAGAATTCGGAAAAGCTCGCACTTCATGCACTTTTAATTCTCAGCTGTTTGAAGGAATCATCAATGCACTTATCAAGTGCTTAGGAGATCACAATGTCTCAAAGAAGGCCAGGGCGTTCTTTGATATAGATCTCTTCTGGGTGAAGCCTGGAGCCTGGCTAGCGCTTCGTGCCTGGCAGGCGCCTAGAGCCTGTCTAGCGCCTCGCACCTGGCTGGAGCCTTGCGCCTGAATGGCGCCTAGAGCCTGGCTGGAGCCTCGCGCCTAGATGGCGCCTTGCGCCTCGCGCCTGGCTGGTGCCTGATTGGCTCCTCCTTCCTGGCTAGCGCCTCGCGCCTGGCTGGAGCATTGCGTCTGGCTGGTGCCTTGCGCCTGGAAGGCACCTGGAGCCTGGCAGAAGACTTCATGATTACTGTCTATGAGTCTGCATGCCTCAAGAGTTTCAGCGAGGTAGGGACCTATGACTGACAAACCCTTCTGGATCATGTCAATGGGGCTAGCCCGCTTACACGACAGAGCCTTCTCGGATCGTGCCAATGGGGCTGTGGGACCCACTTACATGCAGAGCCTTACCTGTATCATATCAATGGGGACTAGCCCTCTTACATGACGGAGGCTTTAGGTTTCTCTTTAACTGGAAGGAGCCTTGCGTCTTGGATGGATCCTCAATCCTGACTGGAGCCTAGCCTTGAAGGAGCCTGGCACCTGGCTGGCTTCTAGAGCCTGGCTGGCTCCTAGAGCCTGGCTGGCTCCTAGAGCCTGGCTGGCTCCTAGAGCCGGCTGGCTCCTAGAGCCTGGCTGGCTCCTAGAGCCTGGCTGGCTCCTGAGCCTGGCATGGCTCCTAGAGCCTGGCTGGCTTCTAGAGCCTGGCTGGCTCCTAGAGCCTGGCTGGCTCCTAGAGCCTGGCTGGCTCCTAGAGCCTGGCTGGCCTAGAGCCTGGCTGGCGCCTCGCGCTGGCGGCGCCTCGCGCCTGGCTGCCTCGCGCCTTGCTGGCCCTTGCGCCTGGCTTGGCTCCTCCACACTTGCTGGAGCTTCGAGCTTGGAAGAGTCTCTAGGCTGTCTGGCAATGTCCACATCGGACCACTCTTATATCTGTCCGATTTGTTCGCCATCTTTGCATTTGCGCCAGGCTTGGAGGCCCGCTCCTTCTCAGTATCCGACCATGACAGAGTTTCCTTGGAACTGTCCGCCTCTGGCGTTTTTCGCCTGTATTTGGCATTTGGCGCATTGGCTGGCGCTACATTGTCCGAGAGTCCTGAACAACCACAAGTTTATCAGGAGACTGGAGAAGGGTGGAAGAAATTCTTCCCCTTTGAGCTTTTGGCCCCTGGCAAGGGGAGGTGATTTTAGTCAGCTACACCCAGTAGACGACAGGATATCTAACAATACGAGAGAGAAGAGTCTTCCTCCGAGGAGGATCCTTCGTGAACACTTCTTTTGCTAACGAGATCTCTTCTTACATGTTGATGAGGTTCCTCGTTGCAGAATCTTCCTATCCTTGCCCGAAGGAAGGGAAGGAGTCTGGAAGTCGAAGGAGACTCTGAGCTGAAATTGGGCGGAACCCTGATTTCTAGCTCTTATTGTATCCTTCTGAATACCTTCAGGGAAGCATTTTGAGCCCTCATCGCACCCCGAAGACTCTGTAGGCAAACTTTTAAAACCATCTCTTCTTCTGTAGATGAAAATGTAAGTACCCCCTGCCTGGGCAACTAAACTTCTATCTGAAAGCGTTTGCGTCAGGAATAGAGGGATTTATTTCTTTTGCCAGACATACTATGCTGGCAAGAACCCATTGCCGAGTCTCCATTGAATCTGATGCGAGATTCTAATGCACAAAAAATTCACTTGTCTTCTTGGTCGTTTAGGGCTAAGAGAAACAAAGAATTCCTTCATAAACTTCCTCAAAGAAGTTTGATGAGGAGCAGTTCCATTTTGTCGGAACACGGAATCTGTGGCCAAAAAAAAAAAATCCCATTCGAAGTACATGATATCCTACTCTTGTCGTATTGCGGTATCGTATAAGATCCGAAGATCTTAATCCTCTGTTATCTCTAATTCCCTTTGTAGAGACAGAGTATGGCCTTTTACTGCGTTCTTTGATAGCAGATATATACATAGGTGATTCTTCCCTCTGAAAGTGAAGAAAAAACCTCGCTATGTGGTTCACAGAGGTATCGGAAGAGGACAGTTTCCTCATTCCATCTAGCACGATCTGCAGCAATTCTATGTCTTAGCCATGACTATTGTCATTTACCTTGAAAAAACCTCTCATTCATGTCCACTTCTGGTCAGTCTGCACGCGGACAGACTCAGAGTGGAGAGGTTTTATAGGTCTATTTATAATAGATTCTGATAGAATATCCAGATACTATTGGGACAAAGCCCTTACGAAAAAAAAAAAACACAAAAAAAAAAAAACCAATTGCTATTTTTGGGGGGGCTTGAGAAGAACGTGACTTCTGTTGGAATCCCAAACCTCTCTAAGGCCAAAATGAGGCACTACAAATCCTCTCTTCCTTTGACGCCCAGTTATCTTAATATCTGTTAAGAATTTATAACTAGGGAAAAAAAGGCTAAAGTTTATTACCCTTCTTTAAATTTAAAGATGTCTTATATTGCTACCTCTCTTGGTTCGAGGAAAAAGCAGTAGTCTAAAGGAAGCCTGTTCGTCTTCTACCTTACAAAGAGATCTATGAAGAAGACTTTCCGCAGGTTCTCACAACTCTTTTCAATAAGTGTTAGACATACGTTAACAGTTATTATCTTCGATCGAGAAGGTTCTCACGGACATGCAAAATCTTGCATCGAACCTCTTAAGGATCGTTACGTTCCGTGTCTGTTCCCAAATAGGTTCTCTTTTGTTAACGCGAACAGGGGCGAAAAAATGAGATTCTTCCGATGCTCTTTGCAATATGAGAGAGCTCCGTGGAATTGGCCCTAAGGTGATTAAAATAAATCATTTCATCATTCCTTGTAAGCGGACCCCTTTTCGATTAAATGGGTAACGAAATCAGGAACGAATCTTGCCGTTAACCGAGCCTGCTGTCCGAGAGGCTACTGGGACTCTTAGGTTAATAACTCGCTAAAACGAGAAAATATCTTGGATGGTGCTTCTGGCGCGGCAGGCGCTTCTGGCGCAATTTGCGCCAGGCTGGCGCTTCCTTCTAGTTCTTTTTAGGTTATGTGCCATAACATCTATGCCTTTATGGTACCCAGACATCCTTCACATGTTAATTCCGTTCTTAGTGGGAAAAAAGAAAAAAACTTTTATATACGTAGTATAGTCCATTCAGGAAACAACTTCTGCCACTAAGAGAATGTTTCCCATCCGACTCGCCAACTTCTCTTGAGCAATATCCGAATTTAAAAAGGTTGTGTGCGTTTCTCGAAAGGATGAGAGAATTATATATATCGCGCGCTGCCGTATTAGAATCCTTTATAATACTGTCACATTGTGGTAAACAGCATTAATCTAGGAAACCTTTGTAAGGATACTAGGAATTCTGTAGTTAACCTCGGTATGTGCATAAGACTTGACCATACCGTAGTCTTAAAGTGAATTCTCTACTACATTCATCTTCTCACTAAGCATGTACTCTAATAAGCCATGCTTTCGTAAGCATGAGAGCATTACAATATAGAGTTCCGCTGCGTTAGAATCTTTTAAAAATGTTACCTACGGTAAACAGCATTGAAATGGTTGTAATATCTTTCTTATTGAAAGCTTCTTAGCAAAAGGCAGACAATATTTTATTTATGTTTGCTTAACTATCCCCTCAATCAGAGGCTAAAACCACGATTGTAGGGGAGAGACACGGTTATTTATTCCATCCCGCAGGAGGAGAGACATGTTACCGACCACTCATGACCGACACCTACATGATACTGCGTTGGTGTCTAAGCGATAGCAGTCTCGTTAGCCGACTGGCCTTACTCTTTCCAGAGTTGCCAGCTACTCCATTTAATCAAAGGGAATCTTATAAAATTATTATCGAACTTCAGGAAGTCTTATAATGCGAAACAAGACTTCGATAAATCTAGAAGCTAAGTAGGTGTTGTCTTAACAATCCCTTTAAGCGTAGTCCTTCCTAGGAAATTCCTGGAAGGATACTGGTAACTGAGTTGCTCAGCAAAGAAGTAACTACGGTATGTGCTTATGATTGCCGTATCGTATTCTCACACAGCAGATACTCTACTACCTTCTTTCCCTGCCGAGGCAGATAGAGAAAAGGATATTCTGGTCATGGATCCTTGCACCTAGCGCCTGGAATGTTCCGCGCGCCTGGAATGTTCCGCACGCTAGAAAGGAGACTCGCTCCTGGAACGTTCCGCTTGCGTGGAAGGTCCCGTGCGCCCTGACAGTTCCGAGCGCCTACTAGACCCCTTTTTAGAAAGAGCCTCTTGCCCGGAAACGTTCAATGGAAGGATCGTCTGATTGCCACTCTACTGTAAGGCTCCTTGCTCTAGCCGTCTGTTTTTCTGGCGCAATTTGCACCAGGCTGGCGCTTCGTCTCTTTGAAGGCGCCTTGCGCCAAGAAAAATTTTCTAGAACGCGGCTCGCGCTAGTCTGTTAGCTGGAACGCGCCTCGCTGCTGGCTATAGGAACGTAGCTCACGCTAGCTTGCTGGAACGCGGCTTCCTGGCAGCGGCTGGCCTCAGTGTTCTCTTAGTTTTCAGAGAACGCGCTAGATCATCGCTCCAAACATACATTCTTCGTCTTTTCGGATGTAAGATGAAGAGACGCACTTTTTTAAAGGATGCCTTATCAATGGCTATCCTTGGCAGTCTGGGACGTTCTACAGAACCTGCCGAGGGGACGCCTGACCGGTGGGGGTTCTCCCTAACCTTCCTGCGGCTGTCGACTTTCCTCCTCCACTGGGTCTGGGAGTTTGGAAGAGGTCTAGGCCTGGAAGCGCTACGGAGCCGATCAGACGCACCCTCCACTGCACTGGGAACCCACTATATTCACTTCTTACCTTTTTAGAGCTCGCCTTTTGAGCTCCATCCATTTATCTTCAAATTTGCACATATGAATTTGTAGATTCTGTGGAGTAAGAAGGTGATGAGGATGCAACAACTACTAGAATTGTCAATACTCTAACTGCTCGTTAGTACAGAGCTCTTAAGCTTCTAAAGGAAGCGTATTCTAGTTATATGCTTTCTGACTTCCTAAAGTAGGAAGTTAGATCTTATATTTCCTTCATCAAGTTCTAACACTTATACACGTATTAGTGAAAAAAAAATATCAATATTTCCCTTATTGCAAAATATAAGTGTCTACCGAAAAATTCGGTAGTTTCACGTAATATATTTTTCGAAATTTCGAAGCCAAATTCATTAAAAAATTAATAAAAGCGTATGCCAAACCAAAGACCCAGTACTTCCCTGCAAAAGACAGCCCAGAAGGTCGATGGCGATGAAAAAACGAAAATCAAGTCAGGAGGTAGCAACAACGTATGTTGACACTACCGCGACAGAGAAAATCTGGTTCTAGAACGGTAATCGTTCCTATTCCTGCCACCCAGCGGCAGGGGCGGTAGATCACCTGACCTACCTGCAGCGTGTGCCGCGAAATTCGAATTTCTGTCGGGGACGACGGAGTCTATAGCTAAGTATATATCTGCTGGGTAAGTTCCATGTACAAAATTAGACATGTTTACTGATTAATTGCGTACATACGAATCATACGTCTTCCTTACGGAATTAGACAAAGTCTCACACTCCTTACATGACAAATCTCAACAAAGAAGCAAGACCCATACCCCTCGTGCATACCAAGTGCGGATCTACCGAAGCTTTCGGTAGCCACACCCTATCTTTGCAGACAACACCCTCTGAAACTAGCCTAACTAGATTCAGATATCTTATGCAAAAATGAATCAAATTCAAATCAATTTAAGATAGCGTATGCCTAGCCACAAATCCAAGTAAATAAATTAAAAGACAATTAGGATACTTAGTGGCAATGAAGTTTCCAAAATCCTAAGACGGAGGTAACTGAAGAAACAGGTGTTTCCAGCACCAGGCGACAGAAAAAAAATTTATGAATAGAAAAATGGGAATGGTTTTTTTCTGATACCCGCCTCCCAGTGGCAAAAAGGGGAATGGGTATACTTAACACCTGGCCAACCACTGCGTGTGTCGGAAGTTTTTTGAAATTCTGTCGGGCTTTCAGAAAAAACAGCTATATATATATCTGACAGGTAAGTTTCATGAACAAAATTATGAATAGAAAATAAATGGGAATGGTTCCTGATTACCTGCCCACCTCCAGCGGCAGGAATGGGTACTAACCACCTGACTCCCACTGCGTGTGTCGTAAGTTTTTAAAATTCTGTCGGACTCGGAAAATACAGCTATATATATATCTGACAGGTAAGTTTCATGAACAAAACCTTGGTTCCTACCTGTTTAGGCAGCAGACTTCATAGCTACTGCTTAGGAGTCTGCTTCGCCTCAAGAACCTCAGCGAGGATGTGACCTCTGGCTAAGAGTTCTTGTGGGTCTGTTGATGGGGTCTTATCCACTTACTCAACAGAGCCTGATGGCATTTGTCAATGGGGTCTTATCCACTTACATGACAACACACCTTGCCTAGTGGCATAATTAAGAAGCACAACACCGATCCCGATCACCTGATCCTAACACGAGGGTTAGTACTTAAATTGAAAAGAGTTATCCCCAAACTCCTTTCAAACAACCCCGAAAATTAACGTTAAATAAAATTTAACTCACTAGTTAAGGATCAGTATCAGCTCCCTATCCCAGCAACGTATCCGCAGACACGTATAAACCAAGAGAGAAGGATCTCTCATTGGTTATCTTGACATCCTTCGGGTAATGGGAAGTCAACACAGAGTTGCATCTCCCGTATGTGACAGCTAATATGTCCTTTATTGACATATTCTTATGGAAAGAAGAAGAATTCGCAAAAGCTCGCACTTCATGCGCTTTAATTCTCAGCTGTTTGAAGGAATCATCAAGGCACTATCATGTGCTTGGAGATCACACTTGTCTCAAAGAGGGCCAGGGCGTTCTTTGATATGGATCTTCTGGATGAAGCCTGGCGCCTGGCTGGCGCTTCACGCCTGGATGGTGCCTGGCGCCCGGCTGGCGCTTCTGGCGCCTGGCTGGAGCCTGGCTTCTGGCGCCCGGCTGGCACCTCCCCCCTAGCTGGAGCTTCGTGGCTGGCTGGCGATGTCCACATCGGACACCCTCGCCTGTCCGGTCTGTCCGCATCTGGCGTTTTGCGCCAAGTTGGAGGCCCGCGCCTTGTCCGCCTCGGACAATAAATGTGCTCGTCCGAGCTGTCTGCATCTAGCGCTTTTCGCCTGTTTGGCACTTGGAGCCTGGCTGGTGCTTCGATGTCCGAGGATCCTGAACAAACCAACAATAGTTTGTCCGGAGACTGGAGAAGGGTGAAAGGTTCTCTTCTACCTGGAGCCTCTGGCCTAGGACAAGGGGAGGCGCTTGGAGCCAGGTACGTCCAGTAGACGATAGGATATCTTAATAGGATGAGAGAGAAGAGTCTTCCTCCGAGGAGGATCCTTCGTGAGTACTTCCGTTTCTGACGAGATCTATTCCTGCATGTTAAGGAGGTTTCTCGTTGCAGAATCTTCCCTCTCCTTGCCCGAAGGAGAGGAAGAAGGTCTGGGAGTCGAAGATGACTCCGAGCCAAAAGAGGGCGAACCCAGGGCTTTCTTGGCTCTTGTCGTATCCCTCTTGAGTACCTTCTGGGAAGCGCTTCAGGCCCTCATACCACCCCAAAAACTCTGTAGGCAACCCTTAAGCCATTTCTTCAGCTGAAGATAAAACTTAAGCGCCCTGACTGGGCAAAGAGACCCTTCTATCTCTTCCCCTATTAAATGGGAAAGTCCCTTGACTTCAAAGCTCTGAGCCAGGGTTAGAAGGGTTTTAGTTCTTTGCCAGAAATAATGTGCTGGCAAGAACCAATCGCCGAGTCTCCATTGCATCCGATGCGAGACTCCAATACATGAAATTCACTTGTCCTCTTGGTAGTTGCTAGGGCCAAGAGAAAAAATTAATTTCCTCATAAGGTTTCTAAAAGAAGCTTGATGAGGAGGTTCCAACTTGTCGGAACAAGGAATCTGCGGGCCACGAAAAGATTCCAACTCGAAGTACATGATGACCTACTCTTGGTTATCTCGAGGTATCGTATAAGATCCCTAAGATCTTAGTCCTCTGCTATCTTTAAGTCCCTTTGTAAAGACAGAGTATAGCCTGCTACTGTACTCTTTGATAGCAGATATATCCAAAGGTGATTCTTCTCTCAGAAAGGGAAGAAAACAGTCATTTAGGTTAGAGAGGTATTGGAAGAGGACAGTTTATTCATTCAACCTAGCAAGATCTGCAGCACTTCTTTGTCTTGGCCATGACACTTGCCATCCACCTTGAAAAATCCTCCAATTCATGTCAACTTCTCGTCAGTCTGCACGCAGACAGACTCGGAGTGGATAGGTTTTGAGGTCCCTTTCTAAGTGAGGCTGATAGAGTAGACCGACTCTCCTGGGAAGGCCTTTGGAAAGTGCTGTAGGAAGGACGTGACCTCTGTGAATCCAGCCTCTTGAAGGCCAAAAATGGGGAGAAAAGCATCATCCTCTCTCCCTCTGACACCAGTAATTATCTTTATACATCTGTTATGAATTTGTATAGGGGAAAAAAAGACTAATATTTATTCCCCTTCCAAACTAAAGGATGGCGTATATTGCTACTGCTCTTGGATCGAGAATAAGGAAGCAGTCTAGAGGAAGCCTCTTCGTCTTCAACATTGCGAAGAGATCTATGAACAAGACGTCTCCCAGGTTTCCACAACTCTCTTTCCAACGAAGATTAGTCAGACGTCAAAAGTTATTATCGTCGATCGAGACGATTCTCATGAACGTGCAACATAGTGCTGCGAACCTCTTGAGGATCGTTACGTTCCGTGCCTGTGCTCCAAAAAGGTTCCTTCTTGTTAACGCGAACAGGGGCGAAGAGAGAGATTCTCGATGCTCCTTGAGATATGCGAGAGCTGTGGAATTGACCTAATTGATAAAAACCATTTCGTCCCTCCCGGGGATCGAAACCCCGTCCAGTTAGACAGGGAACGAAATCAGGAACGGACCATGACGCTACCGAGCCTGCTATCAGAGAGGCTACTGAACCCTTCGGTTAACAAATCGCTGTATCGAGGAATTGTAGAGTCAACTAAATTGCTTGCAATTCTTTAGACTATGTGCCAGGACATCTGTACCTCTGTCAGGTTACCTGGCACCGTCTCATATATTATTTCCGTTTCTTGGTAGGAAAAAATTTATATAGGTCTGCATTGTAGTCCATTCAGGGAAACAAACTTCTGCCACGAAGAAATGGTTCCCAGCAGACTCATCCATTGTCTCACTGAGCATGCTCCGTTCTCTAATAAGGCTATGCTTTCATAAGCATGAGAGCATTATATAATATAGTGCTATTCCGCGTTAGAATCCCATAATTCTGTTACATTGCGGTAAACAGCATTGAAAAGGTGTAAGAGATCTTTCTGTTGAAAGCTTCTTAGCAAAACGCAGACAATGTTTATTCATGTTTGCCTACAAATTCCCCTCAATCTGAGGCTAAAGTCCGTGATTGCAGGGGAGAGATACGGTTAGCCAGTCAATCCCGTAGGAGAGAGAGATGTAACCGACCACTCATGACCGAGAACTAGGTGGTACTGCGTTAGTCTACAATGATAGCAATCTACATTCGCCGTCTCGCAGTATTCTTCCTGAGTTGCCAGTTACTCCATTCAATGAAGGAATAGGTTTATTAATATATTATCGAGCCGAAAACCTGATGCGAGGATTCGGAAGAGCTCTCCTTCATTGGTTAGAGGCTCTTCCAGGAAAAAAACTTGGAGACTAAGTCTATGAAGTCTTATATCCAATAGCATAGGAAGCTAGAACTTCCCTCTTCAGTCCTCGGTTCTCACTTGAGGATTTTCTTCGGCTAATACTAATTCTCTTCCTTGTTGAAGGGAACGAAGACAGTCGATATCCCTTCTCTCTCTTCCTCATCGAGGAAAGAATGTAGTAGAGAATTAGCTGTTCCAATGACTACAATACTCTACGTATTTTACCTTTGCGTTATTTTTTCTACTGTATGGTTCAAGTCATATAAGCGTACCGAAGATTCCTCTACGGATGGCAACCGAAAGGATCATTACTCTAAGTGCAATTAATCGGTACTCCTTGCAACATTCCAGGAGTTTCCGGTGTAGGGACAACGCTTAAAGGTATTATTACAACAACATCAACTCAGCTTCTGTATTTAGCGAATCCTGTTTCGCTTAAATATATTTGCTTGCGAGTTTCCTATGCTTACACAATAATGCTATTTTCATGATAAAATAAATTTTTGAACATACTCACCTGGTAGTTATACATATAGCTTACGTCCCTGACGTCACAGCAGAATTCAAAACTCGCGGCAATTGGGTAGTCAGGTGCACCACCTGTGCGCCCTCTACCCAGGTACGTAGAACCGTTCCAACTGTTCCTCAGATCTTCCATGCCCATAGTCTCTAGAGGGGAGGAGGGTGGGAATTTAATTATATATAACTACCAGGTGAGTATGTTCAAAAATGTTATTGTTATAATACAATTAAGTTTGTTCATACTTACCTGGCAGATATATATATAGCTGTATTCTCCGAAGTCCGACAGAATTTCAAAATTCGCGGCACACGCAGTGGGCGGCCAGGTGGTAGTACCCATTCCCGCCGCTGGGAGGCGGATATCAGGAACTATTCCCATTTTCTATTCATATTTTATCAGTGCCACTGTCTCCTGAGGGGAGGTGGGTGGGCACTTTAATTATATATATCTGCCAGGTAAGTATGAACAAACTTAATTGTATTATAACAATAACATTTTGTTCATGAAACTTACCTGACAGATATATATATAGCTGAATCCCACCTTCGGATGGTGGGAAGAGACAGAATAGGATTTTTGGGAAACTAAATTAAGTAGACGATATACATCTTGGTTCCTCACCTGTTAGCATAGCCGACTTCGTGATTACTGTCACCAAAGTCTGCTTCTGCGTTACTAGAGTTGCCAGCGAGGTAGAGACCTGTAATGCTGGTGCGCTCTAGATGATCTGTCAACGGGGGCGTGACCACAATGTGACTAGACCATATGACCATACTTCTGAGGGCAACGAAGCTAAAACCACCACCTGACCTAACCTATCCAAGTTAGTTCCATAACTTCTAGGCTAAAGAAAAGGAACGCGCCTCAAGCGACCAACCCTTCAAAGTTAAAAGCATACCTATCCCTTTTCTATAGGATAGGATTCGTGTTGCTTGCTGCCCCCAATAATATACTACGGATATGTATGGTTCCTAGCGACTTACAGATCTCAAATGTCGTCTTCACATCCCGTCGGGAGTGTGAAGCGAACACAGAGTTGCTTCGCTAAAGCGTGGACCTTCAGGATGTTACTGAGTGTCATGCTCTGTTGAAATGCTTCCGAGGCCGCGCCCTCACCTCTTGAGCATTCATATTAAGAAAAAATCTCAAATCTTTATGCAAATCTCAAATCTTTATGCAAACATAATGAATGAGACTTCTTAAAAGAACTCCTTGACTATAATGCCAGGGTGTTCTTGGACATGAACCAGTCTGATCTTTTACGGAACACCGCAGATTGTCCGTTGACCTCGACTTTCTATAGTTTTATCAAGATAAAACTTGAGAGACCCGACAGGGCACAGGACTCTCTAATGCCCTTGCCCAATAATTTGTGCCATACCCTTGGTCTCCAAGCCTTCGGGTCAAGGGTTAGACAGGTTTTCGTTTTTATCAAGAACGGAAGGCTTAGAGGACAGACCGCATTATGTCCTTTAAAGCTAAAACCTCTGATGATGGCTAAAACCTCACTAACCCTCTTTGCCGTGGCTAGAGCGGTTAGAATGTTAGCCTTTCTGGTCACGTGTATTAAGTTCGCAGAAAGGATAGGTTCGAAATGCTTTTGGCATCAGAAACTCAGACTACGTCTAAGTTCCATGCCAGAACCTGCGATCCAGAGAATTTCAAGATCTCCCCAGACCTCAAAGATCGTGAAGCTTTGTTGTTTGACAGAACCGAATCTCTGAGCCTAGAGGCCGTCAACAACATATTTGCATATTCTACAATAGTTAGGACTTCTAGCTTATCTCATACTTCATACGGAAAGATAGAACCATAAAGAAATTCACAGAGGTCGAGGTGGAGGAACAGTCATTTCCCTTCACTATCTCCAGAAACGGCCCCCTCCGATTGAACACTGAAAATAGGCAGCACTGCTTTGCCTTGGCCAAGAGACTGCCATTAATCTTGAAGATCTTATCGCTTCTCGATAGTCTGAACGCCTTCAGACTCAGAGAGGAGAGATATTAGATACTTCACTAAGTGACGATGTTAGATTACACGATTCTCTCGGGAAGGGTCTTTGGACAATTCTCTGAATTACCTGACCTCTGTGAATCCAACCTCTTAGAGGCCAACATGTGGAGACTAAAGCTAATCCTCTAGGATCATGAATAAGGGAACAACTTAAGAGGAAGCTCCTTCGTCTTCAATATTACGAAAAACTTAACGAAAGGACGCCCTCAGTCTCTCCTCAACTTTCGACATACTTCTAAGTGAGGATTACTCAGACGTCAGTAGTTGTTGCCTTCGATCGAGAAGACGCGCACGGACGTGCACTAGTTTAACGAACCTCTTGAGGATCGTTACGTTCCGTGCCCAAGCCCATAACCAACTCTCTCTTCTTGAGCTATGAGAGAGCTGAGAAATTATCCGAGATGATTTGGGCCACTCGATCCAAACTCACCCTTCGAGGAACTGGAGAGCCGACCAGTTTGGCTTCCAATTCTTTCAGACAATGTGCCAGAACATCTGTTCCTCTGTTCGGATGTCTGGCACCCTCTCGCTATCACCCGAGGTGATCCTCAAGCCGTTGAGAGAAAATTAGAATTATTACTAGATCTTTGATGTTATTCCAATTTCTTCGTGAGGAAAAAATGTAGAGGTCTGAATTGCTGTTTATTCAGGGAAAACAAGCTTCTCCAGCAAGGAAATGGTCCCCAGCAAACTCATCCATTCCCTCACTCAGCCTGCTTCCTTCCCTAAATAAGGCTGCGCTTTGCATAAGCAGGAGAGCATTATTATAGTGCTATGCCGCGGTAGATTCGTACAGAATTCTGTTACCGTGCGGTAAACCCGCACCGAACAAGTATAAGAGATATCTTGTTGAAATTATCTAAGTAAACGGAAGGCGTGTTCATTCAAGATTACTAGAAATTTCCTCAACCCGAGGCTAAAATCCATGATTGTAGGGCAGAGAGACGGCTTATTCAGCCATTCCTGCAAGGGAGAGAGACGTAACCAACCGCGCATGTCACCGAGCTAGCCGGTACTGCGTAGATCACAGTAACAGCAGCCTTGTTCATCGTCTCGCACTATCTGCCTGAGTTGCCAGCTACTCCTTTTACGAAGGGATAGGTATGAAATTAACGAGCAAAAGGAAACTCTCAAGCAGGCATATTTAAACGAAACAAAATTCGCTAAATACAAAAGCTGAGTTGGTGTTGTCGTAACAATACCTGAAGAGTTGTTCTTACTCCGAAAACTCTTGGAAGGTTGAAGGGAGTGACAATTAAATACATTAGAACAACAGTTCTTTCGGCTTCTATCCGCAGAGGTAAATACGATATGCGTATATGACTTGACCCATGCGTTAGCAAAATGACGCAAAGATAAACTACGTAAGTATTGTAGTAATTTGAACATCGAATTCTCTACTACATCTTTCCTCGACGAGGAAGAGAGAAAGAAAGGAAAACGACTGTCCACGTTCTAATGAATGAGACTTTTTAAAAGAACTCCTTGATTCTTTGCCAAGACTCTTGCCAAGAAAAGGGAGTAATATTCGAATAGAGATCATCAAGAGAGAACCGAGGATCGAAAAGGACCGTTCAATGTTCTTATGATATTGGACATAAGACTTCCTGGATCTAGTCTACAAGTCTTTTTCTTACTCCCCGGATGAGCCTCTGAAAATGAATGAGAGCTCTTCCGAAATTGTTAATGAGTTTATCCGCTTAACGATAAAAACGTTAAAATCTATGTCAAAGAGAACTACCCCATTTATGAGGGGTCCCCCACTAAAATGACAAAATGTTTAGTATCTTGACAATGGGGAAAACGTCCTTACTTGACAAAACAATTGGCAGTTTGCTAATAGGGGAAAACCCTTTAACATGACCGAAAGTCACCCAGGAATCCGAGTATATAATCTTCCCGATTCTCAGAGAAATCGATGAAGAGGCAAGAGGGATCGAAGAAAAAATTCGGGTATGTCTCTCCGCTAACTCCGAATCCTTCTTTAAAAATTTTCTGTAAAGGAATGTCCTGTGGAGAGTCTTGAAAAAACCTCCTCTTGACGACCGTTAGAAAGCGTCAAGCGTCCTAAGAAACGTCCTGAACAGCAAATAAGACGCTGTCTACAAGTCTTTTCTCTCGCAAAGCGTCCTGTCGAGCTTCCACCGAAGCGTCCTGGCGAATGTCCACAAAAGCGTCCTCATAAGCGCTGAAGCATGCAAGGCCCGCCAAGAGGCATCCTGGCGAGCGACCTTGCCAACATCTCAATGTTATGACGAACCGCGTTTTGCGGATGACGTTGAATATTTTCAAGGGACGTCCTCATGCGAGTCTCCATGGAGAGCCGCACGCTGCTCCTGAAGTGTGTGAACACTAATGGAAGACGTACGGCTTTCGTCTTCAAGACGGGCCTTAAAGACCTTCATACCTTCTTACAAAGACAGTGGCCGCCTGTGCGGCAACTTGCGTCTTAGTAATGCAAAAGAACATCTCCAGAAACGCCCTCAGCACAGGAACGCCGAGCGTCCGAAAGACACCCTCGCAAGGTGCTTGCCGAGCGTACTGGAGAATGTCTCTACTTATAGGACGTCGAGCACCTCCAAAAGCTTCCTCACGTCTAAATTGCCCTTCTTATGCCGAACCAGAGACATAAGTTGTTTGACTGTGCAAAGCAGCTTGCCGGACGTCAAACTTATGCTCTTTCGAAGTAAAGCGAACGTTACATAACGTATACGGAGCGCCATGAGGAGAGGAGACGAATACTGAGTTGCTCCTCCAAAAAGGTGGAATCAAGAATGTCCTTGATTACCATATTCTTTGGAATGCTAGCGAGGTTGAAACAGCTCTAACTTCATGAGCGTTCACTCGCAGGAGGCTCAAATCACTCTTCTGGCAAGATGAATGAGCCTCCTTAATAATGTATAAATGAGCGTTCACTCGCAGGAGGCTCAAATCACTCTTCTGGCAAGATGAATGAGCCTCCTTAATAGTCCCTTAGGAAAAGAGCCAGTGCATTCTTCGAAAAGGGTAAATGTGGTCTCTTCCTGAGCACCACAAATAACCCGAAGGACCTCTTACTTCCTTCGTTTAAGTAAATAAAATTTGAGAGCCCTGACAGGGCACAGGACTCTTTCATCCTCTCGTGACGAGAGCTTCTTAAGGAGGCGCGAGTCCTTCCGAGAGCTCCAACCCGTGTGGGGAGGACGCCTCGGAGGACGAGAAGCAATCCTTCAAGATTCGTGCACGTGCTCGATCTTCGCAGCCTGGGAAGCGACAACAGGACCTGCCGAAAGGAAGCCAGATCAGCATGAAAAACCCGTAACCCTCCTTCGGCTTTGACATGCCCTCTCCTGGTTTCCTGGGAGTCCGACAGAGGTCTAGGCCTAGAGGCGTTATGGGGCCGATCTTGACGTTCCCTCCTGACGAGAGAGAGGACGTGAAGCGTCCTCTTCTCTAAAGCTTCTTAGAGGGCGCGAGTCCTTCCGAGAGCTCCAACCCTTGCGCGGGGAGGACGCCACGGAGGACGAGAAGCAATCCTTCAAGATTCGTGCACGGTGCACGATCTTTAGCAGCCTGGGAATCGTCAACAGGTCCTGCCGAAGGGACGCCAGATCGGTGGGGAGCCCCGTAACCCTCTTGCGGCTTTCGACATGCCCTCTCCCTGAGTCCTGGGAGTCCGACAGAGGTCCAGGCCTAGAGGCATTATGGGGCCGATCTGACGCCCCCTCCACAACAAACAGGGGCACTACACTTCACAACACTGATTGGAGAGCGAGCACTTTAGTCTAAGATTACTTGATGTAATCCTCTAGCAGACACTTCTTCTAGGCCCGTAAGCCATACCACAGGGTTAGGCAAAATAAAATCTACAGGAGGTTAGAAGGTTCATTATTTCTAACTTCTGTTTACTGTGGAGGAAAACTCCTGATTCTAACACGCTCTAAAATGCGTACATGAATCCTACTTCTTCCGTAATCAGTCACACATAACACTAATTACATTGAACTTATGCAAAGAAAACATGTAAACGTCATATATACTAAGCGAGTGTCTACCGAAAGTTCCGGTAGCCTCACCTTACCCCATGCAGACAACAAAGTCTGAAACTAGGCTAACTAGCTTCAGACATCAAATGCAATGAAAAAATTTACGATAGCGTATGCCTAGCCACAAATCCAAGTCAATAATCGAAAGAATAATTAGGATACTTAAGCGGCTAATGAAGTTTCAAAATCCTAGGCGGAGGTCTGTAAACAGTTGTTTACCGACCGGCGACAGAAAAAATATGAATAGAAAATGGGAATAGATCCTGATATCCGCCTCCCAGCGGCGGGAATGGGTACTACCACCTGGCCGCCCACTGCGTGTGCCGCGAATTTTGAAATTCTGTCGGACTTCGGAGAATACAGCTATATATATATCTGTCAGGTAAGTTTCATGAACAAAATTTATTTTATCATGAAAATAACATTTTCAAACATCTAACTCATTGACACCTTTGGTGGAGGGTCAGAGACAGCAGCTATCATCGTTGGAACTGACATAAGAGTTAATCAAAACAAACTTACGGGTTCGTAACTGTTAAGGAAGCTGACTTCAATGATATCCTGATTCATTATGTCTGCTTTCCTTATGAGATCCAGCGATCCACCCAGGGGGCTGAAGACCTCTTGGAGACTGTCAACCGGTCAAACCTCTATGTGACTAGACTCCCTACAATACCCAAGGAACAAGTTGACCACCTGACTAAGGATCAATGATTGTGGGAGACTGCATCCAGTGTCCACAAACAACCACAAAATACCAATAGTCCCAAGGTAAGAACAAGGGTATTGGGTTATGGGATTTCAGGGGTAGTCCCTTGTCCCATTACTGGATGAGCTGCTACGAACGGTCCCAACGCGTAGCAGTCTTCATACAGAGTTTGCGCTTGCCCCAGATAGTGCTTCGCAACCACTGATTTGCTTCTCCAAAAGGTTGCGTCCAAGATATTTTGAAGGGATCTATTCTGATTAAAAGCTACAGAGGTTGCTACGGCCCTAACCTCATGAGTCTTCACTTTTCAGTAGCCTGAGATCCGCTTCATTACATGCTGAATGTGCTTCCTTGATTAAATGCCTTATAAAAAAGGATAGCGCATTCTTTGACATTTGCATAGAGGGCTTTCTGACAGAACACCAAAGCCCCTCTGAATTGTCACGTAAATGCTTCGTTCTTTCCAGGTAATGCCTCAGGGCCCTTACCGGACAAAGAACTCTCTCTACTTCCTTATTTGAGAGATCCAACAGGTTTGGAATCTAGAACTATTTGGTCCAGAGCTGAGAAGGGCATTCGTTCTTCATTAGAAAACCCTGCTGTAGAGAGCAGATAGCATTGCCCTGTCTAAAACCTACAGCTTTGCTGAAGGCATTTCACTGACTCTTTTCGCTGTCGCTAGACTAACTAAGAAGAGAGTTTTCATGGTGAGGTCCTTAAATGATGTTTCCTGTAAAGGCTCGAACCTATCACTCATGAGAAACTTCAGGACTACGTCCAGATTCCATGCTGGAGGGGACCGGAGGGGACTGTAGTCTCGCCTTAGTAGTGTCGAAGGATCTGACAGTTTACTTGTGAACCTAAGTTCTGGAGAGAAGAGACGAGGCCTTTCAGACCCACTGGTTTTGCTATGACACACCCCTGGCTCCTCCCCCAGACAGCCGTAAGCGAGCACAAACCACGCCCATCGGGGCGGAGCAACCAGAGACATGCAAGTTGACAGGAATCAAACCGCCATATTTGAAGTTGCAAGTTGCTATGAAGTATATCTGTACTTACCATTCCATTTTCCTGTTGTAAGATTTATTTGAGATTGCAAATTACTACAAGTAGTAACTTAAAGTTCCAATTTGTGAATTTTAACATTTTCCATTCCTCTTTATATTCTAAGATAATATAATGTGACAGTAGTTCACCTCCCCTTTCCAAGATATTCCTATCTTGTTACCTAAAAGTTGCATCTCCTCTAAATGCAAGGATAAGAGTCTAAGTATACCTTAAAGAAATTTATGAATAATTGAAAAATGTTATGGTTGGCCTTCAGAAACATGTAAGCTGTTGACTTTTGTATGTAATTACTTTACAAATCCTTTATTTCCTCCAGAATGGTCTCCTCGGTTATGGGGGTAGGGTCAGAGGGTGAACTAGACCCTGGGTCTGAAAGGCCTCGCCTCTTCTCTCTAGACCCTGGGTCTGAAAGGCCTCGCCTCTTCTCTAGACCCTGGGTCTGAAAGGCCTCGCCTCTTCTCTCTAGACCCTGGGTCTGAAAGGCCTCGCCTCTTCTCTCTAGACCCTGGGTCTGAAAGGCCTCGCCTCTTCTCTCTAGACCCTGGGTCTGAAAGGCCTCGCCTCTTCTCTCTAGACCCTGGGTCTGAAAGGCCTTGCCTCTTCTCTCTAGACCCTGGGTCTGAAAGGCCTCGCCTCTTCTCTCTAGACCCTGGGTCTGAAAGGCCTCGCCTTTCTCTCTAGACCCTGGGTCTGAAAGGCCTCGCCTCTTCTCTCCAGAACTTAGGTTCACAAGTAAACTGTCAGTTCTAGAGAGGCTTCAGCCTTTCAGACCCACTGGTTTTGCTCACCCGATACTTCAGGGGGCATGAAGATGAAGTCCTGCAACGACTGCATCGAAAGCTCCCTGTAGACCGAGGAGAGCATAAAATGACCCAAATACAGAGTTGCTTTTCCAATTCATTCTAGTCATTATCTCTTGCAGCGTAACTCCATTATACATCATCCTTGAAGCTGCTTGACCTCTGATAGAGTGGAAATTGGTGGAGTGTTTTCTGGCATTGGGATCAGCTCTGAAAATACAGTCCCTGAATAGCTGCCTCAGCTTTGGAAGGGACATGATCTTGAAGTTTTCATCCAGCCAAATATGGTCTTCCCTATCTATGTTCCTTTCTGCACAGATTTTATTTGTGTACTCCAGATAAAAGTTTAATTGTCTAACTGGACAAATTTTTGGCTTGGTAGGGTGACACCTAAAGCTGAATTCAATAGGAGTGTAATTGTTTCTCTGATTCTTGGCCATGAAGGAAGGGTGGTTCCTTAACACAATGGCTTCTGGCGTGAAAGTGCTCCTGGAGATACATAGATGATTAAATTGGTTAGCTCTCAATGGGCAAGCCAAAGCTACGAGGAATAAGGTCTTCTGAATCATGAGCAGCATAGAATCATCTCTTGTAGTGTTGTATGCTAGGCCCTTGTCTATTAATTCGTTAAAATAGAGTAGTACTGATAAAAGAGGGAACTTGTTGTTACTTCCATATTTATTGTGTATGAACTCTTTAAAGCTACTGAAGAGATTTTGGTACTTGGCCATGGAGCTGTCTCGTAAATTGGAAGTAATTTTGTTGCATATCTCTGGAGGAAATATGGAAGGTAGCTGATCTTTTATATTCTGAAGGCGATCAAATTTAAGTGGTGTTGCGCTAAGGGTAAGGTACAGTCCATATGAAGTATCTGGCAGCCTTCTGCTTTGACTTTGTACTTCCGGTATTCCTTGGAGACTGTCTTGACTAGGGGAATCCACGGTTCCGTTTCCTGGGAAACAGTGCAGAAGGGCATGTTGTTATTACATTCGTTATATATCTTAAAAGCAACTTTATGCAGTAAGAAGCCTGGGGGAAAAGCATAAAGAGGAGAAGAACCTTCCCAGCTAATGTGAAGAGCATTATTACTGATTGCTTTTGTGTTGGGTACGAAAGAACAAAATCTTTTACATTTAGAATTAAAGCCATTGGTGAAAAGGTCTATTTCAGGAGAGAAATTCATATCTGTGCAAATCAAATTGAATAGATTATCGTCAAGAGTGGCTTCTGGATGTATGGAACCAAAGTCTCTCGATAGGGAATCAGCCATCACATTGCTTTTCCCTTTAATCCATTTAGTTTGAATGTCTATGTTGTATTTTCCTTTGATGTTTAGTAACACTTTGATGGCCTCCTGGGCCAATTTGTTCCTAATGCTACCATGTTTTTTGACCCAACAGTTTATTACTTGTGAATCTATGTGAATTAGTACTACTTTGTTTCTTAGTTTGTCTCTGAAGTGTTTTAAGGTGGGTACACACGTGAGAGCCGAACCTTGTATGTGTAACTGAGTTACGCATATACGGTTACAAGGTGTCAAAATGTTGAGGACGAACCGTAACCACGTTAAGCACGTAACTTCATTTCAATCCACTGCGATCATCAGTCTGTCTCTGTCCGGGTTGTTTACCGACGATGGCCACCATGCAAGTAGCAGCTGCCGCGTATATTTATATACATTATTTAACGAAGATGAAGCGAAATAAAAGAAGATGGTGGCAATCAAGGTTATATACTAGAAGGGTAGAATACAGTGGTCGGGAGTTACTCGCTGACATGAGATTCCAAGAAGTTTCTGGCCACAGTAAAGTCTGTTCTTCGTAATAACTAATGAATTGAAGGACCTCTTCCTCACTCCAATCAGCCATGGTATACATATACGTACTGACTCACCAAAACAAGGGACTTTACTATGGACGGCCTTGTTCATAGTCGGTGTTAACAAGATCAGCAACCTCTGTTGTTACGCGTGTAATAGAGGTCCCGTCCACATGGCGTAACGTTCAAAGAGACCTCCCTTTGATTCGGGGCCCAAAAACCGACAATTGCCGGGACGGAGGGCGAACGGAGCCTCAAACCTCGCGGGGTTCGGGGTCCGGTTCGAGAAAACCCGTCCCCACCTTGCGTTTTTGTTACAAGAATCGGTTACAATACAAGGTTCGGTTCGCACGTGTGTACCCACCTTTATACAGTAAATGCATGCAAGTAGTTCTCTAATGTTAATGTGCAGAGTATTCTCATTTTGTAGCCATGTATTATTAGTTGAGAGTATGCCATCTTCTCCTACTAATGCGCTACCCCAGCCAAAGTTGGATGCATCTGTGAATAGTTCTAGATCTACTTGATTATTAGGAATGTTTATATCACTATACATGTTAGTCTGTTTCCATTCTTCTAGAAAGGATTTGAAAGGAGGAGGAATGATTCTACGTATATCCTTTAGCAAAATATCTGTGAAATCTGTGAAGGAATTTAAGATGGTATCTACCATAAAAGGTGTAGTAGGAACAGAAGTTAAGTGATCCTATCAATCTTTGATATAATTTGAGGTCAGATCTGTTCACTGTATTAGCAAGCCTGATACATTTATCAATGTTTTTCTGCATTGGTCTCATCGTTTTGTTCTCCAAGTTATAATGAACTCCCAGGAACTCTATCTTTTGCACTGGATGAATAACAGACTTTTTAATAGATATTTGCCAACCCAGCTCCGTGAGCACTTCAATGACTATTTAGATGTGAGCCTCGCATTTGTGAAAGTCATCTGCCAATATGAGTATATCATCTAAGTATTTAAAGATGAGTATATTATATTTCTTCCTAATGTATTTAACTACTGTGTACATTAGCTTGGAAAAGATGTAGGGAGCTGTCTTTAACCCGAAGGGAACAACCGTCCATTTGAATTTACGCTTTCCTAATTTGAACGTTAAGAATCTTTGAGCACTTGAATGAAGAGGGACATGCCAATAAGCGTCCTTTAAATCAAGTCTACATGCCCAGTTGTTTAAATGCAAATAAGGGAATATAGTTTTAGGTTTCAGCATAGAGAAAGAAGGTTTCTTGATCATAGTAGTGTTAAGGCATTTCATATCGAAGATTAGGCGAATGCTCCCATCGGGTTTAGGCTTGTAAAATATGTGGTTAGAGTAGTCGAAAGAATTTCTGTTAACTTGTTCTATTACCCCTAGGTCTAGTAATCTGTTACATTCTCTCTCTAGTATTATTCTCTTGCTAGAAGAATAATATCTATCAACCCCTAATATTTTCAAAGTCTTTTGAGCCTTATTTTTATTGGTAAATGGGAGTCTCACACCCTTACTGATCAAGTTGCATGCAAAAGAAGAATTTGGGAGTTTTGCCAATTTTTTAATTTATTTGTCAATGCCTTACCTATCCCACTTACTGGAGGGGCGTGAGAGGTTTCTTTGGAGCTAGAGGCTTCTGTAGGAAAATGTAACTCTTCCAATATCATTGAATTGTTAGTGGGTACATTTGCCAAATTTTTATCTTTACTGTGTAGCTCCAGGTTATTTTCCTCTTGGTCCGAGCAGGGCTCGATGGTATTAAGAATTAAAACATAATTAGTTTTGTTTCTTATCTTTGACGTCTGAATTAATTGCTGTCTGTCCCCCTGTACTCCTTCCCCCTCTTTGGCCACCTATCTTGATACCTCGCCTGTAGGGATTGAACCTATTCCTGAACCCAAAGCTTCCCCTGAATCCTCTGTAAAAGTTAAATTTCCCTCTGGGGTAGCCCTGATGCTTGCCAAAGTTGAACCTTCCACCTCTAGAGATAATGTCCCCTCCTCTAGGAAGGGGACCGCCTCGAAAGCACGAAGCAATAGCTTTCCTCTGATCATCTGATAAGACTCATATATCATTAGTTTCAGCTTTAATAATAGCATCTCTGGTATCTAAATTGAGGTTCCTGGGTAAAGATCTACTTCTGAATGAGCGGATTAAACTTTTAATTAGATCAATGTGTTTCCTGAAAGGGCCAATTATCACTTTAGTAATGAAATCAATATCATTAATCTTAGAGGGGTAAGCTAATTGCGCCAGAGCTGCATGCCCTTGAAAAGAAGATATAGCCATTTTAATGTTTTCAATATCAAAGTGAAATTTCTTCTTGAAATCTTCATTAAACAACCTGCCACTTGGCCAAAAGTTCAGCTTTGGCAAATTTATCAATTTGAAAAGGTCTGCAAGTTCTTTATTATGATTACAAACAAAGAATTGATCATGAGAGTTCTTGTCTCCTTCACTTAATGTTAATGCAATTAGGGAGTCATTTAATTGTATTTTCCCATATCTATGAATGGAGGCCACAGCATTAAAATTGTTAGATATATAAGTAGGAATAGGTTTGTTAAAGGTAAGCGGGTTAAATTCTTCATAGTCACTACTATCTTCATTATAAGTTGTAAATAATTCTTCATTTGGATCCTCAGGTAAATCTACTTTACGGCGAGGACGCTTAGGATGAGGAGTATTGTCATTCCTTTTTGCAGTCGAACCACTTCTGCAATAGGAGTGAAAACCTAGACTCAAATTTGATAATAAAAGTTTAACTGATGTCTATAATATGGCTCATGAATTTACAAATCAGGTTGGACAGCAGCAGACCTAGAAGGCTGAAGCCAGGCAATCGGGTTCTAGGCTCAAATGGCCTTCATCGGTTAATTCAGGTCAATCGGCATCCTTCACTAATATCCCATACTTAAATCTATATAGCCTCTACAAGTAAATCCTCTATATATTTAATATAGCGACCTGTCAGAAATTCTTAAGACGCAGTTCCTCATGGTAAGGGGTAAACCATTATATCGAAAGGAAACGAGTGTGATATAAAATTCTACCCATTAGCTGAGGTAGGCGTAATTATACCGCCTTTGACAGGAACCCCTCCAGTTAAATGTCGACGATAGGATCTCGGTGGGATAGGCGGAAGGGAGCGGCTAATAGGTAGCCTAGATTGACGTAGTATGTTAAACTCAAAGTTAGAAAAAGTTAGGCTAGTTAGGCTACTCGGCTCTTTGGAACGTAAGGCAAAACTAGTTAACACTTCACCTTACATTAATTACCTTTGTCATATAAGTATCTAGTCCTTATAATGTTTAGGCTCACTTTACACATAGTTTAGGATTATATGATAATGTACTTCGGTCTCGAAATTTATCTAATCTCAACTTTTACGATTATAACTACCGCACGGTCCGTTCCGGCTCATTGTTTACCTTTTACTGCTATGCTTGTGACGTCATTAGTCTATATCCGCTGCTATCCAAGACGTTTTTATATAAAAACAGAATATTAAACCTTACCCTTTCTCCACTAGTTTCAATAATGTTTGATTCTGTAATAATAACAATTGAAGAATTTCATTATTGGAAGGTTCCTGGCTGGTTTCTTCCGTTTTGGGACATCTCTTCTTTTTGGGTTGTGTCGGTGGAATATTGTCATCATCGCTAGTTTCGCTAAGATTATGCACATCTTCTGATACTACGACTTTTTTGGACATTTTAATTGGTTGATTAAGTCGTTGTCCCTCGTAACAATAATTAGGGGAGGGTTGTAGTAATGGTGAGGTGTAACAGGTGTTGCCTGTGTCCTGTCAACTTCAAACATGGCGGTTTGATTCCTGTCAACTCGCATGTCTCTGGTTGCTCCGCCCCCGTGGGCGTGGTTTGTGCTCGCTTACGGCTGTCTGGGGGAGGAGCCAGGGTTGTGTCATAGCAAAACCAGTGGGTCTGAAAGGCTGAAGCCTCTCTCTCTAGAACTGAGAAGGTCTTGGAGATCTTTATATTCAGACACGTTCAAGTTCCTGCTCATTGAAGACATCTGTGAACCTGGTTATGTATCGCTTAATGGTCGAGGTAGTAACGTTACGACTTCTCTTAAAGTCTGCAGCGAAGAGTCTCTTATTCTCCTATCCTATTGCAGCGAAGATTCTTCTTCTCGGCAATGGATAGGACATATGACAGCGACACTCCATGGGGGTGTCCATGGTATGGATACTGGGACAATCTATTAGGATTAAGTAATGATTGTTCTGGAACAACCTACTAAGTCCACAGCGTAGACCGTTAACTGACTCGGGTGCTCTGACAGCTGCCTATTGACTGCTTTGTGAGGCAAGTTGTCTAAGCATCCGAGAAAGTCACATGATCTTTGCATTTTAAAGGGTTATGCCGAGAGACCATACAAATATGTTATTGTTATTATACAATTAAGTTTGTTCATACTTACCTGGCAGATATATATATAGCTGTATTTTCTGAAGTCCGACAGAATTTCAAAATTCGCGGCACACGCAGTGGGCGGCCAGGTGGTAGTACCCATTCCCGCCGCTGGGAGGCGGATATCAGGAACCATTCCCATTTTCTATTCATATTTTATTAATGCCTCTGTCTCCTGAGGGGAGGAGGGCGGGCACTTTAATTATATATATCTGCCAGGTAAGTATGAACAAACTTAATTGTATAATAACAATAACATTTTGTTCATGCCATTTACCTGACAGATATATATATAGCTGAATCCCACCTTCGGATGGTGGGAAGAGACAGAATAGGATTTTTTAGGAAACTTAAATTAAGTAGATGATACATCTTGGTTCCTCACCTGTTTGCAAAGTAGACTATGTGATACTGTCACGTAAGGCTGCTTTTGCTTAAATCAGAGTTGCCAGCCAGGTGGAGACCTGTAGTGCTGGTGCGCTCTGGATGATCTGTCAAGGGTACGAGACCTCAACATGACAAGACCATCGAGGCCATACAAATGAGGGCAACGAAGCAACTGACCACCACCTGACCAACTATTCACAAAAAACCCCTTAAAACTAACTAAAGGATGGGAGATCTTCATATAAGACTCACCACAACCTAAAACACAACAACAAACTAACTTAATCCTAACTAAGGGATAGGGAAAGAGCTACTTCCGGACCCCAAGACTGTGTCCGCAGAAATGTATGGCCCCAGTGCATTACAATCGTCATAAATCGTTCTCACATCCCTTATGGTAATGTGAGGCGAAGACGGAGTTTACTCCTCCAAAAGGTTGCAAATCAAAGGATGTCCTTGATTGACATGTTCTTTTGGAAGGCAAGAGAGGTAGCGACAGCACGAACTTCGTGCGCTTTCACTCGTAAGAGGCTCAAATCAGTCTTCTGGAAAGATGAATGAGCCTACTAATGACGTCCCTTAGAAAGAAAGCAACAGCATTCTTCGATAAAGGTAACTCTGGTCTCTTCACAGAGCACCAGAGATTACCTGAGGGACCTCTTACCTCTTTCGTTCTATGCACATAGAACTTGAGAGCCCTGACCGGGCACAGGACTCTCTCTGGTTCTTGTCCCACCAGACTTGACATAACCCTTGATCTCGAAAGTCTTCGGCCAAGGGTTTCGAAGGATTTTCATTCTTCGCCAAGAAAGTTGGGTTCAACGAGCAGACAGCATTGTCTCCTTTGAATCCCATTAACTTGCTAAACGCTTGAATTTCACTAACTCTCTTAGCCGTCGCAAGAGAAGTTAGGAAAAGAGCCTTCCTTGTCAAGTTTCGAAGAGGCGCTGCCCTGAAGCGGTTCGAAAGGGCTTGACATAAGGAATTTAAGGACCACGTCAAGGTTCCATGACGGAGGTCTCATTTGAGGAACCTTCGAAGTCTCGAAAGAACTTTAAAAGGTCATGAATGTCCTTGTTGTCAGACAGGTCAAGGCCTCTGTGCTAAAAACCGAAAAAAACCTGACAACATGCTTTTATATCCCTTGATGGTAGGGACCGCTAATTTCTGCACATTCCTAAGAAAGAGCAGAAAATCAGCTATCTGGTTCACAGAGGTCGAGGAAGAGGAAACTCCCTCCTTTTTACACCATGCCCTGAAGGAAGCCCACTTCGATTGGTAAACAGCTCTTGTGGAAGCACGTCTTGCATGTGAGATTGCTCTCGCAGCTGCTTTCGAAAAACCTCTCGCTCTGGCCAACTTTTCGATAGTCCTGAACGCAGTCAGACCCAGAGCGGAGAGGTTTTGGTGTAAACCTTTCGAAGTGGGGCTGTTTGAGTAGATCTTTCCTCCAGGGCAATGTCCTTGGAAAGTCTACAGAAAGGAAAGACATGACCTCTGTGAACCATTCTCTCGCTGGCCACATCGGAAGCGATCAGGGTCAACCTCGTCCCTTCTGAAGGCTGAGGCCGCAAACTTCCTCATGACTTCCCCCAAAATCTGAATGGTGGGAAGGCGTACAAGTCTAGACCCGTCCAATTCCAAAGCAACGCGTCTACCGCGATTGCTTCTGGATCCAGGACCGGGGAGCAATAAAGAGGAAGTCTCTTGGTCCTTGACGTTGCGAATAAGTCGACCAGTGGACGTCCCCACAACGTCCAAAGGTCTCGACAAACGTTCTTCGTTCAAGGTCCATTCCGTCGGTAGGACTTGTTCCCGACGACTGAGAAGATCTGCCCTGACGTTTTGCACTCCTGCAATGAATCTCGTCAGGATAGTCACATTTCTTATCTTTGCCCACAGCAGAATCTCTCTCGCTAGGGAAAACAACGTTCTGGAGTGTGTTCCTCCCTGATTTTTTAAATAAGCGAGTGCTGTGGTATTGTCCGAGTTTATCTGAACAATCTTGTTCTCCAAACTCCTTTCGAAGAACTGCAGGGACAGAAATACTGCTGCCAGTTCTTTGACATTTATATGCCAGGCTACCTGTTCCCCTCTCCAGGAGCCCTGACACTTCCTTCCCTCCTAGTGTTGCTCCCCAGCCCGTGATGGAAGCGTCGGCAGAACAAACAAACTAGGTCGGGGCTCAGAAGACTTAGGGACACGCCCTCCTGAAGCTTCTGAGGGTCCCAACCACCATCTTAGATGGTTCTTGATCGGAAGCGATATTCTCAATATGGCATTGAGATCGTGCCTTGGCCTTCCACTCGTCCGCAAGGAAAAATTGGAGAGGCCTGAGGTGCAGTCTTCCCAAGGAAACAAACACCTTTCTAGCGAGGAAATGGTCCCCAGCAGACTCATCCATTCCCTCGCCGAGCAAGTCTCTTTCCTTAGACAAAGGCTGAGATCTTTTCTAAGCCTAGCCGCTGACGTTCCTGGGACGGAAACGCTCGAAAAGCCACTGAATCCATCTGAATCCCCAGATACACGATGGACTGTGTTGGGGTCAGATGCGACTTTCGAGGTTGACCAGAAGTCCCAGGGACTTTGCTAGGGCTAAAGTGAACTGCAAGTCCTTCAGACACTTCTCTCTCGACGACGCTCTGATCAGCCAGTCGTCGAGGTACAGGGAAACTCTTATTCCCGAAGAGTGTAGCCACCCGCTACGTTCTTCATTACTACAGTGAACACCATTGGAGCCGTGGTCAGGCCGAAACACATAGCTCTGAACTGCCACACTTTTTTGTGTCTAAGACAAACCTTAGATACTTTCTTGAAAAGAGGGTGGATCGGGATGTGAAAGTACGCGTCCTGCAAGTCTAAGGACACCATCCAGTCGCCCGGTCTCAAGGCTCCCAGAAACAGAATGAGGCGTCTCCATCGTGAATTTGGTCTTTTCCACGAAAAGATTGAGCCTGCTTACATCTAGAACTGGACGCCAACCTGACGACTGCTTCGGTACTAGGAAGATCCTGTTGTAAAAACCTGGGGACCCAAGGTCCGCGACTTGTTCCACCGCTCTTTTGTCGATCATTTGTTGAAGGAGATCGAATAATACTTTCTTCTTTTTTTTCCCCCTGATAGGATGGAGAAAGGTCTCTGGGAGTCGTAGAAAGAGGAGGAAGATCTAAAAAGGGGATCTTGTACCTCTGCTCCACGATCTTGAGGGACCAAGAGTCCGTGGTCCCGTCTCTCTCCATGCTCCCGCAAAAAACTTCAGTCTGGCTCCGACTGGTGTCTGAAGGACATGCTTCTCACTTGGAAGGCTTTGGTTTAAAGGAAGCTCTTCCTCGTGAAAACCCTCTCCCTCGAGGAGCTGCTCTCGAGGGGGGAGCCCCACGAAAGGGCTTAACTTTCTTCGGCGGTCGAACCGCAGCTGAAGAGGTTGAAGGTACGGCCGACCGTCTTGTAGACTGGGCCAAAAGGTCCTGAGTTGCCTTCTCTTGCAAACTGTTCGTCAGGTCCTTTACTAAAGTCTGGGGGAAGAGATGGTTTCGAAAGAGGCGAAAACAGCAAATCCGCTTTCTGAGCTGGAGTTACCGACGAGCTGTGAAGTTACACCAAGCAAAGCTCTCTTTTTCAATAAAGCCGTTCCAAAATGAGAGACGATCTCCTCCGAACCATCCCTGACGGCTTTGTCCATACATGCTAACACGCTGGACAGCTCCCCCAGACTGAGAGATTCTGGGCTTCTCGCTTGCAGATCCAGAACTCCCAAACACCAGTCAAGGAAGTTGAACACTTCCAGCGTCCTGAGCAGACCCTTTAAATGATGGTCAGTCTCCGTAGAGGTCCAGGTTACTTTAGCAGAGGGTAAAAGAGACCTCCTCTGCGAATCCACTAGGCTGGAGAAATCTCCTTGAGCCGAAGAAGGGATACGAACTCCTACTTCATCTTTGGTTCTATACCAAATGCCCCCTTTTCCCGCTAAGTCTAGCTGGCGGCAAGGCGAAGGTCGTCTTGCCTTGATCTCTCCTCGAACCATCCAATCTTGGAGTTTCTTAAAAGCACGTTTCGTGGAGAGAGAAGTCATCTCCACAAACTCCGGGGTTTTTCCAGTTTTTAGATGACGAAAACTGCGAAGGAGGAGACTTGGGAGCTGCGGGCTGAAAACTTGTCTTCGAAAGAAGAACGCAAGAGCCGCACGAGGACTTTATAGTCCGAGATTGAAGGGGCCGCAGAAGGTTCCTCTTCAACCGAGTCAGCCGAACTACTCAGCTCTCCTTCTTCTCTAAACGGAAGAGGAGACCGTCTGTCCGGAGAGGGTGTCCTAATGTCGGGTCTTGGCTTAATCAAAGGACCCCTATCCTTGCTAGAGGAAGCCTTATTCCGGCTGTCTTCTCTATGACGCTTACTACTTGATGAAGGTAGAGCGTCCTGACGAGGACGAGCGTCCTTAGCGCCATCCGCGGCAGTCTCACTTGCCAGAGAAGCGTCCTTACGTTTCTCAGACGAAAGGGAAGACCTTTTCGCTGGAATACGTGCCTGTGCGCGTAAACTAGCGTCTTGGGGTACGACTTCTTGGTCGGAATCCCCAAAAGCGTCTTGAAAAGAGCCCTGAACGTCCTGGCGAGTTTCCTGCCAAGCGTCCTGCCGAGCGTCCTGTCTAGCGTCCTGGCGAGCGTCCTGGCGAGCGTCCTGACGAACGTCCTGCCTAGCGTCCTGCCAAGCGTCCTGACGAGCGTCCTGACAAGCGTCCTGCCGAACGTCCTGCCAAGCGTCCCGCCTAGCGGCCTGCCTAGCGTCCTGTCGAACGTCGTGCTGAGCGTCCTCCTCAAAAGCGTCCTGACGTAACGTCCTTCTAGAGGACGAACGAGATCGGCGAATCGCCGAAGGAGAAGCGATCGGCGAACGAGACGAAGTAGGTGAGGGAGAAGGAGACTGCTTCGTCCTCTTGACGGGCAGTCTAAGGTCCTTCCTCCGCTTAGGCTCGACTGCTGCTGGGCGAGTCCTCTGAGCCATAAGCGTGGATAGCTGGTCCTGAAGGGACAAAAGAATGTTCTTCGTCGGGGAAGAACGAACAGAGGAAGCAGGACTGATCCTGCGAGAAGACGAGGGGCGAGGGGACGCCTCCTTCCTTCTCACAGGTACAGCTACCTGCTTCTCAGGTATACGCGCCTGTGCACGCAACCCAGCGTCCTCATCGGAGGAGATCTTACCCCTTTTCTGAGGCGGAAAAGCGTCATACGCATCCTCCGACGAAAGTGGCGAAAGAGGACGTGAAGCGTCCTCCGCACGAAACGTCCTTTTCAGAGGACGAGTCTCTCTCCGAGCGCTCCACCCCTTGCGCGGGGAGGACGCTTCGGAGGACGAAAAGCACTCTTTCAGGACGCGCGCTCGTGCGCGCTCCTTGGCAGCCTGGGACTTTGCTACAAGGCCTGCCGAAGGGACGCCAGATCGGTGGGAAGCCCCCGTAACCCTCTTGCGGCTTTCGACATACCTACTCCCTGAGTCTTGGGAGTCTGATAGAGGTCTAGGCCTAGAGGCATTATGGGGCCGATCTGACGCCCCCTCCACAACACTAGGGGCACGATCACACACTTGCACCGAGCCAGTTTCTAAGGCTTTCACTTTGGTCTCAAGAGTGCGAAGAGACTCCAAAATCAGAGAGAGAGCATTCGCTTCTCCCGACACAGAATCAGAGCCCGAAGGCAACACAGGTTTAGGGGTAGCAAACTCTACAGGTGTTAATGCAGGAGAGATGTTAGCCTTACCTTTGGTAGAACCACTCCTGGAGGAAGACCTCCTGATCTTATCGCGCTCCAATTTAAGGTGATAGGACTCATATACTCTCCAATCATCATCGGTCAATCTCTCACATTCATTGCACCGATTATCAATCACACAATTATGCCCCCTACAATTCATACATACTGTGTGGGGGTCTACCGATGCTTTCGGTAGCCTCACCTTACAATCAGTCCTTACACACACTCTGAAACTCACAGCACTTGATCCAGACATATCTTATATAGAAAAGTCAATCCAAAATCAAAAAACGGTCCACTATCGCGCATGCCAATTCAACAATCCAATTCAATACCAAAAAACCAATCAGATACTTAAAAGCGAGTCAAATTCCAAAAAATCCTGAGCAGAGGTCTGTAAACAGTTGTTTACCGACCGGCGACAGAAAAAAAATATGAATAGAAAATGGGAATGGTTCCTGGCCGCCCACTGCGTGTGCCGCGAGTTTTGAAATTCTGTCGGACTTCAGAAAATACAGCTATATATATATCTGTCAGGTAAGTGGCATGAACAAATGTCTATTTGTTTGTCACTGATGCTGGACGGCGAGGTGGTGAATCTCTTAACAAGGTGATGATGATTCTCTTAAGGCATGTGCCCAGTAGGCAAAAGTCAATTGCCTTCTAGAGACCGAGGTCCTTAATGGCAAGATATTCTCATAGTAGTTGAATCTCAGCTAAAAAGAAAACAACACTATGTTCCATTGAAGACTAAGGTGGAAAGTGAATGCAACCTACGTCTTCACAGCCGAATCGAGAGAAGGATTCTCAAGATTCTGAACCTGTGCTTACAAAGGACTGAAAACGCTAACAGCTATTTCATTGCTGTAAGTTGTTGTTGTAATGAAAGCGGGGCGGTTTCCAGTAAGGAAAAACACGGGGAAGTACTACTTCTCGTGGGCTGATCATATGGAAGTAGAGCTGGCAGGTTGGGGAGCAGGCTGTCTTCCATATATATCTGTCAATTCGGGGTGAACAATGAACAATTGCACCCCTCCGAATACGAGATATTATGAAGACAAACTCAGATGTCTGAAGAAAACACTCCGCATTCTCGCAATACGATGCGGTAAACATAAAGATGAAAAAGTCTAGAATATATATCTCTGTTGAAAATTCTCGCAATATCCAAAGGGATGCAGAAGATGTCATTCATATATGCGAGAATCCCTGTTAATCAGAGACCTAAGCCCAATATTGTTGGACAGAGAAAAAGTTCGATAGTCAATGATTGTAGGGGAGAGAGACATAACCAGAACGTGCATCACGGAGAGCCAACTAGTACTGGGGTGTCTTCTGCAGTACCCTACTCAGTTAGTTCTTGCTCTCTAGCTATCCTGAGTTGCCAGGAATCCATTCCTCGAAGGAATGCGTTCGGCTAGAATAATCGAGCGTTAAAAAAAGAGATCTTTTATGCTCGAGCAATTATATTTAAACGAAACGAATTTCGGTAAATACAAAAAACTGAGGTTGTGTTGTCATGACCATACCATTAGTATCTTAAAAATCGAAACTGGTAACTCCTGGGATGCAGACAGTCCCGAGTTGCAGTTTTATTAGGATATTAGTCTCCCGGTCACAAACCGTAGAATTAACTACGGTATGCGACTACCCCCCGGACAATTCAACTGCTTAACAGAATCATGTCTCGAGGGTAATATAAGTCGTATATTTGTAGATTTCTGTACAACGACTTCCATCCTAAATTCTTTTTCCTTCGAGGAATGAGAATAAGGATTGGAAATCTAAACCCTTCCTTCTCTAGCCAAGAGAGTGAAGGAGAAGTCTTCCCTTAAGGAAAGCTTCAAAAGTGAAAAACAGAAAAACCCAAGACGAAAATTCAAGTCAAACTGGATGTTCGCTTTTGTATTCCAGGGTTGGTCGTCTACTGAGAGATTCTTACTTCAGTAGCAGTTCTTCTTGCAAACGCTAGAAATTCCAGGAATTCAAGCATTCAGCGAGGCCAACTCTTGTGCTGAAAGAGGCGCATAAAACAGGTCCAATGCAAACAGCAGTTCCGCATTTTGAATGGGTGTGACCCCATTCGAAAGGAAAGAACACATTTGGACCCTTTTCTTCGAGATCCCGCAGAGAAAAAAGCCGCTAGTTCGTTTGACCTGTCTCGAAGAGCTTTGTCAATGCAAGACATCAGGTGAACAAGCTCTTCTGTATCAGCAGACTTGAAGGTTTCTATTTTCTTCCCCAAAGATCACAGAGTCCAGTCTAAGAAAATTAAATACCTTGAAAGCTCTAAAAAAATTCAACAATCCAATTCAATACCAAAAAACCAATCAGATACTTAAAAGCGAGTCAAATTCCAAAAAATCCTGAGCAGAGGTCTGTAAACAGTTGTTTACCGACCGGCGACAGAAAAAAAATATGAATAGAAAATGGGAATGGTTCCTGGCCGCCCACTGCGTGTGCCGCGAGTTTTGAAATTCTGTCGGACTTCAGAAAATACAGCTATATATATATCTGTCAGGTAAGTGGCATGAACAAATGTCTATTTGTTTGTCACTGATGCTGGACGGCGAGGTGGTGAATCTCTTAACAAGGTGATGATGATTCTCTTAAGGCATGTGCCCAGTAGGCAAAAGTCAATTGCCTTCTAGAGACCGAGGTCCTTAATGGCAAGATATTCTCATAGTAGTTGAATCTCAGCTAAAAAGAAAACAACACTATGTTCCATTGAAGACTAAGGTGGAAAGTGAATGCAACCTACGTCTTCACAGCCGAATCGAGAGAAGGATTCTCAAGATTCTGAACCTGTGCTTACAAAGGACTGAAAACGCTAACAGCTATTTCATTGCTGTAAGTTGTTGTTGTAATGAAAGCGGGGAGGCGGTTTGGTTTCCAGTAAGGAAAAACAAAACGGGGAGGCAAGGGGAAGTAACTTATTCTCGTGGGCTGATCATATGGAAGTAGAGCTGGCAGGTTGGGGAGCAGGCTGTCTTCCATATATATCTGTCAATTCGGGGTGAACAATGAACAATTGCACCCCTCCGAATACGAGATATTATGAAGACAAACTCAGATGTCTGAAGAAAACACTCCGCATTCTCGCAATACGATGCGGTAAACATAAAGATGAAAAAGTCTAGAATATATATCTCTGTTGAAAATTCTCGCAATATCCAAAGGGATGCAGAAGATGTCATTCATATATGCGAGAATCCCTGTTAATCAGAGACCTAAGCCCAATATTGTTGGACAGAGAAAAAGTTCGATAGTCAATGATTGTAGGGGAGAGAGACATAACCAGAACGTGCATCACGGAGAGCCAACTAGTACTGGGGTGTCTTCTGCAGTACCCTACTCAGTTAGTTCTTGCTCTCTAGCTATCCTGAGTTGCCAGGAATCCATTCCTCGAAGGAATGCGTTCGGCTAGAATAATCGAGCGTTAAAAAAGAGATCTTTTATGCTCGAGCAATTATATTTAAACGAAACGAATTTCGGTAAATACAAAAAACTGAGGTTGTGTTGTCATGACCATACCATTAGTATCTTAAAAATCGAAACTGGTAACTCCTGGGATGCAGACAGTCCCGAGTTGCAGTTTTATTAGGATATTAGTCTCCCGGTCACAAACCGTAGAATTAACTACGGTATGCGACTACCCCCCGGACAATTCAACTGCTTAACAGAATCATGTCTCGAGGGTAATATAAGTCGTATATTTGTAGATTTCTGTACAACGACTTCCATCCTAAATTCTTTTTCCTTCGAGGAATGAGAATAAGGATTGGAAATCTAAACCCTTCCTTCTCTAGCCAAGAGAGTGAAGGAGAAGTCTTCCCTTAAGGAAAGCTTCAAAAGTGAAAAACAGAAAAACCCAAGACGAAAATTCAAGTCAAACTGGATGTTCGCTTTTGTATTCCAGGGTTGGTCGTCTACTGAGAGATTCTTACTTCAGTAGCAGTTCTTCTTGCAAACGCTAGAAATTCCAGGAATTCAAGCATTCAGCGAGGCCAACTCTTGTGCTGAAAGAGGCGCATAAAACAGGTCCAATGCAAACAGCAGTTCCGCATTTTGAATGGGTGTGACCCCATTCGAAAGGAAAGAACACATTTGGACCCTTTTCTTCGAGATCCCGCAGAGAAAAAAGCCGCTAGTTCGTTTGACCTGTCTCGAAGAGCTTTGTCAATGCAAGACATCAGGTGAACAAGCTCTTCTGTATCAGCAGACTTGAAGGTTTCTATTTTCTTCCCCAAAGATCACAGAGTCCAGTCTAAGAAAATTAAATACCTCGAAAGCTCTAAAAAAAACCCTTAAGGAGGTGGTCCATTTCATAGGTAACCAAAAAACCTTTGTCTTTCCCATGGCCGTCCGACGAGAAGAGTCCACAAGACTCGAGAAGTCCCCTTGGGAAGACGTTCCTCATATCATCCAACTCACCACTCTTGCCTCTTACGACTATTCTTAACTCATATAAATAGAATGAGGATCTATTGAGGTTTTAGCTAGCCGAGAATTACATCCTCTCACCCACATTCTTACTCTCGAACCAGAGTCAGACATTGTTTGGAAAATGCAAAAGAGAGATCAAGAATAAGCAAGAGTCAAAGCAATAATATTCTAAATCAAACATTCTTATCATCATCATTCACTATGATCCATCATCATTATTAAGATGATCCACATGTACCCAACAACAAACGAAAGCCAAAGCCAAAGTGTACTTCCCCAAATAAATGTGAAAAAACACGGGCCAAGCGAGCGAAATTCCAACGATGTCACCGACGCGGCGGCAGGGAAGATCTGAGGAACAGTTGGAACGGTTCTACGTACCTGGGTAGAGGGCGCACAGGTGGTGCACCTGACTACCCAATCGGCGATTGCCGCGAGTTTTGAATTCTGTCGTGACGTCAGGGACGTAAGCTATATATATAACTACCAGGTGAGTTAGATGTTTGAAATAAAACTTTCAGGTGTATTAGTAGGACGTTCTTTTGGCCTAAAATGAGAAGTGACAAGAAGAGGTATGTTTTAAGCTGTCATCAATGCTAAATTGCCGGAAAACCGAACCAAGTAATTCCCAGAGCTCTGTTGTGTAATATTCCTTCAGTAGGCGAACCTTTTCAGAATGTAGTTATCGATATGGTCGGACCGTTGCCTATTAGTAAGGGAGGGAGTATATATCTGTTAACAATCATTGATAAGACTAACTCGCTATCCAGAGGCGATACCCATAAGAAGCTGTAACGCAAGGACCGTAGTTAAACAATTGTTAGATTATTTTTCTAAGTTTGGTCTGCCTCATGCTATACAGATTGATTATGTTAGTAATTTTGTATCTCAAATATTTCAGGTATAGAATGAAAGAGTTAGGCATTAAACTCGTAACTTCCACACCTTATCATCCCGAATCACAAGGCATTGTGGAGAGGTTTCACTAAACGTTAAAGAGTTGTTTACGAAAACTGTTTAATAACTTTGAACATGACTGGGAAGAAAAGTTACCTTTTGTTTTGTTAGCTTTATGGTTGGCACTGAATGACACTACAGGATTTAGTCCTTTCGAGCTGATTTTCGGTTGCACTGCCAAAGGTCCTTTGGAAATGTTAAAATGAAATTTTCATTATTAAAATGAAGTTTTATTGTATACTTACCGAACAATTATAGAGCCGTGATTTCCACGAGCGGCAGGATACTAAATTCAAATTTAGCGCGTCGGCGTCGCCAACACTGGTGGTGATGACGTCATCTCCCTCCACTCGCGGGAGAACCAGGTACAACTGCCCAGGTGAATCCAATTCTTTCTGCCCGTCCGTCCACCTAAGGGGAGGAGGGTGGGTATAATCATAATTGTTCGGTAAGTATACAATAAAACTTCATTTTAATAATGAAAATTTCATTTTTATTGTAGTGTCTTACCGAACAATTATAGAGCTGATTACACATTTATGGGAAGGTGGGATTCAGTGGACCACTAGTATTTTTAAATGGTTACATTTATTGCAATACCAGTAAACACTCAAGGTGTCTGTTGTACCTTACCTTGTAAGAGAGCTACAGCAGACTGTTACTGCCTCTGGTCGGTGCTCTTCTTACTATTGTAGAGGAATTGGAATTTGACCAAAGTTAGCCTCTACAGGAGTGGAATCCTTCCGTAGTTCAAGTGAGTCAAGGCTGACTGACGGAGGATAGTAACAACAAAGATTGCCCTTGCCCTGGGCTAAGACCAGAAATTCAATCATACAAAACATTTGTCACCAACACCAGATTTAAAAACATATATACCCAACCATTGTAAAATCTGACCTAACAGACTGGTGAGTATCCCAGGTACTCAGTACCCCCAGCTTCCTTGAACTCGACAACCTATTCAAGGTGAAAAGTTAGCATAGAGGTGACGACCCCTGTGCCGTTTCTCCCAACACCATGCCAGAAACCGCCACCGGACCTAACGTTTTACAATTCTCGAAAACCGTTTCTATCTCTTTGAGATAATGACTCGCAAAAACCGAATTCGATCTCCAGAACGTGCTCTGAAGAATCGAAGCTAAAGATAAATTCTTTCTGAATGCTAAAGAAGTTGCCACTGCTCTAACCTCGTGAGCTTTAACTCTCAGAACGGAAAGATTGTCGTTCTCGGACTGCGAGTGAGCTTCCCTGATAAGCTCTCTAATAAAGAACGATATAGCATTCTTAGAAAGAGGACGAGAGGGATTTTGAACCGAGGTCCAGAGCTTAGAAGATTGTCCTCTAATACCCTTAGTGGCAAACAGATACTGCTTAATAGCCCTGACTGGACATAAGAGCCTTTCTTCCTCCTCATGTCCAACCAAATCAGATAAGTTCCTTACCACAAAACTCCTCGGCCAAGGATTAGAAGGATTCTCATTTTTGGCTAGAAAGGTCAAAGATACCGAAAATACAGCATTGCCTTGAGAGAAACAGACTCTTTTGTCTATAGCGTGCAATTCGCTGACACGCTTAGCAGAAGCTAGTGCAATAAGAAAGAGTGCCTTCTTAGTCAAGTTCCTGAGTGAAGCCGACTTCAAAGGCTCAAACGGTGGCCCCATGAGGAACTTATGCACACATCTAAGTTCCAAGCCACTGTATCTTGCGGGAGCTTAGTGGTTTCGAAAGACCTAATGAGGTCCGACAGATCTGAATTTGGAGGAAACATTCCAAACCTCGAGGTCGAAAAACCGAAGAGAGCATGGCTCTATATCCTCTGATCGTCGAAGGAGCCAGTTTCTTAGAGTTCCTAAGAAATAGAAGAAAATCTGCTATTTCTGTTAAAGAGGTCGCAGAAGTAGAGACTTTAGCACTTCTACACCACTCTCTGAAGATTCTCCACTTCCCTTGATAGAGTTTGTTAGAAGACTCTCTCCTACAACGAGCGATAGCTTCTGCAGCTCTTCTTGAAAATCCTTTCGCTCTGACAAGATTCCGGACAGTCTGAACCCTGTCAGAGCTAGAGCGGACAAGTTTTGGTGGAACCTCTTGAAGTGAGGTTGTTTGAGAAGCCACTTCTCTGGAGGAAGAAGTCTGGGGAAGTCTACTAACAACTGGAGAAGGTCCGGGAACCACTCTTTCCTGGCCAAAAGGGAGCGATTAACGTTAGTGTTACATTGCTGTGCGACATGAACTTGTTCAGCACCTCTCTTATTAGACCGAACGGAGGGAATGCATAAGCTTCCAGACCCGACCAATCCAACAGCATTGCGTCCACCGACCAAGCTAGAGGATCTGGGACTGGAGAACAAAAGAGAGGAAGACGGTTGTTCCTTGATGTCGCGAACAGGTCTAATGAAGGTCGTCCCCAAAGGCGCCAAAGTTTCTGACAAATCTTGTTGTCCAAAGTCCACTCCAGAGGTAACACTTGCTGTTGACGACTTAACTCGTCCGCCAGGACGTTCATCTTTCCCGGAACAAATCTCGGGACTAGCTGAACCTTCGCTTCGTTTGACCACAGGAGGAGATCCTTGGCTACTTCGTACAGAGAGAAAGACTGAGTTCCCCCCTGTTTCCGCACGTACGAGAGAGCTGTGGAGTTGTCGGAATGCACAGCCACTACTCGACCTTCTACTAAGCTCCGAAACTGTCTGAGCCCCAAGAAAATTGCTAACAGTTCCTTTACATTTATGTGGAACTTCTTCTCCTTCTCCGACCAAGCTCCTGAAGTCCGTTGATTTCCCCGTAGGGCTCCCCAACCTGTGTCCGATGCGTCGGAAAAGAACTGTAGGTTCGGGAGGATGGGTCGTAAATCTAACCCTTCTTCCAACCTTGCTCGAGAGAGCCACCACCTTAGGTCCTCTTTTATTTGATCTGTGACAGGAAAGGTAATCGAGTCTGGTTGTGTCTTCCTGCACCAAGAGGCTCTCAGGAAAAACTGCAGAGGTCTCATGTGCAGTCTTCCCAACGTCACAAATTTCTCCACTGACGTCAATTTGCCCAGGAGCCTCATCCACTGATTGGCAGAACTTACCTTTTTGTCCAAGAACTCCTGAACTGTCTCCAGACAGCCTTGAACCCTCTTCGGGGACAGAAAAGCCCGAAAAACTTGAGCATTCAGAATCATCCCCAAATAAAGGATGCTCTGAGATGGAACCAACTGGGACTTCTGTTTGTTGACCAGAATTCCTAACTTTCTGGCAAGATCCAGTTGTTCCAAGGTCCTTCATGCACCGACTCTCTGATTCCGACCGGAGAAGCCAATCGTCCAGATAGAGGGAGATTCTTACTCCTAATATGTGCAGCCAGCTTCCTATCGGGGATAGAACCCTGGTGAAAACTTGAGGAGCGGTCGCTAGTCCGAAGCAAAGCGCCCGAAACTGAAACACCTTGCCTCTGAACATGAACCTCAGGTACTTCCGAGATTCGCGATGTATCGGAATGTGAAAATAAGCATCTTGCATGTCCAGAGAGACCATCCAATCCCCCTGTCTGATGGACTCCAGAACTGACCGAGTGGTCTCCATATGAAATTTTGTTTTCTGGACATGCAAGTTCAGGGCGCTCACATCCAAAACCGGCCTCCAGCCCCCTGATGACTTGGGAACTACAAAAAGGCGATTGTAAAAGCCTGGAGGAAAATCCCCTTCTATCTGTTCTATCGCTTCTTTGAGAACAAGCGCTTCCACTTCTGCGGCTAGCGCCAGAAATTTGTCTGAGCCCGGAGAGTATGCCTGGAATGGAATTGGCACAGGTGAGAGCGAGGGAGGTGAAACGAGAGGAATACGATAGCCGAACTTGAGTACTTGCACTACCCAGGCTTCTGCTCCTCTGTTCTCACATTCCTCCCAAAACAGAGCCAGCCTGGCTCCCACTGGCGCATGAAGAACCGAGCTTTCATTTGGAAGGTTTGTTAACCTTGGCCGAGGCCTTAGACTGAGGTCGCAAATTCGACTTCGGCCGAAAGAAGCGCTTGGGTTTTCTCCCTCGAAAAGGCACTTGGGCCAGAGGAGAAACCGAAGGAACAGTCTCCACAGGAGCTTTAGGTCTCTTAGTAGACTGTGCCAGTAAATCCGAAGTAGATTTCTTATCTAGCGCAGACGAAATTGACAACACTACATCGTCTGGAAAGAGGTTATCTTTCACAAAAGGAGCAAACAAGAGAGCAGACTTCTGTTGGGAAGTAACCCTTTTAGAAGCAAAGGAGCACCAAAGTTGCCTTTTCTTAAGGGTACCAAAGGCGATGAGCGAAGCTAACTCATCACATCCATCCCTAATGGATTTGTCCGCACAGGACAGAACACCAATCCAATCCTCCGCTAACTCCTGAGAAAAAGAAGGACAATCTTCGATCTTGGCCGCTAAAGCGCCAATAGTCCAATCAAGGAAGCTAAAGACTTCCAAAAGTTTAAATTGATTCTTTACAACGTGGTCCAACTCAGGCGCTGTAAAGAAAACTTTCGCTGCGGCAAAAGCAGATCTTCTAGAGGAGTCGATTAAACTGGAGAAGTCTCCCTGGGAGGAGGCAGAAACTCCCAGAGAAGGAGCTTCCCCAGTTACATAAAACCTATACCTCTTACGAAGCAACTTAGAGGGAGGGTAAGCAAAAAGAGCCTTCCCTAAGTCTCTTTTCATAGACATTCATTATTTTTCAGTCACTTTCAACGAAAGTCTAACCGCTTTAGATAGAACAAGTTTTGGGAGGAGAGGGTCTGAAGTTTTCCTCCTCATCAAAAAAGTCGAAGTTGGGGAGCGCGGAGCCGCTTTCTCAAAATAATCTGGATAAGATACCAGAAAAAATCTAAGGAGACGTGAATAACACGAGAGGTGATGAGAATCCTCCTCCTCTACTTCTTCTTCATTCTCCGATACCGCCGAAGAAGTAGACGGAACTACAACCGGATCTGAAGTTTCGAACCACCCTTGGACTCATTCATCCAGTTGGTTAACATCTCTAACTGCTTGCGCAAAGGCGCCAGAGACGAATCAAAAACAGTTAACGTAGGCTTGGAAGAGCCTAAATGTTCAGCAGGAGGCGGAAGAACTACTTGCGCCTCGCTCTGAGCCGCCGAAATTCGAGGCGAAACAGGCGCATCAGGCGTAACAGACGAAAAAGCGCCTAAAGAAACACCCTTAGAACTGCTAGCTACAGCGCTAAAACCACAATCTCTACTAGTAGATGGAGCCGAAAAAGGCACAGATTGCGGCGACGAACGAGCTGCTAACGGCCGCGGCGCAACCCTACTCTCAGGCTCCTTATACCGCTTGACTGGAGGAGGCGAAGAATCGGCGCCTGAACGCCTCTTTTTAAGGGACGCGAAACGGGCGAATCTCGCCGAGAGCGCCGCGCGACCGGAGACGAATCGCTTGAATCATTCGAAAGGCGTCTGACCGCAACACCTTTCCAACGCTTAACCGAGCCCTGTTGAGGCGCAACAGGCTCAACAAGAGAGGCGCCTGTCTGTGGGCAAATCCCGATCGACTCCCTTGGACTTCCGGTATGTCTTCTCCCCGGTGCGGGGGAGCTGGACAGTGACCTTTGTCTAGGAGACGTGTCAGGACAGACAGACGCACCCTCAACTACACTCTTACCTGAAGCCGCTTTCTCCGAAAACGTCTTAACTGAATTACCAAGTTGCAAAACCGTATTCGCTAGTACCGATTTCCGAAAATCTGATCTAACCTCGATTCCAGACTGGCAATGGTGTCGGAAGAAACTACACGGGAAGCCGGAGAAGTGGGATTAGTAGTAGGAATAGGAGGTGTAGTTAAAGGAGACATAACAATTTGAGGAGAAACAAAAGGAACAGAAGCATCGCAAGACGAAGCAGAGCTAAGTCTACTTTCCCTAAGCGCTGCTTTTCTAATTCTGTCTTTAGCTAATTTCTCCGAGTATGAACTAAAAAACTTCCATTGAGAATCAGTCCAATCACTACACTCGTTACATGTTCGATCTGCTGAACAAACCTGTCCCCTACACTTAACACATTTAGTGTGAGAATCATATTCTAACTTGGATAATCTAGTTTTACATCCTGAGATGCAAAACCTAACTCCCGACGGACTAGAATCCGACATGGCAACGCCTAAATAAAAAGCAAAATAACAACAACGCCAAAAAAGAGTACTTCACCAATTCCGAAGATCAATTCCACAAGAAAAAAAGCGAAGCAAAGTCATCCAACCGCACTGACCACCGATGTTCACCGGACGCCGGCAGGAAAAGAATTGGATTCACCTGGGCAGTTGTACCTGGTTCTCCCGCGAGTGGAGGGAGATGACATCATCACCACCAGTGTTGGCGACGCCGACGCGCTAAATTTGAATTTAGTATCCTGCCGCTCGTGGAAATCACGGCTCTATAATTGTTCGGTAAGACACTACAATAAAAATGTAATTTAATGCTTAGAGAAGGTAGAGAGGACTACGTAACTAATTTAGAGTATTATAAAAACAATCTAAGAGATGCTGCTTGGCAACTAGCGAAGGCGAACAACAGTCGGAGTCAAGGAGAAACTAAAGGGGAACATGATCTTTGAGCGAAAGAGAAAAGTTTATGTGCGAGAAAGAAAGTTTAAGTATTAGTCCAGAAAGAAGGTCCCGCCTTATCTTATAAGTTCGAAAGTATTTTTTCAATTTCGGAAAAGAGGGGATCTAAATTATTCAATCGATATGGGTAAGTGTAGAGCAAAGTGGGTGCAAGTAAACTTGCTTAAGAATTATAACGAACACCCCGAGCCGTGCCCATCGCCCATACCCGTAGTAACTGTGTCACAGAGAGAAATTAGTTTTGAGAAAAATGCAAGGGGTGCTTAAGAATTTCCAAGTTTTTAATCAGAGTTAATAAAGGAAAAATTAAGGAGAAAGGATAATGTTATAGCTGATAGCCTCTGGAGATTTTTCAGAATGAGTAGCCTGATGACCGTTTTCTGTGTTTGCACGGTTGGGTGAATGAATTATGAAGTTTGCCTGTTTAACTGAGTTAAAGCTTTATGCAGAATTGTTCCCCTGCTATGTGATTCTTGTTTCTTTAAAAAAAAATAAAATCATTCGATTTATTTTTCTTTTTGGGGGGGGATCGTGTTATGGTAATCGCTCTATAGCGAAGTAACATATAAGGAAAGGAAAATGTACCTTCTTCAGCAAGGAGGCACGCCCGCATGTGTTGGAAACGTCTGTTCTCATGGTTGTTCAAGAGTACTCAGATCCTTCTAAAAAGTTCCTGTCAGGAGATGATGACGTTCGCTGGTAGGCTCCGCCCTTTTCAGAGAGAGAAGAGAGAGAGAGAGATATCTCAACGTTGAGCAACCCCTTTCAAAGAACCGTCCTACAAGCAGTTCTGAAGAGTAACCCGCCCTTAAAGTTTCAAGACTGCGACATTTCTTCCTGCAGTACGGAGTCAAAAAGCCGTCTGAAGTTTTAACAGTCCCCTTTTGAGAAGCCCTCGCTTTGAGTGCCAATTTCGACAGCTGCAAAACTGGCCAGCAAGTATTTCATTACCGCACTGTTTACCCCATTTTACTTATTGTCAGATTCAACTTTATGTAAATAGGAGAAACCATTCTGCATTTATCTTTGTTAATAAGCCTGTAAATAAACTTCTGTTCTGTTTGAGTTTCTTTCTATATTCCTATCCTGAGTTTCAACTGTTGGTGTTGAATCCTTTTTGTTTATTACAATAAAGAACCTGAGCGGATCTCGGTGAGATAGCTGAGTGTTTCACAGTGAGATCAAGCTATAGCCTTCAGACTTTCTCCTCAAAAATTTTGAAGGCATTTCTGTACCAAGTTCTGTTATACCTTTAGTAACTGCATAAATGTATGTTTACCAAGATATCTTTAAGATGATGAAATTATACCTCCTGTTTATTTACAAGGGTGCCATACTTTTTATGGAGCACTTTTCGCATTGCACTTCATCTTTCTATTTTCTGTGAAAACAATACCACCAACTAATGCCAAAACTTTTTTGTTAATTATCGATACAATTCCTTATGTTTTGTCTGCTGGGGAGTTTTGCTGTTATAGAATTTTAGAAATCTTGAATTTGCTGCGCAATGTTATTCTGGGTTACAGCAGAGTAAATAGTTTAACATGAAATTCCACAAGTGAAATTTCATGACTTACAGGTAACTGAAATTATCAGTGTAATATGGTTTCCATTGCTTTTAAAATCTGAAACATTTAAGGAGAAATTTCTGATGGAAATGCTATTGTTAACTCATTTACCTTTGCACATCTATTAATTTCCATATGGAACTGTGGAAAATACTCGTAGTTTGTAATACTTCACAATCTGCTGATATTAAAACAAAGGAGATAGCCTTCAATATACCACAGAAATACCTTTCACTGCAATCTAAGTAAGGTTTGGTTTTCCCCTTGGTCAGATATGAACCATGCACCTTAGGTTAGGTTAGGTTGTATCTCAGTCTTTTTCATTCTTCAAGTTAAATCAAGTGTTTACCCACTCCCCACCATGTTTGCATCCTTGTATTTTATTCTATGGCTGTTTAGTGTGTTAAGCAAGAGGTCTGTGAAGGCAAAACCCTGGACCCAGCAATGACGTAGAACCCTTGCTTAGCACGTATCTTTACACAGTAGGCTATATTATTATTATCAATTTACTCCTCTATAAGGTCTTGGTCCCGACCTGGAGACGCAATTATTGTTGGGCATGAGAGGGGAATAAGTTGAGTTAGGTAACTAGGGAAAGAATTTACAACAAAATTGTTAAAATCAACAACCCGACTTGACACAAAATGTCCCATGGAATCTCTATCATTGTCAACTTGAGCATTTTAAACACAGAAAAAAACAAACATTAGAGGGCATTTCAAGGTGGGCTATGTACTTCAGAAGAATGTCACTTATCTAGAACCCCATTGAAATACCTTACGGTTTCTCAAATATCCAACAGACTACCTACTACTAGGTAGTATGTGTTAGCCTTGAAACTTTCAAAATCCAATAAAAAACGGTCCTAAACTGTCTTAAGTATCCTAGCCCGGCAAAATTTGCAAAATAAACAACGATACTTAACTGGGAGTGCAGCACAGCAGGTTAGGCTGCTTTCAGATGCTGGTAGGATCTAAGCTACCTAGGTACATGTCGAATTCACGTCCAAAGTCAAAATGGAGCTCGCAAATATATTCAGTGACAGAACTGAAAACGAGTATTCCACAACAGGACAATGGGGAGCTATGTGTGGCACATTAGTAAGTGTGTCTTCACAAATGCATTTATCACGTAGAAAGGGAAGGCCTGTGGTAAACATTTGTCCTCCCTCCCCCCCTAGACTTGGAAGGTTAAGATAACTTTCCTTTCTTAAGCATTTCCCTCCTGAAACCTTATTCCACGCGAATGACCCACTATTTCACGCCGTACGACCAATCTGTGAGTAACGACCGTTCATTCACTTACTGTTACGTGCTGCATTTATTAACTGTGGGAGCTCAGAGGTGGCCGGTAATATTTTGTTTGTTCTCTCAGCTGTTTTGAGGCGTCGCAGTACCAAGATATTGCTCTCTACAATGTTACCAACTCCTCCCTTTCTCCCGGTGATTGATAAACATGGGTTTTCGTATTCTTAAATATTCAATAGAACCCATAAATTACCCATTATCGAAATCACTACTAATCTTAAGCTTTTAGGTGTAGTAAAATGTCAGTCATTTTTTAATGACATAGCCCCAAAACACCTTTGTTTATGTTTTGAATTCAACGCCATTTAATTTTCATGCTTTGGCAATGCTGAATTGCCTCTCTAAAGTACCACTAGGTGGCATGTCAGCAAAGCGCTAAATGTAAACTAATGAAAGTACAAATACTTTTTCTTTAAACATGATGGACTTCTCCGACCAATGAGATACATAAAGTAAATATTGAGGACTTGGGAAAAGCCGCTTGTGTTAGAATGAAACGTAGCCCCACATGTAAACTATTTTATCATGCTTGTGCCGAATACAATATGTTTCATTGTTTACAAAACAAACCTTTCCGTTATTCATTCTCTCCTCACGGCACCTCCTTTTTCTTTGTGCGATATTTCCAACCCTTTCCATATTTTAAACCATGCGCATGAAATCTGAAAATATATCAAACGAAAAGAATAGTTACCCAACAAATGAGTTATTTTGCTCTGCTGATAACGAGTGATCCGGAACCATAATAAGTTCCACGTGATCTATACCTAGTATGCATGTGGCAGTTGAAAGAAAGAAAGAAAAAAAAAACTCGTGGTGTTGTATACCTTACTTTTGGACTTTTCACACAATATATATATATATATATATATATATATATATACATATACATATATATATATATTATATATATATATATATATATATATATATATATATATATATATATATATATATATATATATATATATATATATACGTAATAATACGTAGCAAAAATAAAAGAATTGGCGATAAAAAGAAACGACGAAAACTAATATATATATATATATATATATATATATATATATATATATATATATATATATAAATATATTAGTTTTCGTCGTTTTCCTTTATCGCCCATTCTTTTATTTTTGCTACGTATTATTGTAAAACTATACTTGCTGTCGAATAAACGAGGATTTCATCAGAATTTCTATACGACAATTCTGCGTAATAAGACCTTTTAAAATTATCATGAAAAGCAGTAACTTAAGTTGTTCGTTTGTTCCTGGTACTAAAGGTTAATTTGTTATTTTTATTATCAGTTTGAGGGATTTGTGCATCAAATAGGTTATAATTCTTAAGTGCCTGCAGAAAGACTAAAAAAGGAGCTATTTGATAGATAACGCATAAAAGAATGTAATTAAGTTACTTATTTCTGATTCAACCTTAAATATTCCGTCCCTTTAAGCATCCACGGTTAAAGAACTTGTGAAAGTAGTAGTATACATATATATATATATATATATATATATATATATATATATATATATATATATATATATATAATAAAAAATATATATATATATATATATATATATATATATACTTTTCCCTTGCCTTTCCCTTCCTCTTCACACCTCACCCTTCCTTTGCCTTGTCTCCCTTTCCTCCTCCTCTTGCTTTACCCCGCTCCTTCCACCCTTTGCTTACCCTTCCCCTATTCTACGCTCCCTTCCATCTCCCCATCCCTCTTTTTTTTTTTTTCTTCATCCTCTACCCCGGAACCCTCTCTTTTCTTGACTCCCTCCCAACTTCCCAATACTTGACCACACCCTTTCTGTTTTTCCTTGGCTCTCTTCTCCATCTCTTTATTTACCCTCTACCTTCCACTTTCCTTGCTCCTCTCCCCCTTTACTACTCCTTCCATATCCTTCCTCTCCCCTCCCACCTATTTCCATTCACTCTTGTCATCATTCCCTTCCCTATTCCACTCTCCTTGGACCCTCCCCTTCTCATCTTTCCTTACTCTTTCCCTAGCTCCCATCCATCCTATTTTCTTAACTACTTCCCTTCATTCCTTTTCCCAGGCCCCTCCCATCCTCCTCTTTGCTTTGCTAGCCCATTCTCTCTCTCTCTCTCTCTCTCTCTCTCTCTTCTTGGCCTTCTCTCTTTCCTCTTTTCTTAGTCACCTCTCTTCTTTCCTGTGGGTTTGGCTCCCCTCTCTTTTTCCTCTTCCTTATCCCCTTCTCTTTCTCCTCTCTCCTTAGTCCCTTCTCTTTCCCCTCTTTTCTTGTCCCTCCTCTCTTTCCCCTCTTTTCTTGCCCATCCTCTCTTTCCCCTCTTTTCTTGTCCCTCCTCTCTTTCCCCTCTTTCCTTGGCAGTGTTTTCTCTCTCATCTATCCTTGGTCCCCTCTCTTTCACCTCTTTTCTTGGCGCTCCTCTCATTTTCCTCCACATGGCTTTTCTCTCTCTCTCTCTCTTGTCCTTTGATTTTGAAGCCCATAACCAGCAACATTATGGATTATTATATAGCCCTATGATAGAAGGAAAAGAGATATGGCTTAATTGCCTTTTCCTGAAAAAATGGAGATTATCATTATCACACGTCAACTGTGGCTCAGAGGAACATAAACAGGATAAGATATTGGAATCACGTGACAGGTTCATTTGCAGCAAATACAGAATACCAGAAAAAAAAACTGTTTGTCAGAGAGAGTACGCGGGGGAGGGGGGGGGGAAGGTGAGGGGTGTAGAGGTTGACATTTTTATACCCTTATCTTGCTCGTACGATGACCCGTTATCAGATATGATTTGGCGTAATCTTAGTTGCTGGAAAAGTGCATTTGCAACAGATAAGCATGCAATTAAATTCTTGGTAAGCTTATCTATCAATATGTAATCTTCCACTCCTCCCTCATCGATTGTCAGCACTTCGACTTCTTGATAAAACTGATCGATACGAAAATTAGAGTTGAAAAAAAATCACATTCGTGATATTACCGTAACAACGTTTTGGTTTCGTTACAATAATAATATTATCCAAATCCTTGCCATCCATAAGCAGTCAAAACCCCACAGGAAACAAAAAAAAGTCTCGTGTTTGACCGGCCATGGAACACCCAATAATACGAACGGTAATTAATAGAGTACCGTAGTATGACGCAATCACCACCGCTCCCTGGCCCACTTGTCTGGGGTATAATTTGACACTGCCAGAAAATCATCAATAGAGAAAAGTATTGAGACCCATATATTTTGACTGAGAAAAATACAAATTCATACAATAGTATGTAAAGAATACTGGTTGATTGTCGAAAAAAATCAAATGACAACTAAGCAGCATATTCTATATAACTTTATATCAATACTTATTTTTCTTAATCAAATTATATGGGTCTAACTCCCCTAAATTAACGATTGCATGGGTGATTCAAATCTGGGCCTTTTGGCGCGAAAACGGCCAGGTGGCCCACCACGTGACTCTGAGTCTGAAAAGACGGCCCCGTCAGTTATAGCGAGAGGCGCATACGGGCTGCTCTATGAGCAAGAGGCCGTGCTGGCACAAGGCCAGCTTAATCTCAAGCAACGAGAGAGGCGGTAAATCACAAAACACAATGGTTTTGGATGGCCCCGCCACGGCCGACGTAAACGAACGAGTCTCCACATAACCAAGATCCAAAGAAACTTTGGACCTTGTATATAATGATTCGTGAAACAGCTGAACTTGAGCTCAAACACTCATAAAAGCTATCGTACATAAAAATGAAAAATAATTCATGGGTAGAGTATCATACAACTAACCCAAGTAAACAATAAAAACTTGACTAAACTTTTCGCGACCGTAGTAAGAGAAAACGAAAACACTCCAAGTTCCTTTGTTTTAGATTAAAAAGCTGAGTAATTCACTGGAGAAAACGACGCTCATGGGAGTCCTGTCATCTCCTCTACTCGAAGGTGGTTCGCTGAGTCATGGCTAAGATAAGCTCCATAGCGACATGGAATAACATCCTACCGATTGTGCTTTCCGGTGGTCAACAACGGCCTTCTTGTCTACTCGCTTCGTTTCTGTTTATTTTATTTTATTTTATTTTATTTATTTATTTTTTATGGAGTAATTTGTCTCGAGATACTCCCCATATGAAAAATTACATTTCAGCGGTGTTTTTCATGTAGACTTTCTTAAATTATTCCCCTCCCCCCAAAACAAACGCTTTTTACGTTATACCCTTTCATGTTTTCTTTATGGATTAATTTGTCCCGAGATACTCCCCATATGAAAAATTACATTTCAGCGGTATTTTTCCTGTAGACTTTTTTTAGATTATTTTTTTTTTCCAACAAACACTTTTTACGTTATAGTACCCTTTCATGTTTTTTTTTTTTTTTTTTTTTTGATGGATTTAATTTGTCCCGAGATACTCCCCATATGAAAAATTACATTTCCGGGGTATTTTTCATGTACTTTCTTAAACGATTTTTTCCCCACAACAAACACTTTTTACGTTATACCCTTTCATGTTTTTTGTTTTGTTTATGATGGATTAATTTGTCCCGAGATACTCCCCATATGAGAAATTACATTTCCGTGGTATTTTTCATGTAGACTTTCTTAAATTATTTTTCCCTCCAACAAACACTTTTTACATTATACCCTTTCATGTATTTATTTTTGGATGGTGGGTTGCGGGCCGGTGTGGGGGAGGCCGGCGACTGGCGGCTTATAATTCACCACCTTTTTATCGGATGGATGTCATTCGTATGAGCCAGCATGAATAGCATCTTTTTTTTTTTATCTTTTTCACAATGGCTAGTTTTTCTATGTAATAATAATAATGATTATTATTATTATTATATTATTATTATTATTATTATTATTATTATTATTATTATTGTAATGGACTTGCTTTTTCCTTTCATAAACTTCATACGGAGTAGCCTTTTTTTCGTTGGGGATAGTTCTCACACAGACTAGTTTCTCTGGACTATCTATCCCTTACTGCACCATATTTTATGAGGAATTGCTTTTCCTAGGATATGCTTACACGGGCTATAGCTTCTTCATTGAATATCTTTTACAAAATTGATGAGTATTTGACATTTACGAATATCTTTGCCGCTGCACAACTAGTGTGCTTGAATGCTAGAAATTTTAAGCATTTATTTCGTATATCATCTACGTTTTTATTTCCTTTGTCTTTATTTATGGACGGACGCAAAACACTTACAAACAAGCACTTGTGTAAAGAAGAAAACAATGTGTGTAGTATACTTGGTTTACAAGTAATAAAAAACTTTTAAAACGCATCTTCTAGTCTTGAAAAAACACAATAGTTGCCTGCCACACTAAGCTCAAAAACTTTTTTTTTTTTTTTTTTTTTTTTTTTTGAAGATTCAAAATATCTTCAAAACGATTTTTAGTCGTCTGTAAAATAAAACTACTGAGATGGCTTTGTCTGTCCGTCCTCACTTTTTCTGTCCGCCCTCAGATCTTAAAAACTACTAAGACTAAAGGGTCACAATTTGGTTCATTGGTCATCCACCCTCCAATCATCAAACATACCAAATTGCAGCACTCTTACCTCAGCAGTTTTTATTTCCTTTTAAGGTTAAAATTAGTCATGAATCGTGCATCTGGCAGCGCTTTCCGGGGCATGCGACCAAGATGGGACGCACCCTCATTCTATCGGATCTGGTGAGAGACTGAAGAGCCACCGGTGAATGATCAGTCAAAGTTAATGGTTTTATACAGCATTGTAAGTTGTACAGAAAACTCGATTGCTTCTTCGGCGCCTTTTTTACTTGATTATTTGTTTTTCATGCGTAACTATTTACACGCAAATAATGTAAATAATCAATTACTTGTCTTATATAATTTTCCATGTGAACATCCCATGGTCAAAAAATTTTCAGGACCTAAATTTGGATGGGATTAAAAAGAATCTGTTGTCGAATCTCTAACTTGTTATTCAATGGAAAAGTGACCCTTTAAAAAATAAGATAACAATTAAATAAATAAATAAATAAATAAATAAATAAATAAATAAAATCGATTCATTAAGAAACATAGGAATGGATATTCTTTATGTAGTGCGTTTCAGGCGAGATTTTTCTGCGATACGTTACTGTATTTCATCCTTATAAAATCACAATTCCTGGATTTCCCACTTTTTTTTTTTTTTTTTTTTTTTTCAGTGTAGCTTCCACTAACCTCCCCAGCAACCCGTGTCACGCAAAGCCCTGGAATTCCCTAGCTTCTCCGGTCTTCCTTGTTGACAGTTCGCTTATGTTGTGGTAAAAACATTTTTCCCTGATTGCTATAGGTCCTGTAGGTACAGATTCCCCCCTCCTCCCTCCCTCTCCCCCGAAATGACCCATATGGAGAATCCGATCTCTCTCAAACTCTGATTAATCTCGAGGTCCAACTTTGGTAAGATTTTCGCAAAAATCCAACGCATATCTAATCCTTTTAATGCGTATTTCTTTTTCTCAATTACGTGGACATTTTCCTGCTTCAGTGTAGTATGTTTTTAGGGTATTATTAAGCATACATACACACACACACACACACACACACACACACACACACACACATATATATATATATATATATTATATATATATATTATATATATAGATAATATATATCTATATATTATAATAATTAACTAGGCAAACACAAGCGAGCTTCCCACTAACAACCGATGCGTACCATGTAAAACGAAGTAGATTCTGTGATGTTTCTCCGAAGGTTAAGCGCCACGTAGTACTACAGGAAGTTGATGTTTTCCGAGTCATAGCTAGACGTATCTTCGACCGATCGTTGCTTACAAGGTTTGCACTGCAGAGCTGTACTACGTATTGAATCCAGACTTATGTGCTGTCTCTAGTAGACACTGCATATATGATGTACACTTCCGTACACTGATGCGTTATTTAAATACACACACACATGTAATATATATATATTATATTATATATATATATATAGAGATATATATATATATATATATATGGTACTGCAATGGCAAAAAATACATTGAGGTACAACATCTGAACTACAGTCTAATTCATAATGAGAAACCTTATCTAAATCTTACAGAATATGTTGATAATCTTAAAAAAATATTGTACAAAATTACCACAAAACATTTTGAATTTATTATCAATTATAGCCATTGTTAACAAATGATTTTTAATCTTCATTTGCAAACTGAAATGTCTGTATAATTGAAATATAAAAAGGCTGGCATTTTTTAGAAGGGAGAGCAATTAATATACATAAATGATTACTTTGAAATAGGCATATAGAACAAAAAAAGTAACTAAGGTCAAATTAAGCCTTTTCTTCAGACAGTAATCCAAAGTTACTTTAAAGGAGGGAGAATGTGAGCCTAACCTACTTGAGGAAGATGGTTAGGTCTAAAATGCTCAACAATGTGGTATTGCTTCATTATCAATAACAACGTAATACCCAGAGCTTTTTTTAAAGGGCGTCTTCATCTTTGTAAAAGCACGAAAGCATGAAAACCTCGAAAAACCTCAAGTATTGATACATCTAGGATTAAGTAGTACTGAGAGGTTTCTCACCACAGGATTCTGAGACATTTAGGGCTTTTTCTTCAATTAAATTTTCATTCTTGTTCTCTGAACAGTGTATGATGGAGAGAGAAGCCTATTACAAATAAAAGTTCGTGATATTTTTTAGAACATTCCATGTTCTACAAGTCGACATACCCTGGAAAAGAAGGAAGGAGAACATTCTGAAGTCTGCATGTACTGGATTTTTAACAAAGGCATGGAGGGACAAATATGGAGTTAAACAGTGGTGTGTGTCTGAGACGACTGGCGGAGAATCGCAGGGAAATCCGAGAAGCCAAATTTAGTTACCTTTTTACACCTAGTGTGTGTGTGTGTGTGTAAGAGAGAGCGAGAGAAAGAGAGAGAGTGAGGAGTGTGACAGCACTACAAAATGCTATTGATATATGTCGCTGTAAGTGCTTCAATGTTTCCTCGGTAACTGTACTTCTTTACACAGTATGTTCAACAGATTAAGGTAGAAAAATGCACTACTATGTAAAAAGACAACTGCCACTCATCGCCTTAACTCCAATGTCATTAAAAATTCCTCTGTATTCTTGATCGAGTCATCATTCATTGCAATACCCATCATCCCTGTGTATAACTCGACAAAACCCGCAAGAAGAACCACATGTATGTACTTGCAGCTTCCTGTGTACCTCAGCAAAATCCTCACTCCTCTGAAATGTCACTTTTTACGTCACTGTACTTGACAATGACTTTGGGAGGTCCTTATTTCCTATTCCAGAGTGAGGCTTCCTAGACATTATCGGGGATCTTTTTGACATCGTTGGGGTAAGCCGACAATTCAGTAGTATGGACAAGACAATGCAGACTCGTTTTTGTAATGGAAGAGAGAAAGAAAGAGCAACAGCTGATATTTATAGGAAAAGACCCTTTTGAGTAACCGTGGACCCTCTGTATTCAAGACATTGTTTAGGAATGAAGGAGTGGTTGGTCACCTTTCAACTGGACAAAGATACAAGAGAAGACTTGCTTGAGTTTCCTTCAGTGCAAAAACATTTTTTCTCCAGAATCTATTATTTTAAACATTATTATTGAGAATTGCTTTTCGTTCTTCATTTTACCAAAACGCATCTGGATTTTGTCCCTAACGGTATTTAGTAACATGGTATTATTATTTGTATTGCTATTAGTATTATTACCATCTTTACAGTTCCACCAAGCAATTGTTTGGCTGCAGCCGATTTTTTATTATAACCTCCTATCCCCTGTACCTTAATTTTGTATACTGTTTTGTTTCTACCGTGTTTATCCTTGCATATGACCCTGAGCTGAAATAACAGATATTGTTATTATCATCATAAAAATACGAGTCTGATCATTAACCAGTGAGGCCAGCTTACAGATGTGTACTCAGGCAAAGGTGGGGGAGAGTTCAGTAGTGGCGGGGTTTTCGATTCTCTGATATCTTCATGGAAGCGCATGAACGTGTAAGTGTAGCAGAAGTGTATTCACCACGATTGTGTGCTTATCTTCTATATGATATAAAACAGATAAAATTATTTATATGTAATTAAATAGATAAAGGAAAAAAACAGAGACAAGAAAATAATAATAAAACAGGACTAAAGCTAGCATATTTATAAGAGTAATAATAAAATAATAAAAAACAAATAAACAGTTGAGACCAGTATTCAAGTTCCTCTTCCACTCATGAACTTCATCGTCTACAACACTGTCAGGACGACTGTAATCTGTCTAAAAGTCACAGGGAAGAAGAAGAAGAGGAAGAAAACGATACATTGTAACGTTCGAACTTTAACCGGTGAAGCGCGGATGAAGCCCAACGAAGAACACTTTCCTAATGAATGCAAAGCACATTGGAAAAATAAGCAGTTGTTACTTTGTATTTTAACCAACTATAATCCTCACTTATAAGGTTTTCAAGTCATGCTTTTTTACAAGGTTGGCCATGTTATAAACGAACGCAAATCCATGATAAACTATAAACAATAGAATTGTGCTGTAGCACCGCTGTTTGCTTCATTGTGATCACCACGAGTGACCAAGAAACATTTGCGCAGGTGTCATCTGTTCGTAGCAGCTGCCTCCTACTATTATAGCTCCCGTCCCGTGGTTGTATTACTAGACACAATGGATGATGAACATCACTCTCCAAATAATTCATAGACATATTTTTTTCAGTTTGTCAGAATCAACATAAACATTACATATTTTCGCGGGAGATTCGCCTTTTTCCATTCCAATGTAAATAGGTATCTTGCCATTATTCGGGATTGATTGATTCTATATATATCTTTGGACCCCATTATTCGGGAGTAGAGAGAGAGAGAGAGAGAGAGAGAGAGAGAGGAGATCAGAGAGAGAGAGAGAGAGAGAGAGAGAGAGAGAGAGAGAGAGAGGCATTAGGCGATATTAGCCGACAGATGTCATATGTACCGTGCCGAGCACGTACGAGCCATCAGGAGTCATGGCACTATAAGTACTCATGACAATCGACAGATTAACGGAAATCTCAAACTTCTTTTTAAAGGACAATAAACATACTTACAAATGACGACTGTGTATCGATCATTTGAAGACTTCCTTACGCAGTACTACTATTATCACGTTGCAGACGGTTGCCGCTGCGTACGTGATGAATCACAGCTGAAAAAGAGTGGATATTGATCGTCTGTTTACAAGTGCGGAGAAAGGTGTCGATTGACTGCAGTCCGCAGAGTACGATGACACTGGTCGAGAACAGGTTTAGGGGAGTTCAAGGTCGCATGACACCCGTCACGTGTTTCGAACGCATTCACAGTCCGGGCCCGAGCGAGCGTGGCACGTCCAGCTCCATTCTAGGCCGAGGACGGCCCACCACCTCTCCCATCATTGGGCCACACCCCTCGGCCCCTCCTCAGTGCCTCATCTCCAGTGCCCCACCACTTGGCCCACCCACAAAATGGTGGCACCAACCCTCTCCAGCGCCCCACCCCTTCCTGGCCTAGTTCAGATGCTCAACCGTCAACGTGTTCCTTAACCATTTTCACGTATCCACTTAACTATACCTCCAATTCTTGGACCCCCATAATTCCATCCTCAGAAGCTCCTTCATCTCTTCCCTTCTCTAGCGCTACATCTTACGACAAGACCATCCAGTGGCCCGCCCCAAATACGGATACCACTCCATGCCCTTCTCCAGAGCCCCACCTCTTGACATATTCTCATAAGAACTTACCTGCTTCTCTTCTGCTATGCCCACCCACAAAAGGGCACAAGCCCTTACCCTGTTAATATGTCCCACCCCTTGCCCACCCGCCTACCCCACCCACCAAGCCCCAACGTTGCGGTTCTTTTTCACGCTCACTACGATAAACAGTGTCAGTTATCTGACTGTTTACATCGTCTGTTGAAGTGTGGCAAGAACCGTGTTTTTTTAAGATAATCAGTCTAACGAAGGGCTGAAGTAAATGAGACATTTATTTATTTATTTATTTCTATTTATCTATTTTTTAAACCTTAGAGGTTCATTTCTAAATGATATTTCGTATCTTGTTTATTTTCAGTAACAGACTGATGGATGAATCAGTCTGCAATTCACTCCTAGATTGTTTTTAGATTTAGAAGGCCTTGTGTTCTTTATCATTATAATTGTTATATATTGAATGTGATTTAGTGGTAACTTTACATTTTCACTTACAGTTGCGTTATTTTATCTCTTACGAACGCATTATGTTTGAAAAAGGAAACACAGAGCTATCTATAATAGCTACATCACTGGGTATATACCCACCCAACTGTTTCCTCCTTTTATATCATTCTCTTTCATTAGATGTGCTGACCGGAAATGGCATTGTTTCCCTACTCCTGTTTTTTCCCGAATATTACAACACTTTATTTCTAAAAAAGAAAAATAAAGAAAAAGGTAATTCGCTTTCATACTAACGAAGCTCCCACCGTCTGGAGTTTTTTTTTTTTTTTCCTCGATGGCATGAAATTGCTCGTTAAGATGGGTTTTGTTTTATAAAAAATAATCTAGTGTTCTAATGCCTAAGAACGTTATTTTAAAGGACGGACGCAATAAAACTCTCCAAGAAAAGATAATAGTTTTTATTCATAATTCTCTTTCTTCACTATATCACAGTAGCGCACCTCCCAACAAAACCAAAGCTTTGGTGTAAAGTAGGAATGGAGGGTATATTATCTGTCGAAACGTAAACTATAACAGGGGAAATAAATGATTTTTGAAGCTATTTCTTCCCCCTTCTTTGGATTCAGTTCGTTTTCAAACGATATGATTCGTCAGATAATTATTGATATTCCATCTTCAAATTTAATGAGGATAAGACTTCTATAGGTTATTGCAGTTATTACTCTTTATCCAACGAGGACAATTCTGTAAATATTTTGGACGTTTTTTCGTTACTCTGATGAATTTATTTCCTCCTAATACAAGAAATAAGATCAAGAACAAATGTAAATAGCAACAGACAAATGCTGAACCAACAATTAAGTAACAGAATCGGTATTTTCGATAAGCACGACTCCACACGAACATACCCACAGACGTACATACATATACACTAGGCCAACACATAAATGTTGCCATGCCAAACCTATAACATATATCACCCACTGAGCAAGCCCATTCTTCCCATAAAAAAATGAAAGTCCGTTGTCATCCAGAAAATGGAAGATCACTATCATGCAAAACAGCAACACCATTCTTCATCCGAATCTAAAAGGCATTTTTCATCCAGAGTTTTTAAGCTCATTTTCATCCAAAACAATATCACTGTCATCCAAAGCAATATGATGATTGCCACCTAAAACTAAAAGACCGTTTTTAGACAAAACTGTAATACCATCTTCAGCCAAAGCAATTAGATCATTGTCACCCAAAACGTTCAAATCAGATGTGGACAAACTACGGCGCATGCTGCCCACCAAAGGAATTCATGAGGCCCACCAAATGTTAAAAAAAAAAGAATGTTTCATGTGAAGTTCCTACTTTAAAATTGAGGTACTTTGTTTTTGATATATGTGTTTTATTTGACGTTTCTACTTTAGAATATTAATCAATAACTTTTTCGTTTCTTCAAGTTTAAACAGTTATTTTGTTTTTCAAACAAATATGTTTTTCTACTTTATAATATTAATTAATATAAATCATTGCTTTTTCCTTAAAACAAGGTCTCAAATATTAATCAATAAAAGTAGTTTTCCAACGGAGTTACTTTGTCTTTCAAATAAATACATTTCATGTAAATCTTCTACAGAACTTTAGAATATTAATTAATAAAAATGAATTGCATTCTTTCTTTAAAAGCCTTTTATTTTGTCTATTTTAATCATTTATTATTTTGTTTAATATACTATGCGGCCTATAAAACTGAGAATTTTTTACTGTGGCCCCTGCATTGAAAAGTTTGCCCACCCCTGGTTTAAACCATTATCGTAAAAAAATCAAGGATATTTTCATACCGATTCACTTCTCTGGTTTCCCCGTTCAACTTTCTTGCACCGATTTATTGAATGTCGAAATCTGTAGGCTGAGTCACACGAGCAATCAATATAGCATCTCTTTTCCATAGTCATGCCATAGTAGATTCACATCAACCGTGCATTTGATGTCTAGGCCAGTCCCTTACGACGCTCCTGATTGGCTGTTGATAAGCCAATCCCACGGCTGGAAACTCCCAGTCTCTCGAGAGAGTTCACATAGGCAGGATGTATGTCCCACCTCTCCTGAGGGATAATTTTGAAAGACGTACTCCTCAGGAGAGGTGGAACATGGATCCTATTCTTGTGAACTCTCAAGAGAGACTGGGAATTTCCAGACTCTGTGATTGGCTTATCAACAGCCAATCAGGAGAGTCGTAAGGGACTGGCCTAGACATCAATTGCACGGTTGATATGAATCTATTAAAGTACATTTTGGGCCAAGAAAACGATATCATTCTATACTTGTGTTTCATTTGATATGGGGTATCTTCGTGCTCGTGTTATAGTACTGCCTTAATGAGTCTGGTCTTCCTCAATGATGTCTTCAGTAATGACTGCTTGTTATATAGTATCTGGAAAGATATCGCACTGGTGTCCTTTGACCTAAATTCCTTTTTCTTAAATTCCAAGACACACTTCCAAAAATTAATTAAACTGATACGAAAACGAACAATGTAAGCATAATTTCTCACTCATATCAAGGTTCGGGACGTGTACAATTACCTACTATCCAAAACAGTACATGTATGAAACCGGAAGGGCGACCTTAATTAAAGCCTTTTACTCCAGTATTTTTAAACACCGATTTTCTTTTCTTAACAGATCTGAAACTAAACTTATTCTGTCAATACAATCTATTTATGATATTTACAGAGTTTTTGCTTGATGTATAATGTATTAGTTATATACACAGTATATAATCGATGCGAATGAATTATGCGGGTAGTGCAGCGACACTTTGTGAAAATTCATAAATTGTGCTCATTAGCTACATTTTCAAAACTATCTTCTTTTCTAGACTAAAATAACAGCATGCTTTCATTTACAGCATCTAAGCTCGATGAAATCTGTATTCTAAAATACTCTTGTTGATTATATTTATAACATATATCCAAGATGACTATCTAAACGCTTGTTTATATATTGTCCTAAGCGATGAAGGTAAGGCAATTAACAAAATATTTCTGTACACTTTCTATAAATATTCACAGTTGCAGTCAAATGATTTTCAAGGATTCACAGTTCGTTTTAAATGTTTTAATTTCCACGATTTCGTTTAATTTCTTAAATTATCCACACATCACGTTTCCTGTCAATTAATCTATGCGTATTCACGGTTCTCGTCCAGTTAGACTCTATAAACGTGTTCATAGTTCCTTCCAACTGGTCTTTGCGACTTTGTTGTTCCTGCCAAGTGTTCTTCAAGTAGTCATATTTCCTGCCAATTTAGTTTGATGTCTTTACATTCTTGTTAGATTATCTGGACTTGTTCACATTTCCGAGAAAATTACGCATTCGTATTCATTAACCTACTGTTCACATCTCAGTACGACTTCACAGTTCCTCTATACGATCGTCGTGTATTCACAGTTCCTATCAAGTGATCTTCACATTTATTACAATTCCTATAAAATTCTCAGTAAGCATTCGCATTTTCTATAAAATGTCATTTAAAAGATTCTAGCTCTTGTCGAATGATCCAAAGACATCTCCTACACCGTGCTAATGCAAGCCACATCCATCATTAAATAAAATAAAGAAATAGTTTATATAGCAAATTCTCCTTGAACGTGAAGGTAAATGGCACCTCTCGAATTCATCTTTGATTTTGAACTGATTAGAGTTTAAAGTTTAAATGATATATTGGATTAATGCTATAAATCCATCATGTGACCCTTGTGAAAATCGTTTGGTAACTGAATTTCCAGTTCATATTCCTTTTGAAATAGCATTATTGACTTGTTAATTATTCTTGATAATTGGCCTGTTCAATTAATTCACATTCGGAATTTGTAGTACGGATGACCTGTTGAACGAATTCCTATTTTGAAGTCGTGTTCAGATGGACCTGTTGAATAACTACTCTGAATTTTGAGTGAAGGTGACCTGCAGGAAAAATGCTAATTTTTAAAATTCGAAGTGCCATTGTTTTGAAGGCTGATTTTGTAGATTTGAATCAAAGTGGAGATGAACTGCAGAATGACTTTTCATTCTGAATTAGTAACGTCTGTGACCTATCCTACATCAGATCTATATTCATAATATGAATTTGCAGGTGACCTGTTGAGTGAAATTTCATTCAAATGCTGTAGACGTTAATATATTTGGGATCCATCCCTTTTGCGGTATAATTGTAAGGCAGTGAGTCGTCTGTTTTTGCTCTGTAGCCACCTTTTAGAGCAAAAGCTTATTTGCGAGGAAAAAAAAAGTTATGAATCTTTTTATCCGGAATTCTACTGTATGCAGTAGAGATTTTATTTCCTCTTTCTCTGTTAGTTTTTGCCTTATATTTTGATATCTTCCAATTCATAGGTAACATGGTCTTGTCTTGATTCAGTTAATCATTATCTAGAGAATGTCTTATGTAATTATGGAGCGTTTTTATAGAATATATATATATATATATATATATATATATATATATATATATATGTTAAATACACACGCACATATATGTATAACTGAATCATGAAAGTTTGGAACGTGATAAATGCATAAATAAAGGTATAAGCCCACGAAGGCTACTCCAGTGTTTCACTTTCCTCCGTGGCTTATACCTTATTTACACACAGTATAAATATATATAAATATGGTATAATAATATATACAAATATGTACATATGAAATAATTTACATTCAACCTGTTTGAAAAGAATTTGCCTTAATAATTATCAAAACGTTACAAATGTCGTTCTGGACGGGAGAAAATTTAGGACATGTTCGTGCTTTTACGAACACGAATTAAAGAAAAAATATTTTCCTCGCAAAATACTTCCACAAAAAAATGAAGAGTTTCTACTCATAACGTCTGACCTCGGCGTTGTCTCACTGCAATCCACTGAAGCGACGACTACCTTCATTCATCCAAAGATATATTTTGCAACTATTTGTACTTTTCAAACTAATATATATATATATATATAAATATATATATATATATATATATATATATATATATATGTGTGTGTGTGACTTTTGCTAAATTATATGTATCCCAATCACCGAGTTTTCCTCATGATTTTAATAAACGGGAAAACATTGGATTCACACAATATTGTTCCACATACGTGTTTCTGTTACAAATATAAGTTGCACCAAATAACCTTATCACAGGGCAAGCAAAGGTTTAACCAACATGCAAAAAAAAAAAAAAAAAAAAAAAAAAAAAAAAAAATAGGTGGTTATCTGTGTGTAGTCCTGGTATTGGGAAACCTTCGTAAACAGTGTGATTTTGTGGCTTGATTGATAACAAAGTCAGCCACATCAAATCCTCTTCCGATGAAACAGCAATGTCAGCACAAATTCATAGTCTGAGTTTTAAGTTTCGAAACAATGTTCGGGACAGAGTATTAAAGTTCGGTAGAACTTCAGACGAGTTCAAAATTCACCAAAGGCTTTGATTAAACGTGCAATCAACAAGAAGCCAGGCTTCATACGAGGAAAATCGTGTCTCCCAGACACAAAGTTTTCTCTTCGTTACATTGGTCTATTAGCGGCGGCGCGCAAAGCGCGTCCGATGTCTGTGCTAAGTGACTCGCCAGCGCATGAGAGCAGCATCCGTGTCGCCAATGGTATAGAGGTAGTTGTCCGTGTAAGAGAATCTCACGCACGATACGTAAGATGTATAAACTTTGTATTCGTGATAACCTGCTCGGCTGCTCAGCACAGGATACCTGAAACGGAAAGGTAGTTTTAGATCTTTCACTTTGAAGCATTCTTCGGTTTATCTTAATGTTTTGGGTATCAGTCTACTTATCTTTTTATCGCCAAAAGATCGTTACTTCCTTCATGGCTTAAACTTTACGCTTCTCTCTTCCTTTTTTATATTTTTTATCTTTACGCATCTTGGCTTTAGTACTTAAAATATTTGAAACACTAAATCCTGTGGATTCTGTCGAAATGATTAACTATTTAGTGAAAAGCAATTGCTTGAATGTTATGAAATTTCAGAGGAAACAAGAAACGTAAGGAAGGAAAACTAAGCAGCTTACGACTCGATTGCAACGATAGACGCGCATCTTTCAGTAAGGAGCATTGTAGGTAAGGATGCACAGAAGGAGAAGGAGTATTCCAAAGCTTGGCAGTAAATGGAAAGAAGTAAAGGATACACTTACATACACACGTATACTATATATGTATATATGTATATGTATATGTATATATATATATATATATATATACTATATATATATATATGTAAGATATCTTTAATAATGCTTCAATAGTTTTACTATGAGAGAGAGAGAGAGAGAGAGAGAGAGAGAGAGAGAGAGAGAGAGAGAGAGAGAGAGAGAGAATCTCAGCATGTTACATCAGATAAACGTTAATCTTTTGAAACAGGTCTCATACACGTCTTACTAATCTTATCATACTTGATAATTCATTTACCTGTTTTAAAGTTATCTTCCCTTCACAAACGAGAGCATGAAAACACACTCAAACAAAAGTCTGCGAGTGAGCAAACACACAAACGAAAAAGTTACAATCTACATGTTCTGGTTTCTTCTAGATTACGGTTCTCATACTCGGAAGAATATGGCACAGTGGTAGAGGCAAATTCTAGACCCTTCCAGAATGTATTGAACGTTTATCAAAGGAAATTCATTATACACTCAGTGATCAAGCGATCTGAGACAGGAAGAGAGGCAAAGGGAACTGTAGCCAACAGCAGTTCTTCAGCGTTTTCATATTACAAGGGAAAATCATAAGAAGATTTATTTTGACTTTAGGAGTAAATAACAACAAGTAGTTTGCGACTCTAAGAGAAAAAATCTACAGCCATTAATTTCTCTAGGAGAGAGAGAGAGAGAGAAAGCTCAACAATATATTTCTCTAGTATTTTGCATTATGTAACTTATGACGGACCGCAGTACGAAGAGAAAAATCAAATCCATCAAATTCTCTAGGAGAGAGAGAGAGAGAGAGAGTGCAGCACGAAAAGAAAAATCAAAATCCATTTAATTCTCCAACACAGAGAGAGAGAGAGAGAGAGACGTCGTTATTAAATTCTCTAGCATTTTTCAAACTTATCTAACTTATGACTGGTTGCTGTACGAAGAGGCAGTTAAGTTCTGAGGTGAAATCAATCGAATCACAAGGCAACAGATATTCCACATTCCTTTCGACCCAGAAAATTTTCTGCTCTACGACAAAAACAAGACATAAAGAGGAAGAATCATTACAAAGGGCACTCGTCCAACCCACCTGTAAAGCCTGATGAAACCATCTGTATCTCCAGCTGCCACGAGATCCCCCCGAGGGGATCTGTCCAAGGTGACCTGTAGAGGTGCATCCCTGCCGCCGCTCCAAACGCCTTGGCACACAAGACAAGAAGTTAGAAAGTGAACGAACCGGTAAACGGGTTGGAGGTGGTGGTCAGGCAAAGTGAATATTATGTACGTAGGCTAATATGCCTATAGTGTGTTAGCTTGCAGTTGAACTGACTCTCTTATGTATGTATGTATGTATGTATTATTAGCTGAAGCTACTGGGAAAGTTCAAAATGAAAAGACTGAGTGCCAAGTACTTGCGTGTATTTAACACATCTTCGGGCCACAAATTTATATATGTAAGTAAACACTGCAAGGAAAGCAGTTATGAATGTATGTATGAATGCTTGCGAAGACAATAAAAGGACAATATCATGAAATGAAAATGTCAGACTGATTTCCTTTCTGCAAAGTTAACCTCATCCATAATAGTTAGTAAATATAGCAACACTTGGATGAAGATTGCCTAAATGTAAAAAGATAAATTGTTCTATAATATTTCGTAGATTATTGCCTATGTAAGATATTATAACGTGAAATTAAGTTAAATGTCACATAACGTATACTCGGTACTTTATGCAATGACACATGAGTTACTCGTTAGAAGAAGTACCAAGTTTATTCAACGCGTTACCACGTTCTAACCGAGCGGGCAAAAGAACCGTTCTGTGGCTACGTACCGTGAACCATGTAGCTTAGCGGACACGTCTGAGTCGCCCAGGTCTCGTTGCGTACGTCCTGGTCGTTTTTGACTCGGGATAAGTCGCTCAGACTCCCTGAGAGAGAGCGAGAGAGAGAGGAAAACTATTACTGTGATGTAGCTGTGATCTCTGGAGAAGTTAAGTGACAGTTATTTCAATAAAAAAAATATTATTATCGTATCTTCTTAGAGCGGAGGGGAGCCATGTGACAGGCAATCTTTTTTTTTTTTTTTAATACCAACCCAAGCCTGAAGAAAGCTAGGAAAAGGAGAAGGAGGGACGAAGGATCGGGCTTTAGAAACGATAGACTTTTCTGCTTCTTTCAGGAAGAGGAAAACCTAAGAGAGTCTATAGCCTATCTTAGAAACAGGAATCTCTTGGAGACTTGAGGCAATGTCTAAGAGAAGACTTTTCCTATTATTATGGATACCGGTGGGATTTTACGTAGAAAATTCAATGACCAAATTTATTCAACTTCTTTAATTGTAAGCATTTAAATGATAAAATGTGTCCTACGTTTTTTAGAGTGTAAATTAATGTACGAGTTGATTCATTTGTTTATTTTTGCCAGTTAGTGTGTTTCAAGCAAGCACTGCACTGGTGTCATTTGCATGCAATTAATAAATTTATACAGCGAACGCCGCTTTCAAAAACAAACACAACTTACAGAGCTGATTATAAAAAAGCGTACCTGTCTTCTTTCTAAGCCAGTTGTATTCGATTATTTCTAGAAGGGGTGAAAACATCGAAAATATCATCGTTGAAACGACAACTGAATAGTAACCATAGATATATACTAGTTGAGGTAAAAGGAAAAGAAATGGTATACAATTAGACTAAGTAAGATAATCTTTGTCTATAAACACATATACACGCGCACACGTACACGTACACGCACACACACACACACACACATACCGTATTGAAAGATTACACACATACACATAAAGAGCTCGCAGTAAGCAAACGCCCTGCTAAAATACTTACAGTAAGCAATATCGTAATCGGAAGTGACGGTCTGCAGGTAACGACCGGAAGTACTCCAGTCGATGCCGGAGAGCGGAAGGGTCCCAGTCATTTTACCGTTCCTGGTGTACAGGTATCCATCCTTGGTGCTCTTGTACAGGTAAATGGAGCCGTTCTGAGACCCCACTGCTAAAGTGTCTCCGGCTGACCGTAAAAAAAAGAAGAAAATATATATATATATACATATATATATATATATAATATATATATAATATATATATAATATATATATATATATATATATATATATATATATATATATATATATAATTTTTTATCTGTTAAAAGGCAAAGAGTACATTTTCTTCTTTTCTTTTAAAAAAAGATGAACCCTATTCATATGGAACAAGCCCACAGGGGCCACTGACTTGAAATTTGAGCTTCCAAAGAATACGGTGCTCATTAGGAAGAAGTAAGATGAGGTAAGGTGATATTGAAAAAAAAAGAGTAGCTATCGCTTACTAAAAAAAATAGTAAATAGATAATAATGTATTAAAATGCAAGACAGAATAAAACAGAGTAAGATGTTTAAATATGGTATACAAGGAAGTAGGAGAGTTTTTCTTAATCCCAAAGTAAACTGCTACATCCTTTTGATGCATTTTGTAACTATTGCGTGTGAATTTTATATAAAAGACTTATTTGCTTATACTCGTTTTTTAGAGTTACTTATTAATCTCGACAGCATTTGACAAAACACTTTTGTAATCTATTGTTTTCAATATTATAATAATAATAATATTAATAATAATAATAATAATAATAATATATAATAATAATAATAATAATAGTAATAAAATAATAATAATAATAATAATAATAATAATAATAATAATAATAATAATAATAATAATAATAATAATAATAATAATAATAATAATAATAATAATAATAATAAGTATTATTGGGTTAGAGAATAGAGAAAGAATTTCTATTGAGACAGTTATTTTATTGACAAAAAATATGCAATTATTAGTACAAATTTGTCCACAAAGAGACATAATACTAAATAAACACAGTGGACAGTAATCACCTCTGTTCCTGCGAGTACATGGCTTACAAAGAAAAAATGCAACATCAAGAAAAATGCAACTTCAAGCGCAAATAACATAAGGCCCCCCACCTCCCCACAAAAAAAAGGGACTTACTACTCTCCGCTTTTCCTGGCTTTCCCAGGATTATGATGCTATATTGGCATATAGCCAACTCAATAAAGAACAACACCAACATATTCTTCAGTCCATACATCATGTAAATCCCCGAATGTACGAGAATCATGCCTAAAAAAAGAATCCTACTTTTGAACGCACGAAAATCATTCATAGTTAGAATCCCACTTTGATTTCTTTCCCGATACGTCAACTCACCTGTATTATACGAAAGACAGGAGAGAGGAGAACCGCAGACCCTGACAGTTGTGACGTGCTGCCCGCTTTGTCCATTGAGGACGATAAGGTGTCCGTCAATTGTCCCGGCTGCTATCCTGGTGCCCATCGGATGCACTGCTACGCTCACGCACTCGCTCTGGGCCTGGAGGATTACAAAAGTTTATAGCCAGTGATGCGTTTATGCTAGGATGACCCTGACAATTTTGATTCGGTGATCTTATGGATTTCATCCTATTGCAGAAGATACGAATGGGGTTGGTGTTAAAGTAAAAATTTACTCATTTAAGTTTTTTTTACTAAAGTTAATTAAACATTTGCTATTTTAAACCTTCAGGATTACGAAGGATTACAGAGAGAGTTGAATGTCTGCAAGGATGTCATGGCTAGTTTTGATTCAGTGATCTTATGGATGTCATCCCACTTCAGAAGATGCTAGTGGGATTGGTACTGAAGTCATAATTTGCTAAATGGTATTAAAATTCTGTTATAAATCACAATACTACATTAGTTATTAATTGTAAAGAGCTTTCAATATCCGGTTCCATCTCAATCAGTCTTTTAAAACTATCAAAAAACTTTCTAGGAACCGATGAATTGATCAAAAGTCGTTTGAATATATGCAAGGGTCATTTTAAAACTTATAAACGTGTAGTACTACGCGTGCGTGTATCTTCAAGCAATTTCTGCTAATATTATTTAAAAAGTTATAGTTTAAAGGGTTTCAGACGGTAATTTCCTCGTACTACGAATAATCTATATATATATATATATATATATATATATATATATATATATATATATATATATATATAGATATATATATATATATATATATATATATATATATATATTATGTACATTGTAAAAATATAACTCGTAGAAATGTTTTTGAATCTGCGTTGATTAAATATCACAGTGATTTGATGAATGTGAGCCAAGGTACGTACAAACTAGACCCATTTGTTGTTTAAATAGATTTGCAAGGCTGTTTCTTTTTAATATATATATATATATAATATATATATATATAGTATATATCATATATATATATTAAAAAGAAACAGCTGTTTTGTACCTGCTGTACTGGCTTTTTACAGGACTTTGAAGATTTATGTTTCAATTTTTTCAGCTTTTATGTTTATTACATGTTCTCGGTGATTAGCATTGTACTTCGAAAATGTGTTGAAATAACACGAAAGCGCTTGGTACTCCTTCTTTTATTTTTCCTGTGGCCCTAGCTATATATATATATATATATATATATATATATATATATATATATATATATACATACATATACACACACACACACACACATATATATATATATATATATATATATATATATATATATATATAAATCCTGTTAAAACAGAATTATCTCAAGTAAAATAGGCCCATTAAAACACACTGGTTTAAAGCTAAGGACTATATTTTTGGTGGACCAACTCCTACCCTTATCAAGAAGTGAATGACAGAAGGAGTTACATTAGCGAGATATAAATTGGGAGATATGCCCTTAGGTGATGCTGGGGTCACCGGTAAGCCGACGTTGGTTCTGTTAATTGTCTTAATCCGCTTCATCGCTGCGTTAAGGAAGATATCGTCTATATGGTCAGAGTCCCAGGCTCCATTGGAATGGTTGATCCTATTATCTTGTTGTTTTATCAGTGCAGATTCTATAGTCCTTTGCTTTAAACCAACGTGTTTTAATGGGCCTTTTATACTTTATATATATATATATATATATATATATATATATATATATATATATATATATATATGTGTGTGTGTGTGTGTGTGTGTGTGTGTGCATTGTTAGCATCTATTTCGCCAGGTGAGAAGATTCCTTACCTGTATCCTCCATTCCAACTGGTTCTCATGCCACTTAACTATGTGCTTGTCGTAACCAGCTGTTGCTAAAGTCCCATCTGATTTGTTCATTGCTAATCCCCACAGCTGTTTGCTGTGTCCGAATATAACCTGAAAATTATAAGATATTATATCAGTGTCAGAGGACAGCGAATTTACAGAAGAATGGTATTTGGCATCTCTGCCAAAATAAAATGCATAACAGGATAAAATTGGCGGGGTGTGTGCGCGCGCCTGCGTTTGTGTGGGGGTGGGGGAGATATTGCTCATTGGGGTTTCGATTGCGGTGATTTTGGCGCATGTGGTAACGATTCCCAACAACGCATGGTAACCATTTTAGTGAGTGATTCATATAACATTTAAAATATCCCAGCAGAGATATATTTCATAACCTCTCCAAGGTGTCATCATTTTGCATTACCATTTTTACTTTTGTGAGATTAAACCTTTCAAATATGTCATTTGCATATAGTATTCCATAGCTGGAGTTAATAAATTTGAATGATGTCACTTACAAAACCCTTTTCAAAGTTGTCGACTGACAATATATTACCGTACCTGGTTGAATCTCCTTTGCAAAGAACCCTCAAGGATCATGTTGCGTGTCGTACCGACGTAGATGTTGCCGTCGTTGTGACCTGGTCTTTGTGGGTATAACGATCGTACACCGCCTGCTTGTTCCGGCAACTGCAAACGGAGAGGTAGCGTTTATTCATAGTTCAAGCAGTGGGGAAAGTGGCAACCATTCATCATTGGGCCTTCAATCAAAGTTTCTGCAATGTTCTCGCTATAATGTTGAATGAAGCACATAATAAGGTAGAAATTTTACCTATAAAACTAAAGCTTGATAGCCATTGTCTGTCACCTATGTTAACATTTGTTTTAGCGTTTCTTTCCTTGTACGCCTTACTAAAGCATCCTCATTTGTTTATTCAAGTATCACGTTAATTGTCTCTTCGACTGGTACATTAGTGTAAAGGGAATCTATGTCGTTGAACTTTTATTTTTGCGTGTTGGGATTTCCAGTAGGCAAAGAATCCTTCAGCATGCTATTTTTCTCTTTTACGCCACAGAATCCTTTTACACTAATCTAGAAGTCTAAGAGACGATAAACATAATACTTTAACGAGCAAATAAGGAGAAAATGGCAAGGCACGTAGAATAAGAAACGCTAAACAAATTTTAAAATGAGCAATCACATTACATGGTCACCCTTGTCTTACTCGTTCAACAGCAGCAATGTTGAGTGTAAAGAAATACCTTTAATATATATCTCCATGTATATATATATATATATATATATATATATATATTATATATATATATACTAATAAATATGCAGACAATAAACCCATCACCGCTGTATAACAAGACAACGCTGCATTGTCCACTATATAATTATCAGAAGAATAAGCTTTAGTTCTCATTGAAGATAACAAACGGACTATGATTTCAACGTAGACTTACAAACAGTTGCTAACTGTTTCTAGGACGCTCCTTGCCAAGAAACGTTGCAACATTACAAAATGTCGTTTCCATTTTGACCATTTCATCAATACTTCCAGCATTATCTTAACTATAAAAGCAAAGCATTTTCCTTAAAGTAGTGCACGCTAATGTGCTTGACACTTATACTATTTTCTAATTAAGTAGTTGTAAATGGTTTTCAAATAGTATTATAGTGAACAAAGAGAGAACCAGTTGCCAAATACAATTGGCAACTTTGCAGTGTTTATAGTTTGACGATAAGGATAACACGAAAATATCCTGAGTCATGAGTGATAACACTGATGATGTACGAGTTCAAATCATGTTCGCTTTTATAAGCACATTCATACGAGGAGAAACCGCAAAAAATATACTTAAAACAATAATTATTACTTTACTTCAATATCTGTGACCATGACGGGTAATACTTGAGCAAAAGTCAGACTACTATGCACCACTCAGCCATAGCGCCACTTAGCTGACCGAGTCAGTTTCAGGGTTACAGCACCTTGTGGTAAAATCTTAACAATGTTAGAGCACGTGCACTGGCTTATCTTCATGTGCGTGTAAGCATATATTATATGCTTGACTTATAGATGCATAGTGACTGCATGCATATGGGTAGGTTTGTCTATGAAGTAAGATTAGGAAAGAAATATTGATTGCCAAATTCTCTTACCTTTGTTTCCGTAATTTTCTCGAATTCTTCCTCACAGTCCCAAGCAATGATCTTGCGGTCCTTGTCTCCGCCAGAAAGGACTGTGCCTTCGCTCAGCAACTGCAGACAGTTCACCGCTGACATGTGAGCCTGCGAAGAGAATGTCATCACAGGTTTAACTATCACTGGTGTTCAGATGGTTTGTGACCACTTAAAAATCGGAAATCAAGTCGCTTAGGCATTGCTATGATATTAATTGGTAATGGTATCTAGGCAGGTTAGTGAGTGTAGAAGTTTACGCACGTTTTCATTAATAACGAAATTAATATTTGTTATTGGACCTTGATTGCACATCCGATAGACGCAGCATTACCTTGACTGGCGCCTTTAAGCTATGGTAGGGGGCATAAATACTTAGTTGAGTAAGATTTGTTATGACAGGGGATCGACAATAATAAACTTTCGGTTATCTAACTTTAGCACATCATATAATAATATAATATTATGTACCATCTATCTATCTATCTATTTGTCTATCTGTCTGTCTAGTCTATATATATATATATATATATATATATATATATATATATATATATATATATATATATATATATGTGTGTGTGTGTGTGTGTGTGTGTGTGTGTGTGTATTGCCTATCTCTGTGTATGTCTCTGAGCTGTGATAAGAGATATTATTATCATTATTATTTTTACTATTATTATATTAGCAATTGCTGTGTTGTATTGTCTATTATCACATTTTTTTCTGTCCCGCGCATCGAAAATTTGCATTTTGCGAAGTATTTGCCATGTCAATCTCTATAGATGGCTTTGAGCCGAAATAAATGATATAATTATATTGGACAAGAAAATTTACGGTAGTATGTCTTGATTTTGTTCTTTAGCATATATAAGGCAGAAAGTTTTCGATGACATGTACGGTCCTCCGTGTCAATCTTATTATTATTATTATGATTATTATTATTAGAAGTAGTAGTAGTAGTATTACACACTGTTGAGTGTAGATGGACCCCCACCCGCGGAAAGAAATAGATAAATAAATAAAAGAATACTGTAAATACAGAAACCTACCTGAAATTCTCTCTTGACATAATAGTCACCATCGGGGTCGATGCTCCAGACGGAGATCATTCCCTCGTGGTCCCCTGTGATGAGATCTCCCCTGAGGGTGAATTCCAGGGACATGATCGTTCTTCCGGAAGTTTCCTGCTGAGAGGAGAATCAGGCAATTACGAGGAAATTAAAATGATTCGTAGTCTCTATACAGTTTCATTACCAGTTACAACTTGTCCTTTTTTAATGGTCTTGGAAAATAGTTTCCGGTGAGAGGATACCGGAGGATTTTCATCATCGTACAGTGAATTATTAAGTGAGTATGACGAATTTGATGTTATGTATGTTATACCTGGAGCTTCATTATCATTATCTCTTATTTCTTAATGGCTTCAGCTGTTGAAATTAAGGCGCAAGTTGCAGGTGGTGGAAGGAAATCAAAGGATTTGCCAGTTATACAAGGAAGATGAACGTGAGAATTTTACCAAAGATTGATAAGTAATTTTTTTATTCAATTGAAAACTTCCTTGCTTGTCAGTTTTGTCATGCTAAGTAACCGCTGGCAAAAGGTTCATGAACATAACTAATCAGGTTCGCCTTGAAAACTGCTTTACGTAGTTTCACAGTGAATTACAAAGTTCATCGGTTATTATTCACCCAATCGCACGCAAAGACACTAAGTCTTGTCCTCATCAGCTTTCAGTCCGAATATCTTCCGACAATGTTTGAATGAGAACATACAAAAGCTCATCTCCGCTTATCATTCACCTTATCACCATAAAAGAATCCCTCTTATCGCGTCAGTATTGCATGATCATTCATTTCTCTTCCTTAAATCCAAACTGCTTTCTTACACTTCATTAGTATCCATGTCTTCCTCCTCAACACCTCTTTTATTCATTTTTGGTCCTGTAAATCATCTCACGTTCCATACATTGCTCTCATCCTGTTCTTAACCAGGTTCTCTCGTTCTTCCTTACCCAAACTCTCCTAGTCTAATCATAACTATTCTTATTAATCCTTTTTTTGTATTCTCAGTACCTCCTTGGAATTTTTTCTTTCTTGAAATTCTTCATTCTTCTTCAATGTCCACCTAATTCATCTCCCTTTCATCAACACCTAACCTGTTCTTACCCAGTTTAACGTGCCCCCATATTATCTTCAATGCCTGTGTTACTTATCCATCTCTCCCTTACAGATAATAATTTCCAATTCTTTCTCTCTGCATTTGGAAAGTTCTTCCACCAGTTCTTTCATTCTTCCTCGGTCACCATTCCATCTCACATTAATGAATTGCTGTTCTCCTTTCATTAGCACAGTCCCCCTTTCCTCTCTTACTCAAACTCCCCTTTACTTCTCCCCATTTCTCTAACTCCTCATTCATCTCTAGTTTATTCCCCATTCTGTGTTTTTCTTCCAGGGCAGCTTCTTCCAGTTACTCACCTCGATGAGGTCCGTCCTGGTGAAGATCCCGTCCTTCCTCCTCGCCCAGAGGGAGAGCAGTCCTCTTCCATAAATGACAATAAGGTTATTGTCAAGCGGATGGAAGGCCGCTCCCCATACGTGGTCTTGGTGAGTCTTGAAAGAAAAAAAAAACATTGGTTATTTCTCTGGAGGGTTTTCTTTTAACTAAATAAATATTTCAGTTTTATATTTAGATATATTAATACTTTTGAGAGATAAACTTATTTCTGTAACATCTTTATGCGGTCCCTTCGAAATGAACGCCTTTTTCTTTTTCTTTTTTACATTTTAATAGAATTGGCATGATCTTTAAATGCCTTTTATTTCTACAGCTCACAAGTAAGGTACAAAATAATGACACTTTAAAAAAGTTGTCTGTATATAATTCACGTACGATAAATGACTATAAGAATTAATGGTAAACATAAAAACTTAGAATTTTAAACCATATTTTGGGTGCTTTGTTGAAAGATTTGAACAAATATGTGCTTCATTTCCATTGGCCACCTATATCATGGATTTTCAAATTGACTTAACCCAACTTGACCAGCCACAGTGTAGATAGAATTTAATGCATCAAATCACCGGATATTGGAGCTCCTTCTAAACCTTTACGTATTCCAACTCAACCAGTCACAAGGTTGTAATGGCATATTCAATTTGGTCAACGGGGAAACGTGTTCTGATCTGAATTCACCAAGCCTGTGTGGCCTAGCCTAAAAAATTACACTACATAATTTTTTTTTTTTCTTTTGACAAATACAGCCTTTTATGAGCTAGGAGGGGACTCAACCCTTTGCAGGGTACAGAGGCATCTCCAAACAGGTCCTCGGACAAATGTGTCTTGATCCGAAATCACTGAGCCTGCGTTGCCTAGCTTTGCAACTTGCACTGCGTAGACGATATTACTTGACCTACCAAATGGTAAATTTCAGCCTTCTATAACAAGTAGGAAGGGGATGAAAGGAATGCATATATTTTGCTGTAATAAAAAAGATAAAGTAAGGAAACCACATCTCCAAGCATACAGCGCATTGTACCCACGTAGGGGTAATTTGATTTTTTTTCAAGATAGGTTTATCCTTGCGGTATCTTTCTTAGCAATCCAATAATTAAAATTCAACAATTGTGCCCCATTTTTTCAACCTGATCTTCATGTGTTTTCAGCTTTATATTTCGTTTTAATTCTTTGACAAGTTTCTTGTGTGTGTGTGTGTTTGTATGTGTGTGTTTAAATTTCTTTTTCTTCAGAATTTCAACAATAATCTTTTTCAGAATATAATGCTCAGTGATGGATGTTTTCTGTAACAGTCTCGATGCATTTATAGAGTATTTTTTTTTTCAACATTATTGAGTACGATGGTAAATAGCGGGTTATAAAATGGACAGGACTAGCTCACACTTACAGCAACTCTCCCGAAGATCAATTCGTTGTCCCATGTCCAGACCGACAGCAGGTGCTCTCGGTCAGCATCGACGGCTAGAAGGTAGTCGCCCTTATTCTGAAAAGAGAATTTGTTCGCCAAATACGAAAAGGCAGTCATAGCTACTAATATGTGAATACAACTAGACACGAACATGTTTATAAATTAAAGTAAAATTACAACGAATTCAATTGACAATACACTAACAACAAAAAGTGGATAATAATCTTTTTACCCTGCGCGAGAAGTCCACAGCCAGGATACCAGCTCCCAGCTCCTTCCTGCCCAAAACGTGGAGAGTGTTCAGAGAGCGCGCACTCCAAACCCGTACATGCGCAGAAGACCTGTTTCCTCTGGAGGCTCTCTGGCCCGAGGCCACCAAGTCACGGGTCGGATGCAAAGCCATGCTGAAAAAAAAAAAGTTTGTTTAATAATCCCATATGAGTTTAGTTAACATCCTTGTTAAATAATAATGACAATAAAGATGAAAATTATGAAATAGGCCTAGAAACACGCAAAACATGTTACTAAATATAAAAAGATGCATCTGAAACCTCTCTTACCACTGAATATCTTCTGTGTGTTCAGTGTAGTGTCTCTGGAGATCGTCTTTGGCATCCATTATGACAGCAACAGCTGCTACATAGTAGAGAAGTTCGCCTGAGGGCAGCACCCACAGGTTCTTTCTGCTGTCACTTCCTCTGTAGCCGTAACTGTGAGTTTGTGAGTCAAGGAATAGATAGCATGTTTTTATGCGCCTATATTTACGAGCGATTTAGTCATCTATCACAGCATTCATGCCGTCAAAAGCTCGGTAACTTAGGAGGCAGGCACAGCGACAAGTCCTATATACAAAATTATATAAATTCTATATAGCGATCAATGATGAGAGACTTTGGCAATGGGTTGGGCGAGGCAAATCTAAATGTGTTCCCTACACGAAGTTAATCGTTGTTAAACAGTGATTGCATTTTATCATAAAAAGATTATGAGGCAAAGTTTGAAAGATGTAGATCACTCTCCTTGTAATACTATCAGGAGTCCCTGTTTCATGGTGTCCGTTTGTGGGTAAGGTGTTGAAGGGGAAAAGAGGCCTATTATACGTCAATGTAAACCATGCAAATCAAAACACCGGATTAGATAAACTAATGTCATTATGACTTTTTTCTTGTTGACACTTCCTATCACAGAAAAACATTCAGTTGCTGAGTAGGGGTGCTTGTCTGAAAAGTGAAAAGGCTTATTCTCGCACATTTGCCCGTAACAGGAAGGTTAACTGCGACTGTGTATTGTTTATTAAAATCCATGTGAAATAATGTCCTACAACAAATCTAAAAATTCCAACACTACATAGCCATGAGATTTACAGGTTTCAATATGACGTTAATCCAAAGATAAAAGAAAATAAAACTATTGAACATTGTTTCGCGAATCGACGACGCCGATAAAAAGGCGGGAAAAGTGTCATTCGATTTTTGAAGTTGTAACCACTCAGGACTCAGGCAGTCACTCTCAGTCTGACTCACTAAGAACTTGTTGACGTCCGTGTCATATGCAGGTGCCCTTTGGCCTTTATTTTGCCTTTAATTTTAGTGGTTTTTATAAGTGCTGAAACCGCGACACACCTGGGTTATTCGACTTTAGCGTTGAGGTGAAGAAATAATGCAGACAAGTCTGTTTACAAATAATATGGCAATGTATAAGAAGTTTCAAGGATCTCTTGGCGGAAATCAAGGCAACATTAGCGGTGACATACCTACTAGGGGAACAATGCGCCAACAGTTATACGATGATGTGAGTAGCTGTTACTTAATTGGGATATTTCCTAGATAGTAACCCCCAAGGGTTTTCGGGAGTAGTTATCTAGGACTCATATTTCTTCGGGGTCATTATATCTATAATATTCAGTCTTTTGTTTGTTCTTACGGTAATCGTCAATGGGATGTGCCAAACACGCCGCAAAGGTAGATACATAGCAGGTTAAAACCCGCGGGGGTCACTATCTAGGATATATCCCCTATTTGAATATAATCCTAGATTAGATTTAATGCACGATTAATTTGTAACGAATGATCCTAGTACGAAAATATAAATTAGGCCTAGGCCTAAGTTTGTTGTAGCCTGACGGTTCGTTGTTCCGGACCGATTTCATGGATTCATCCCGAGGATTTACTTCTTATTTTTCTTCAGGCAGTCGGCTGCTTGATGTTTGAGAGTCGGCAATTAGTATTAGCTAGGTTCGGTTTTCATATCAGCAGTGAATGTAAGTCTAGGCAGGGTCGACCCGCTGAAGGTGAATAGCTTTCCCGCGTAGGAGCAGGATATGAAGGTCTTTATTAGAAAACCAGCTAATTAGTTTGAATGTTTAACTGATAAACAGAAGTTTACTGTATACTGAATGTCTGACACAAAGTAGTTCATATAACCTGCTGCCAGTGTCCGAGGCGGAACCGATTTTCGGTGTAAGGGTCTTTCCTACGTGTAGTACTAGCCCTGTCGCCGCCACCTATCTCTTTATCTCTCACAGATCATTATCATCGCTCCACCATCCTTGTTTAATGAGAAATTGTGTATCATCACCATAAGCAAATGAAGACGTTTGGAGCCCGCATTTTAAAAGAAATACTTAGTTTACAAGTTTGTAGAATTGTGGCAGTGTGTTCTGATTTCAGATAATGAAGTGGATATTTGCCGAGTCCCGGTAGGCTACGTATTTGACTATTTAGCCGGCATTTCCGGTGCACATGCGCAGTCGATTACTGCCGAGGATGATGTAATCACGGATGTATTCTTTATTTCCTTTGTTTTATACAAGCTCTTCTCTGTAAGCAGACAAACCGCTATTTTTTTTTTTTTCATTGTTTTCCATGATAATACAAACATTTGGTGAATGTGTGCTGACCTTGACTTTACGGAACGCAGTGAATTTGGACCATGGGCGCCCGCACGTAGGGGCAAGGGATTGCACTTCCTCCACCCCCATTCCCCCGTGAAATCCTGGAAAATTATAAATATATATTAATCTGCTAGTTCAAAGGGTCAAAAGATTTGCTGGCCACTTCTTGGAAAATAAGCTGTGGCCGCCCATGATTTTGATTCGTAGTAAACTGAAGGATTTCCCAAATTTCAAACTCACACAAGGTTACATTTAGTCCCCATAAATGTAGTTGTTAAGATTTCGTTCAGTAACTGTCGATAGCCGTTTATTTGCTCATTATTAGAGACGACAATCTTGGCTGGCATTACATAAGAGTAACTAGTATGTGTTCTTAATTTGTCTTAATAATTGGGTCCTACAAAATTAAAAGACGCTCGGAAACTTTTTACAGCAAAATTTCCGCCCTGTGAGGCCATTCTTGTTATGTTAACCTAAAGGGTGACATTATTATTCGTGTATTACGAAAGCCGGCAAAACAAAAGCTGCGCACGCATCCCATTTACAAGCAACTAGATACATAAGTCCGTAAATAATCTACTGCGCATGTGCACCGAAAAGGCTGGCTAAGTAGTCAAATACGTAGTCTGCCGTGACACGGCAAAATAGCCACTGCCTTCAGATAAATGAAAAAGTGCATAATGCATACATATGTTCACCAACTTCTTTCGTAAGTTTTATTCAAACTTGAAGGTATAATGACACATTGCATGACCTCTGTTATTATTACTGTATTATCTTTTGCATTTGTCAGACCTGTAACAACGCTAAGCAGTAAATGCCACCCAGTTCAAATCTAACCTAATAATTTTCTGTTATTTCACAAGGTGAGTTTTAAAGACACATTCTTGGGATTAGAAGTCATCTGATGTGAGCTAAACTCATGTTTCATTTTGCGGGCAAGTCAGGGAAAATAAGAGGTGCGATAAAGAGTTTTCGACTTAAGGATTAAAGATCTTTCGTTGACATATCAGTTTTAATGTCACCGTATCAGTGTTTCTTCTAATATCTGTAGCTTCACCGTTTTATTACGTCAACGGATACAATGCAACACAACCATAAGAATTGTAACCGAGAATTTGGGGAGTAAATCGACTGCTTCTTTTCCAGTAATCCCAAACTTTGGAATTCTCCTACTGCTTCTATTATTCTTAATTCCTATCAGCTAACATTAACCTTCCCGTTCTTTAAGAAGCGGTAAGATCTATCAATGCATTCGTGCTTAATCCCCATTCTTTTCTGTCCCTCCTTTTCATGGTATTCGGGCATATGTTTAATAAGAATATTTGGTTCCTCGTTTCGGTGACCTTTGCATAATGATTTTTTTTTTTCTAAGGAAGCGTGTAGTTATCTAGGTTTGTGTAATTCCAGTCCACTCACTGAGTAATGACAGTAATAACTAGGCATAGTTATGCAAGAACAAACTAAGTTGACGGAAGGGGTTTCTTCGGATTTCACTGTTCTTTGATTCTGGTGTTCGTGACGCGGAAGAAGGAATTCTCTTCGCGAGACATTCAATCATAAGACGTTGACCCTTGAGAGGGAGCAAATGTAATCCTTTCTCTCTCTCTCCGAACCCATCATTCGACCGCTCGTAAATATTGATGTGGCGCAGTGAAGGAAGTGTGGATTACTTGGCGGGTTACAAAGTAGAGCTGAAGTGGTTCACATATTTCCTGATTTGTTTGTGAAGAAATCCGTAGTTAATCACATTAAATAAGTGCCCAAATTAAAAACCAGAACTTTTTTTTTCTTGAACCATCACTGGTACTTTAACTAAGTTTTAATCCATCCTACCCCTTGATGTAAAACAAAAACTTACAGTATTTGAGTTTGTAGCAAACTTAAGAAAGTTGGATGGAGTTGAAAAAGCGTCAAGGAAAAAAAAAAAAAAAAAAGAGTAATCGTTAGTCAGCTAGATCAGGCGGAGAGAGCGTGCCGCAACGAGATGGTCTGACCACGAGAAAGTAATTTAGGCCAGCTTAGTGTCAGACGGCTCATGCGACCGTATGTGAACGTACTTATGTAATTAGACTACACACAGAGTTAATGAAAAAATAAGATGTTTGGGAGGCATTATGAAAAGGTCCATAGAGGAATTATACGTACTTCACTGAAAAAAAAAATGTATCGCTAGAAAGAGACAGCAAAAATATGCTGCTCTTCACAATGTTTTACAGGACAACGTGCTTTTTTCTTGATTTACCCGACGTGTGAGATCGAAGGATTGTTTTTATTGAGGGGTGGGGGGTGTGGTGTAAGCCGAGAATTTGAGCTTTGACTTGTTGTTTCTAAATGGTTCAGGGAAATGTTCGATAATGGAAAACACACATAGATCAAACTTTACATCGGTTACCATTGCCAAGCATCAGAATGATCAATCCCATTGCAATAGGAGTTATGCGTTACCTGTGTGTAGCTGGACAATGAGAATGTTAGACGAAATTTTATTCCCGTATTCACCTGTAGTGTTTTCATCATGCTTTCGCCCACCACGCTCGTATAAATTTATCTTTTAAACTTGTTAAACTTCGCGAGGGGATTATAAGCAGTAAACATGATTATCAACATATTATATACGAACAGTATAACATTTTTCTTGAGAAATACGCTATGTAATTTATCATCTGCTCTTCCCAGGACAAAGGACAATTCAGTTTAATGACGACCTATAATTACGGAGAGTTTTGCTCAGGTTTGAGGGTAAACTGCGCAACTTTAATAACTACATATCATTTACCGAGACATTTGTGTTTGGGGCTAAAATGTTTCAGCAAATTGTTTTTTGCGGAATGTACATGATGAAGGATTGAGACGTTGCCATTGTAAGGCGGGCGTACTTAGTTTATGCACATGTTTAAATAAAATCGGTTCTGTTTACACAGTAAATTGGAAAGCATGTGGAATATTAGTCACGTTGTTCACTGGGACTGGCGTTAAGGAAGTTGTAAATTCCATTTTATTTACATAATCTCTGCAGAGATATAAACATGAAACTGTTAAGAGTGAAACATTTCGAGAAAATAATGATCCTCTAATAAGTACACCCAACAACGGTTCAAGGTTCCTTAGTCATCGCATGCCTTTGAGTTCATCAGGGTTGTATATAGCAAATAAAAGTCTCATGTATTAGGCATTGTTTTGTGAAGGAACTATGCACGTCAGCCATAAAAAGCTGAATTGTAAAACCATAAAAAATCAGCTCTTATATTATGAGTCAGTGACTCGCAGACGTTGCATGAGAGAATAATCGCTCATATCTTGCTGTTCATGAAGAGCCTCAGTATTTTTATTGTCGAACGGGAATTAGAGGAATGCTAATGAACGTTGTGCCAATGTGTAATATTTCACAGAGCCTGGAGAGGAGGAAATAACGACTCTAGGACAAGTTGCGCAACAAGAATGCCATAGTATACGGTATTTGGGGTATGTTGCATTTGCCACAAGGTAAGCCAATCTGCAAGTATTTGCTATTGGCAAGGTCGTATTAATAGACAGGATCCGCGATAAATCACGTTATCCTTTGATATACCGAAGGACATACGCGTAATGATCCATAAGTCATAATTACTGATCCTCTAATTCGACTGTATATTACTGCATGGTCCCAGAAATGTGACATTCACCAGCGACAAATCCTCTAATTTTAGGCGTGAATCAGTGATCATGGGGGTATTTTATAACAGGTCGAAATATGGCGGCAGTGTTAGGAAATGTCTAGCGTATGGCGGTGATTAAAAGAGTGTCAAATTATGGATAACTTGTTAAACCAAAAATTGTTTTATAACTACTCATATATATATATATATATATATATATATATATATATATATATATATATATATATATATAGTATATAGGTATGTATATACACATAGTATATATATACTGTATGTGTATGTATATACATGTATATGTATGTATATGTGTATATATATTGTTTTAGTGTTAATGAGTATACTGTAGCAGCTCCCAGGTAATCATATTAGGCATGTTTGTTTTACGGTTAGTAATGTAGGTTTAAATATTTGTACAGATAGGTTTTCATGTAAGAAAACGAGAGAAAATGGTAGTTGAAAAAACAGATACCAATTTAGATAAAATGAACTGATGATAACTAAATGCATTATATTGAAAGCCAGTCAGGCTTGATTATGAGAAGTAATAGAAACTTGAATCAGAAAAATCAGCAAACTTATACACAAATTTTATTCAAGTTTCTAACTTTGAAATTGTGCCAACACCTGTGAAAAAAATATTTTTCTGTTGATATCAGGCATGTTATCAGGTTGTCAGTGATGAAGCCAATAAAATACAGGTAAAATTTACTTCTTTTTTTTTCTGCCCTGAAATATCAGCTGGGGCTAGCCTAACTACATGACTTTATTTTCTATTTTGTTAATTACTAAAATTATATCTTAATGGTTTCGACAAAAAGTTTTTAACAATGCCACCCAGATTTATTTTGTAAATAAATAAAGAACAGTATAAAAAAAACAGCAGTGACAAGAGCAGAATAATATTTTCTATTTTTTCCTAAAGCAGTCATATATCTGGCGACAAGGTCACCTAAGAATTGAGGAGCAGTAAATCACGGGATTATCCGACCGGCAAACCATTTGGGATAAAGAAAAAAAAATCCCTGAATGCGAATTCTTCATTCTTCTAGTTTTTCCTATTATTTTTTGTTTTTTATAGAAATACTGTGAATGTTAAGAACGATCTGTAACTTTTTAAAATTGAATCTTACCTTCATGCGCAATACAGAAGATTTGGAAATCTTCATAGAATTTACTTGCCTGTAGTTTTACATTACGTTTTTTAAGAGTTGTAAAGGAAAGAAGTTGTCGTGACAAGATTAAGAAGAGTGTAGATATGTTTGCTATAAGATTATCTCAATCACCATGCTTTTTTTACATATGTTTTTTGTTTTTGTTTTGTTTATAAGAACTAGACTGCATCGTGAAGGGGCATACGGTAAATATTTTACTTTTTGTGCCTGGGATCTTTTTGTCTGTTTTCCTTGTAATCATATGCCTTGCCTCCGGTCCAAGCATAAAATTAGCATGACCTTGTTCCGTGAAGGTCTGGGGTAAATTTTATCTGTCTAAATATATGCGTTCCGTATATGATAGCTGATTACAGACTGCAATGGCGTTTTAGTATGCTTTAGATGAATATTTGCATATTTTGACCACCCTAGGCAAGAAAGCTAATAGTAATAATTAATATGAAAATTATTATTATTATTATTATTATGATTAGCTTTCTTGGTTGTGGTGGTCAAAATGTTCTAACATTCATCTGCAACAGACTGGAAGACCATTAGTTTGTAGACCAAGCTTACAAAGATACGATACTGTAAATGAAAAATTTAACAGAATAAATAAAATAGTAAATAAACAAGAAATGAATCTAGATAAATATATAAACATAATTTCATGCATGTATACATGCACGAAAATAAAAGCACTGTCTTTCAGGAAATCAGGCATTTGGACCTTTCGTATCACGTCTCGTCGACGGTGTTAATGTTATTCGTGCGGAGCCGACAAATGCGGACGTAACTGAAGCTATTTAAGGACACTCGATCAAAGGCTTTGTCAGATTTGTCAAGCAATTATTATTATCATCAATGTGCGCCCGTTCTTGAGAGTATGTCTGAAGTCCAGTTATTTGATTGTGAAACTTGAAAAAGCAAAAGAATTAATGAGAAAATTTAATGCAATAAAACTGTGTGGTGAATAAGAAGCAGCTTAAAACAAGTACAAAGTGCTCAAACGGAGCAGAGGCAAGGACAGTTTGCCTGTGTATACGCTCGGGCAAAAGAACTTAATTAGATGCAACACAGTAGAAAGTTATGGAGTACTGCACCATCCAGCACAAGGGAGTTAAATTTGTCCGCTTAGATATGACACATTTCCTACACATAATAGAAAATATTCCCATTATTATCATTGAACATAACTGATAGAAGGAAATAAAGGTCCATACCCTTATCATAGAGATCGGTTACGACTCAATGTCAGTTCTAGTTTCAAGTATAAATTTCACACACACATAAATTGAAACAAAATTCACTATGCTAGTATTACCTAATCATTAAACGAAACATGTACGGTAACTAAACTACAGTATTTCATGCAAGCCCTCTTCCCTCTGTTCGTAATATTTATCCACTTCATGTCATGGCTATACAAGACAGCCATCCCGTCGGCATTCAGTTGAAAACAATAATCATATTGCCAACAAAAGGATACACCCAATCAAGGGTTAGCGTGTGGTGAGGCAGCGCCGGGTTGTGTTTGATTGGCATCTTAGGGGCATGAAGTGTTCTCCTCTGCCCTCGGATGGTTACGAGGGCCGATCTTCCATCCGTTACTTCCTCGTATTCGTCACTTTCCTCTGGTGTCTCTGAAAAGTAATGAATAGTAATCATGTCTAAATGTTTATTACATTTTTTGAAGTAGTCTTGTCCAGCATCCTTTTGTTGAAAGCCAAGTTTCGATTAGGATTATTTACTCGTAATTGTGTTGTTCTTATTTTCAAGTCCGGCGGCAATTCACTTAATATGATGACCATGGCGAAAATCGCAGGTGATGTTGGCGGTCAAAGAGCCTTGTATACATTTCCTTGCAATACATTTTGAGTTCGGAGTGATAACAAAAGTGTTTATGAATTAAATGAAAACTTTTGAAACTAAAGTAAACAAAGTGGGGCAAGTATGAAAACTTAGTTTTTTCCAATTGAAACCTGTTACACAGCTTCATGTGCAATTGAAAGGGTTCTTTTCTTGATTTTATAGATGGTTCTTTTCGAAATAGGGCGACGATTCCCATGAATATGGTTTTAAAACGAATCTGTACCCAAAAATAGTGATGAAACTGCGTTCAAATTATGCTGCAGGTCTTCTGACAATGGTGTTTCTTTGTATAGCTTTCAATTATCTCCTTGTTTATAACTCTCTTGACATACTGTACGATTGGAAAAGAGTTTAGCGCATAGTTTCTTAACCTAATTAAATATAATGTGCATTGTGCGTAGAGTTTAATAGGTTTGGTAGCGCCTCAGTGGCGTGGAGTCAGAGATGTGTATTTCTGGTGATGGAAGTTCACTCTCGACGTGGCTCGGAAGTCACGTAAAGCCGTTCGTCCCGTTGCTGAATAACTGCTGGTTCCATGCAACGTAAAAACACCATACAAACAAACAAATAATAGGTTTGGCGTGTGATATGATGGTTTATTTGAAATTTAGCATAACGAAAAAGAATATTCATGATAATTTTTTGGGGGAAATTCTAATTTCATTTTTTTTCTTTTTTAATGTTATAGATTATTCTTAGTTGAGGTAATTCTCTACGGAAATCAGCTATAATTTTCACTTCTCTAGGAACGATTAGTCATAGTGTCTGAGTAATTTTCCAGTAAAATGTGGTTCTAATTATTTTTAGGATCCGAAATTAGGCTGAAAATGAACAAGATAATATGCGGCCATAAAACTTAAATAAAAAAAATGTGGATAGTATCGTAAGATTTTTAATACCCATTGCATGGAAATTTTACCTTTTGAACTGGAATAAGATGTTATCAGTTGAATTATGGAGCTGTCGGACTCTTGGGTTAAAGGTAATATCTTATAATTAGCAATGGTGAGTTATAAGATATTATCTTTAACCCAAGGGTCCAACAGCTCACTAATTCAACTTATAACTCACTATTACTAAATTTTTTTATTTAAAAAGGTTAGATTCTGCGCAATCAAATGTTTTATGTGAATTTCGAAAGGATGACTAATTGGTTTTTTTTAAGTAAGACTTGTTCCTAATCATTCAGATTTACGTACATTTTTTTAAAAGCATTTTTTCTTTTATTATCTAAGCATAGGTAACTGTTAATTTTGATTTCAAGTAATGTTAAGTTCGATGACTATGTTCATAAGAATTTAGTGAATAGCGCGTGTGCAAATTGCAATTAGACATAATGTAAGTGATGAAGTTATTCGTATGATTCTTCATCAGAATAAATCATAAGTTCTCATTGCGATAAAATATTTTGCTATGTATTCATCATGCATTATGGTAAAGAACAAATACATACAATGAATCAAACCACACCATTTAATAGATCATTCTTCGTGATATTAATTTGTGAAAAATAGAATTTAATTCACGATGATATCGAGGCATAAAAAAAAGGAATTCAGAATATTGATATCATAAGACAAGTAAGGTAGTCCGTCTAGGTTTATACTAGTCAAGATGGAGATCTACATCAAAGAAATATATTACATATTTGACGCTTGCTGTAGCTCTTTGATCATGATGGCAAATAATTATATGCGCAATAAAAAGAAGGAACCGTTCTTAACGAAAAACTTTGATTGCTGATTGCAATAAGATTTATGAATATTACTCTTGCACGTGGCTATGACTGTATTGCATTCCTCGTTTTGATTTAATTTCAGGCATTCAGAATAATAGTGTAACAAGAAAAGTAAAAATTAAAAATAAAAACACCTAAAATTTTAATTTGTTTCTAGTATAGACCATCTCATGCTATTAATGGAGGCTAAGAATGAAGTATTTTTTACTTTAGTAAACAAAAAATTAGGTAAGTTTTATTTAGCCATCATTGTGACAGTTACAAAACGATAAAAAACGTGAGTTCAGTGATGTTTCTAAAAAAAAAAAAAAAAAAAAAAGAGCAACTGTAAAAGACATAACGTAACCTAACGCAATTTAGCGAGCCTTTCATCTCCTTGAACTACTTACTGTTATGTATTCGGAAGGACACAGTTCAGATAAAATCCACGATTCTAACTCCAAAACATCGGACATGAAATTTAGTCTCCTTGTACCACAGCTGTCACTATGTAGTGCTTTCTTCACACTGGAATATTTTAGAACTTACCTTTAAGCGTAGGTTCACTTGTATGGCGTCTGAGAGTCGGTCTTCTCGAGGACGATCTGTTTCGCCGGTCACTGCTGAAATTGAAAAATTGGAATATATATATATATAATATATATGCACACACACACACACAAACATATATATATATATATATATATATATATATATATATATATATATATATATATATACATACTTACACACACACACACACACACACACAACATATATATATATATATATATATATATATATATATATATAATTTTGTCTCCTCGATGTATATTATTAACGTATTAAGCAGCGATGTTTCAGTGCAATTACGTAGATGTAGAAAATCTCGGTAAACCGTAAAATGTATAAGATAATTTCCAGAAGATTAAATTACTCGAACTTTTTCACTCGGCAGTTTTTATCGTTTTGCTCAAGAAGCAAAGGCCACAGTCTAGGTGGTTTCATAACTCGGTATTCATATTTTTTTTTTTTTTATAATATAATTGCTGAAAATATTTTTCGTACCTAAATCTTTTTATGAACTCAAGGGTTATTGGGTTTCGGAGAACCACGGAGATTCCGGAGGAAAATGAGCACATTCCAAAAAATGACAACTAGGAGGGGAATCATTCATTATCTAAAATTATGCTTTAAGTAGATGAAGCCTCGAAAATTAGCCATAGTAAATATTTGATAAGGAAACAGACTTGACTCCAGTACGAAAAGTTTCCTGAGGGTCATTCACCATTGCAATTTTTAAGCTGTTTATAGTTCCCTCCTGTTGATAAATGTGGCCATTCTTCAAACCTAAACAAAGTTATTGTATTAGATTAAGTCTTGGCGTGAACGAACTCGATTCGGAAATCATTTTTCTCGCGTATGAAAATTTCTCATGGTTAATAATCAACTATTTCCTAAGGATATAATATTTACTTAACTCTAAATTATGATATCATTTCTTGCAACCTTCCTGGAAGGTTTTCGTCAGTGCTTGACGCATAAGGTGAACGACCTCTAAAGAGTTACTAGATTGTCTTAATAACTAATCATGACGAGTGAGGTATGAATAAGTCCAAGGATTATACCTTTTTCACTATCACGCCATTTCGAATTTGTGTGGAAGCGGCAGGCAAGAACACGAAACGGGAACAAATCCAAGGGCGATATTCATTTTCATAATGTAATGAGATTTTTTCGTCATGCCATTTCGAATGTCCTCAAATAGCGCAGACAAAACAGAGGGCAGTAAAGTTTCAGAAAAGCTCAGCGAGCATTAGTTGGTTGGATATTTCATTATCATGCCATCGTAAGTTTATATTAAAAGTAACCTGGACCAAACAAAGAACTGTGAAATGGATGACTCGCATATGACGTTATTTTGTCTTATTATTTAAAGTTTTTTTTTTTTTTTATTGCCAAGATGATTCTATTGCAGTGCAATACAACCTTCCCCCATTTTTAAGATAATACGATGTATACGATAGATCAAATGGATTTAGGTAAACTAATGGCACATTCATAGAAGAATTAATTCTATAAGTGTGACGACAACTCTCGGTGCTGTAAGGGGAATCACACAAAGACGAGCGCGCGCTCATACACACGCATATATATATATATATATATATATATATATATATATATATATATATATATATATATATATATATATCCCTTTATTTGGCTTGTGCTGCTCATTTACGATAATATTACATATGATCCCTAAAAAGGGGGAAGGTTGTATTGCACTGCGATAAAATCATCTTTGTAATGACAAAATCAATAGAGACAAATAGACTACTTTCAAGAGTATCGTGAATTAAACTTTTAGATTTGTAAATCAGACTTCTAATCAGTCAGTGACTGACCACAGTACGTAATGATAATAAACATGAAAAATTTATCAGAAATCAATACAAATAATTTGCTATAAATACACCCAATGGCAATGGCTACTTTGCACTTCTATTTCAGCCACACCGGGTAGAATGTACTCAAGACTTAAGTTTTCATATATAAGAGATTCATGTGATTATGTTTAGAAATAATAGCCAGAACTGGGCATTAGGAAACGATATCATCGATGTTTTTATCCAAGAAAACGTGTAAAGAAAACTCAGGGCTTGAGTACATTCTACCCGGTGTAGCTGCATTAGAAGTTTAAAGTAGCCATTGCTATCTGGTGCATTTATGACAACTTATTTGTATTGATTGCTGACATATGTTTCACGTTTATTTTCATTTACTTACTTTGGTCAGTCAGTGATTGATTAGCAATCGAACTTACAACTCGAAAGTCTTATTCACGATACTCTTAAAAGGAAAATTTATGTCTTTATTGATTACACATGAAAATTAAAGTAGAAAACGGCTGCAAAATCAGAACTGGGTGCTTCCAGTGGGTAATTGAACTTTACATGCTTGAGACTTTTTAATGTATACACACTGATTCATTCTGAGAGTTTCAGTGACTACTTAATATGGTGGGTTGCTAACCCCTCGTCCTTTCCCAAGGAGTTTCAGGGGACTTGTAAGCTCAAGGCATCTGTATTTTCTTCGTGGTCCCTTAGCTATACTAACCAAATTCAACTTTGCTGCACAATATATCTTAACTGGCGGTCAGCGCTCGTGTTAATACCGCTGGCATATAACATGGTTATGTGCACCAAAAGTATAACAGTATACAGTTATGCACGCGAATACATCCACACCCATCCAGATACTCACGAACTGTCAGTTCCATAATTACTTGGGCACTTTCAGCCAGTCATTTGCGAGCCAATGCACCGCAAAGGTACCTTTCAGCAAGGGTAAATTACTGCTCTTGAAAACATGAAGGATTGTACTCGATAATTTGTGGCACTAACATTGTGAAGGTCAGCGATTATCGAACTCTTGGTCCATGGTTTCTCATATTTTGCAGAAATGTAATTTGTGAGTCACTTGAACTGAATTACACCGAAGAAGGAATTTGACTGGACTGGTTCAGAATTTCTTTCTGAGAGCGTCTTCTCCGCCGAAGTGGATTTATTCATTAGCCATCAGGAGAGTAGTATTCTTATTTTTGTCTTGCAGTATTTACTGTAGCTTTCTTTCTTCGTTATGCCTTACGTGAAATTTGTTTCATTTATAAGTATCATTCTAGTATTGTTCGTTACGACTCCCTGTGATTCTCAGAATAAATATGTACGATGCCCAGATAATATATATATATATATATATTTATATATATATATATATATATATATATATATATATATATATATATATATATATATATATATATATATATATATATATATATATATATATATATATATATATATAATCTTTGAAAGAGCTTATGAATGTCCGCTTAACGAACCTGATGAAACCAGAAAACCACCTTACTTAAAAGAAAATTTAAAACCGAGGAATGCGGAAAGTGTAAAGCCCTCCTGATAGTAATAACACAATTTTTGTGACCATAATTTAACTTCCGAGTCATGATTTAAAAGAAGAATGAAGTCCCTCACGTGATTATTCGAGATTACGTTCATCTTCCTCGCTCGGGTTACAGAAGCACTGTGTAATCAGGTCGGTTCGAACGCGTTCCTTCAACACGGAAGTGGCGCTGTACTTCCCAGGTTAAAACTATTTCCGTCCTTAGCGTAGGCATAGGTAAACAAGAGGTTGTTATGGTGACGCCTCGTAAATGCTGGTAAATAGTAATAAAAATTTTATGAGGTGCTGGTCCAAGTATCGAAAAACTATGAACGGCAATGAATTATATGACCTTGAAAGATTCTGTATTCGAATTTCTCTCTCTCTCTATCTTCAATATCATATATCTATTATATAATATCATATATATATATATATATAGATATATATATATATATATATATACACACATTTTATATATGTATATATACATATTACTGTGCTAATATATGATGTCACTTCCTAAAGATTATCTGCTGTATGATTACGATGGCCTTCGTCTTACCTTCACGAATGTGTCCTGGTTAATGATAGGTAATGACTCACAGCAGTTTTGAGTACACATAAGTCACTAGACTTATATTGACAGAAGGATCTGCGTGAGAGAGGCAAACCTTCTCCTGGATCCCATTTGTCACGTAAGGACGTTATTAATGATATTTTTTTTTCTATTTAAGGTAGACGGATTAAAGGCCTCGATAATTTTAGATATTTTTCTGCCGGTTTCAAAACGATTATTTGAATCTTATAAGAAGATTGGAATATCAAAAATTGATCTACACGAATTAGATGTATATATTAAGAAAACTTAAGATCATCCACAAATAGATAGAAAAATATGTACACAGCAAAATATTTTGAGTCCAAGATATATAAAAGAAATCAGTATACTTGGACTTTATTTTAAATTTTGTAATTCTTTTCCAAGAAATGACCTGTTACCTATGGTTAATATCGATATTAACGTTTATATTTTTGATGATGAATATTGATTACTAATTTTAAATTTGACTCAAATCGTGTGTAAGTGGAAACGATTATTTTTGGTTATATGCATGCTTTTCCAAGGTAATATTTAACGTTCATTCAACTTGATGTGATATATATATATATATATATATATATATATATATATATATATATATGTATATATGTGTATATATATATATATATATAGATATATATATATATATATATATATATATATATATATATGTATATATATATATATATGTGTGTGTGTGTGTCAGTAAATTCTTTTTTATTTTACCGAAGCTCTTTTTGGTGTTATAAATTTTGGAAGGTGTTAAACCTTGTGATCTGACCAGATATTCTTTCGTGTTCTCTCAAACGGGGTCGATGGCCAGTAGTTGTTGCAGCGCCACATTGCAGAAGAAATGATTATGTACCTTTTATATCAGTTTTAAGAATGGCAGATATAGGACTGACAAATCGAGAATGTTCTTATAACTCCTATATAAAGGACGTTTTTGTCTTGGGAAAACAAATAAACATTTGACCCAGTACTAAACAGCCGAGGTTGTCTGCAGGTTGTAGCTCTCTCGTGATGAAAATTAATTGTTTACATAACCAAAATCGTTTGGACTCGTCCCTGTGATGCGTCAGAACCAATGGTCATGGTAGAGACTGATTTTACTGATGATATACGATCTATAGTGAGTCTGTCTTCAAGAAGGGATGAAGATGAATTGCCGCAATTCGATTACGCATTTTTCAAATTGTTATCATTAATTACATCTTCTACTGCTCGCCGTTGCTGCCATGGCCAATGTTCTAAATATTGTCACTTTCGTACGGTATGCTTCATTTCCAGAATTATTTCTGTTGCCTGAGTAGCCTCCAGTCTACAGATTGTATATGTATGTATGTATGTATATAACTTGTCTATATGTGTGCATTTATATATGTACATGTATAAATATATATATATATATATATATATATATATATATATATATATATATATATATGTGTGTGTGTGTGTGTGTGTGTAACGTAACGCAAGTCTAGCATAACAAATTTTTACTATGAGATTCAGGGTCTCTGTAACACGGTTTTTTGGACTTTGCTCCTTGTCAAAGCATCGGATGTAGCTGAAAGTTGACATATGTATATTTTACAACCACTCACAAATTTTGTCAGCATTATCAATAACCTAAACCCAATAGTTTTAATTCTTATAGAGTAAAAATGATCTAGCCGACGCCATGGCCAATGATTACGAGCCAAGAGTCGAAAAACATTCATTACGTAGCAAGGTAAACAAACACCTTTTGACTAAATGTTGCCCCGCCCATCCACCAGACAGAAATTCCATCGGCTCTGAAACCCAAAGACTTTATGAATGGCGGAACGATACATAGATGTGGGTAGGGTATCAGTGCTAGCGTAGTAATACTACTGTAGCAGTAGTGCCGCATATTAAACGTTTAGGCCAACTGCTGGAATCCTTGAGGATCATTTAGCACTTCTTACAACTACTCGAGAAATTAGTTTTTATAGCCAGCAGTTAAATTTTCTAATCCAACAATGCCCATGGTAGCCTTCAGTGTTATCCTTAATTATAACGAGGCGAAAGTGGGTGGAGCCTCATGAAGTCACCATTCTGACGATAATTATTGGTGAAGGTTTAAAGCCAATATACGGTACCGGCTATTTTTTTTCAGTAAATAGGTAGATAGCTAATAAATAAAAATTGCTTGACATTAGATATAGCAGTTATCAAATCAAGCTTGTCTACTATGTTTTTGATAATTACCAACTATTCCCCACATCTTGTCAATCTGATTGTGACCTATAAAGTAGACTGTAATTTCTTTGGAAACTTATTTTGGGATTTAGACTAATAATCGAAGTGTTTTTGTATTTATTAACATATTTTGTTGGTTTGTTCATTATGACAATTATCAGTGGAGAGGTTCCAGAGTTCATAAAGGTGTACTGCTTTGCTTGTATTTAAATTTGTATGTCTTTGTTACGTATAGCCAATCATCCATCGAGAAAGAGGGAAGAAATGCTGTCATAAGTTACGTAACGAGTGCGTTCGAAACCTTTTCTCTGAGCAAGTTGGCCCGTCTTCAAAAAAGGTCACTTTTACATTATAAGTACCAAATTTATTCAACCTACGTAGTGCAGAATACACTCAAAATTTATGTGTTGATGTAATATATATTCTGAATAAGCGTTATATTTATGAAATGCATAGATAAAAAGTTATTGCAAAAAAACCGTGTTACAGAGGCCCTGAATCTCATAGTAGGTTGCATTAGGCTAAAATATGTAGCACAAGAAATATGATGTCACGTAAAGTACCGTAAATAATTATATAATCTATCAAGGTAAAGAAGGAATAAGAATGGTAACAAATATTAACGATTCCCTTCTTCCCATTCGTTCTTATTATTTTTCTTACTTTGGCCATTGAAGGTTTAATTTCAATAGTACGTTGTAAATGGTACTGTGTTCCTGGAAAAAATATCTGTTATTGTTTACAGTGGAGTCATAGCATGACTCAAAAACATTTTGTCACTACCCAGAATAAATAGAATGTAAGAATTCATTAGGTAATATTTAGGCCTATATGCATTTACCTCGAGTATTTAGGAAAATTGCGCATATATTATTATTATTATTATTATTATTATTATTATTATTATTATGTGAAAAGTGCATTACTATGCCTCCCTGCAAACGATAGTTTTTTTAATGATAAACTAAGCATTCCATTAGGTAGCCATTAGTTTTCTTTTTGTTTGAATATCAGCATATGTTAGCGTGTAGAGACTTGTGTAGAGTCTGGACACGCACACACAATCCTCTCTTATTACTTGTGTATGCAGAGAACTAGATGTCTAACACCTTGCGTCATACAAACACGCGCTCTCGCGAATACCATAGGAAAACAACAGGTAGAAGTTCAGTATCAAGCGTTTTCATGTCCATTCACGCAAAGTCTATCCACGATGTGTGAATAAGCGTGAAAAATTTGGTACTGAACTCATGCTTTCAATTTTCCTGTGTACATATACATATATATATATATATATATATATATATATATATATATATATATATATATATATATATATATATAAATGAGCGAATACCACAGGAAAATGAAAGGCAGAAGTACCAAGCGCTTTCTTTTTTGGTATTCGCTCTTGTAATGAAGCCACGTGCATCTACTGTGATTCTTTAAACATATATATATATATATATATATATATATATATATATATATATATATAAATATATATACATATATTAGTGATAGATAGACAGATATATGCATATCTTTCCATTATGTAAGGGAATGTGAATGAGAGAATAGGTTAGATATTGCTGAAACGAATTGTTTAGTTTTACTAGATAAAACTAAAGCAAGAATATTGTTAAAGGTGAGAGGTGATGAGATACAATGAGAAGTCGTAAACAAACTTATTGTAGGTGAATGTAAAACTCCAATTCCTTTGAAAAAGTCTGATTTTGTTTCAAGAATGGGATTCGAAAAGTAGAAGACTTAAGAAAACCTGGATAAATAGATTGAGAGAGACGCCTGAGTTGGACGACTTTTAAAAGCAAGAAAATACGTGAATAATAAGACGTAAATATTCCATTGTGTGTATAGGAGGATTCGACGAGTTGATGCAAAGCCTTCTGAAGTTATACAATGTTAAAACAGTTTTCCGCAATGTGGTTTTCCTTTGATCCAATAATTAAAAGGATAAATGTGGTAGGTACTGCTTAGATGTTGACTAGGGGAAACTGGTCATTGTTGATATACATACATATATATATGATATATATATATATATATATATATATATATATATATATATATATATATAATATAATATATATATACACAAATAGCAACAAGAAAACGAAGACTTAGACTCAGAATAATGCCGTGATGGTGTCGAAGAGATCTGTGGTTGCACGGAAAAGGAGGAGACGGACAACTGTCACTTCAGTGACTGACTACCAAGATAGATAGTTTATAAACACGCAAATGAATTAGCTCTTTTTCTTCTCCAAATTTCCTTATGTTATCTATTCATTTTTTCTCATTTTTAGCATTAGAGGTCGTTTGTTTGTTCATTTGAAAATGTCACAGCTCCGAATAATGATTGTGAAATTAAACAATCATGGTCCTGCTAAAATTTTGCCTTGGGAGTTGCTAGGTAAAAGAAAAACTGCAAGGGTCTTGAAGACTAGTTATATATATATATATATATATATATATATATATATATATATATATATATATATATATATATATATGATCTGGTAAGGTAAGGGTTTGATAATCCAGCTGAAACACTTATCAAATGACTTGGTAGTAGAAATTTATTCGTTTTGTCCAACTGAGCAGTTGTATGATAAATTTGAGCGTAATTACTTCATTCTTGATTTCAACAGTAGAGGACTAGTGTGACAACCATTATCGCCTTATTTTTTTCCACTCACGTCAGATAAAAACAATTTACTAATGAAAATATTACTAATAATACAACTGCTTTTGCTCCTATTGATACTATGGGTCAGTCGATTTCTCACTGCACAAGTCACCCACGAAAAGCCGACTGAACTATATTTTAGTTATGACCAGAGAACAGTCAAAAGCAGTTTTGCTAATATATCAGCATAGACCTTCTAGAAGCCTCTCTCTCTCTCTCTCTCTCTCTCTCTCTCTCTCTCTCTCTCTCTCTCTCTCTCTCTCTCTCTCTCTCACCCTTATGAGAGCATCAGCTGTTTTGAATTAAATTCTCCCTTTGTCACTGTCAGAACTGTTCTTACATGACGTATAGCCAAGGGAACTTGTTCTTTTTTACTTTGGTTACAAGAGCTTAATAACCTATATTAAACAATTTTATTCTGACCTTTTTTTTTCGAGGTGACGAATGATCTAATGGTTCAGTATTCGGTTTTTAAAGAGGTTTAATCAGACAAGTTGTCTCGAAGTTGACGCACTGGCTTGTAAATTTTTTTTTTTTTACGTGTAAATGTGATGCGAAGATGTGTTGAAACAACACGAAAGTGTTTGGTAATTCTTTTACTTTTCCCGTCGCCTCAGGTATGTTATATATATGTGTATGTATGTATATATATATATATATATATATATATATATATATATATATATGTATATATATAATGTGCATGTGTCTGTATGTATATATGTGTGTATGTAAATCGGTGATCATGTAATGTGTCAGTAATCTTGTTATAACTAACTTATCATATATTGTTTTAAGTACTTGTTTAATTTTTATTATTATAAAGGAAAATATCGTTTGAAATCCCTTTGCTTCGATTTTTTGCCGATTCCTTCGACTTGATATATATTTCTGTAAATTTAATCTTAATTTGGACATCCATCATCAATCGTAAATGTTTTTGTTCCGCTAATCCTATGTGATTTAGTCCGTTCTGTAGTGGTTAACAATCAGCATCGTCTAGACGTTCCTACAAAATTTGTTTTTCAATTCATTGCCCCAAAAATGGCATTTACAATTGGCATTTCCTTTTATTATGTTATTTATTTATCTATATGTATACACATCTTAACCCCCCCAAAAAAAAACTGGTGGGAGGGTTGGTTTCCCTTCCTCTAAAAACTTGGAAATGACCTCTCTACAGATTTATTTCAGATCTAAAATGTATGTAACTATTGAATAGTCATCGTTTATCATCTTCGTATATACTTACATCCAAAGAAATATTGCATTCGTATACAACCATGCTCATTGCTTAGTAGAGTAAAATTAGAAAAAATAGGGGGCTTCCAAAGATGGTTAGTAAATTTTTGCTTGACTGCTGTAAAATTGTTTTATTCTCCAATATTTTCGAAAATACTGGTTTAGAAATTTATATATATATATATATATATATATATATATATATATATATATATATATATATACTATATATACTATACATACATATATATATATATATATATATATATATACATATATACATACATACATACATATATATATATATATATATATATATATATATATATATATATATATATATATAATGGTTTCAGCAATGTTGCTTTCCAATATATCTTTAGAAAAAACTATGTTTAATTGATGGCATGCTTGACGATAACGTATTGTAATAATGTGCCAGGAAGAAATGTTAATGAATCCTTTTCATAGTAGAAAGCTTTCGTAAGCTAGCTTATAAACTAAGTTTTCCCTGCGGTACTTCTACGTATACATACATACATCCCCCCCCCCCCCCAGGTAATGAGAAGCTTACGTCTGCATTCATTTAATTCAAGAGAGGATGGTTTATATATTTTTTCATTATCTGTTAGAAAACTTAGTAGTCAATCTTATTTCCGTACTACTGGAACAATATTTGCATGACGTACAAGTTTCCTTGCCATGAACGACCGCAGTTCATACAGCACAAACTAAGACAAAACAAAGGCTTCAAATTTGTTTATCTCAGTCGTGCAGAAAACGCATTCCATGGTTATAGACTGTCTTTAAGAACACGAAAAGGTTTTTGTGTGGTTGGTTAACATGTCATTTTCACCCTTTGGGTCAAGGCCACGGCCACGGTGAGAGTTCGAGGAAAGTTGAATTTTATGCCAGGTGAATCATGGGTGATGGAGTTTAGAAGCTACGTAAACGACATTTGTTATGTCATAATCAGCGAATTATTCATACTTAAATGTATACCTCACGCTTCCGCACTGAATTTAAGAAAGTGAATAATGTTTCATATTACTGCTTCTGATTATGCACAACGCCACTAAGCACAGGCACGTTCAAAAGCTTAACTACCTTAATACACACGCCCCATCTGTGCTTAAGTCATTTCCAAGCGATCAGATTTTACATTGCGGCCATTTCTTGAGGAACTAAACACATTTGTGGATGCGGACTTTATATGAGTTCCATTCTTAGAAATGACACACACTCACACACACACACACACACACACACACACACACACATATATATATAGTATCTATCTTATATAATGTATGTATGTATGTAGGTATGTATGTGTATAAGCGAATACCACAGGAAAATGATAGGCAGAAATCCAAGCGTTTTCGTCTTTACTAAGACATTGTCAGTGTCTTAGTAAAGACGAAAGCGCTTGGATTGCTGCCTTTCCAGTGGTATTCGCGTATTTAATGAAGTCACATGCATCTACTGTGATTTTTAAGCATACACACACACACACACAAACTACATATATATATATATATATATATATATATATATATGCATGCATGCATGCATGCATACATATATATATATATATATATATATATATATATATATATATATATATATATATACGTACAGTGTGTGTGTGTTTGCGTAGAACTTATGCGCGGACGGATATCCTACACGTTCTATTTGATTATTATCTCCTCATACAGTGTGCTAATATGTACTTCATCCTACTGTGTGTGCCTGCTGTGTTAATGTCTGACTGCTGTGGGTGCCCCTCGGATTTCGCACTCTAACATTTTGTAATGCGACGGAGCCTTCTTCCTGGTAGTGTTGCAAATGTCGATGCTTTCAAGTTTAAAAAGTACTAAAATGCAAGTTTTAGGTGCCATGAGCCTTTGTCGTAAATTTTCCAAATCGTTTGTCATCAGCTGTTTTGATGTATATAGTTTTGTTACTGATCAGTTTGTTCATTTTATTCTTGTAATTTTTATTTGGATTTTAGAAGGTTCCTCTGGGCTCAGTTTTCTCTTTGTTGGTGAAAATCATTATTTTCAACAGCTTGTTTAGAACTTAATAAATTTTAAATCGTTTCATTATAAAGTGTTCACATAATAATGATTGTTGGTTTATAACTTCATTTGTCTTTAAAATTATATCTGTCATATTGCTGCTACTACTGCTAGTAGAAGTAATAAAAATGATAATTGTTATAGATAATATTCTGGATTTCCACTATGACGGATTATGACTTTATGGTCGTCTGCTGTGGTCACCGACCACCAATAAAATGCAGCCGCGTTCCTCTATCTGGAAATATAATGTTTGCTGACTGACGTCACGATATCCACTTAGCTGCACGAAAGCCATGAAGTGGCTTAGGATTGGGGATTGCATTGTTAGAACAACATTGTATTTGCTTTGCTCCGTCGTTATTCCTTGAGTAAACTGCATTATGCAGGCAATACAGCAATGCATGGCCTAGTTAGAGGGGGATGATGTAGAATTTTATATTGTAAATATTTTTTTTTTCTCATTTGTTAAAAATCATGAAGAATTTAATTTCCAGTCATAAAGGCTAATTTATCATGTTGGAATTGGCCAGTATTCGTTTATATTTTTCTGACTACTTGTGTGTTCTTTCTACCATAAGACATCTATGTTTCCAAGAGGCATTTGGATCATCATTTAAGGAGAGAAAACAATTGATCTTTTCTCATATAGTGGCCGAACTTGATTTGGGCAGCTGGGCTCATCTAGCTATTTTTCACACACAAATGCAGATTCTCCACAGCTTCCCGCTACGCCCAGCAGCCAGCACATAAATGTTCCATGGATTCTCGTCATTGTCGTATAGCTACACAAACGTAAAACTCTTACGCGCCTCTTTTTCAAGTGTTGCTATTAAGCCTGGGGAGTAAATTCTTAACCTCATCAGCCCAAGAAATGTTTTAGCACGCAGCAGGAACTGGCAAACATTATACAGATGAAATACAAGCTTTCTCCTTCATTTGCATGAAAAGTGAGAAAGCGGCGATGAGCATGCAAGGAAATCACGACAGAGCTTCCAGTAACAACGATTTACATACTTGCATTTTCCACGAAATTTGGGAGGGAGCATTCCGAAAATAATTGACTAGTATGAAAAGTTAACTGCAGAATGAGTGTGAAGTTATACATGCATTTGATCCATAGGTACTACATACCAGCCTCGCCTTACAAGCAGGAGTTCAGATATCGATCCTGTTACCTGGCATTACCTCAAACTACCTCCCTAATAGGAAATGGCGTGTTGTGCCCTTCTGGCAGTATATGCTCTCTAGCTCTAGGTATCGTTCCCAATTTAAACAATTTCTCAACTACCTGGGTAGTAAGCATAACTATCAAAGTTACAATTTAGCGGGGAAGCGAGAACAAAATTCCTTTCCTCTATATCATTATCAATAAGTTTGAGAAGTCTCTCTCTGGGTTCCGAAATCAACGTTTTCGAAAACTTTTTTTTTTCTTTTTTGTCACTGCCCTAACATATTGAAAATTAAGTCCATAAATACATTAGTATACAAAACATGCAACACATGGTCGAGTTTTGCATCACTTAATGATGAACTAGGATTTAAAATTTTTCTAATGATAATGATTTTCCACCAAGCTGAGTTTATAAAAAGTCCTTAGATTCAATATATAGACTAAGGAAACCAACCAATAGAGTTCCGAAAATGGAGTAACTGTAAAATCGAATAAATTTGAAAAAGCATATCAAAATTAAATCATTGCAAATAAATTTTAGATCCGTTCTTCGTAACAAAAATAGCACTATTAGGAAACTCTTTCACCCTAAAGACGGACTGCGTGCGGGTAATGTTTATTTGTTTATTTGACCTAAATTCCAAGGCTGGTATTTGGGTAGCTCATCACGAGCTCGCAAAACCAGATACTGTCAACATGCGGGAATAAGCAAACGAATAGGGCGCGAGTTTTGAGTAAAGCTCCAGTCTTCGATACGTGAACACATATGGTTGCTGAAGATGGTTATGTTTTGAGCATTTTAAGATTTGAGACACTTTTTTTTTGAACCGAAACGACTTCAGTATTTTCAGATTTATGATAGATTTCCATAGGGTCAGTTTGAAAGTATAAACACTCAATAATCTTACGTCTGTAACACTGATCCTACATAGATAAAACTAGCCCTCTCCTCTACTCACATGGAACTACGTCTGTCGTCATTTCCATTGAGGGATTTTCTCCTCCCTCCGTTACCGTTTTCGGTGCTTCCTCCGTTTCCACTTCCGGAGGCACTTGGCGGTGTCGATTTGTTCGAACGAGGGCTCTTGAGCAGGTTGTTGTTGTTCGTCGATGCCTCTTCCATTTGCTCCACGTAGAACACGTCGTAGTCGGAGAAGTCGTTTTTGAACTGGGAGAAACTCTTGACCTGGAAGCATTGGTTAGAATGCAGGAATGTGACGTCATCGCACTTTGATTTTTTTTAGTATTATTTTATGATATGTGCACACAGATACACTCACGCCTGTATGTATATATGTGTATATATATATGTGTGTGTGTTTGTATGAACATATGTATTTATACACACACACACACACACACACACACACACATATATATATATATATATATATATATATATATATATATATATATATATATATATATAAGACGTCTAAATAAAGAAATAATTGGTACTATACGGCTAAATATACCTGCAGCTTTAACCCCTTATTTGCTAATCCCCGTTTCTTATTAGGGTATAATTCGAGTTGTAGTTGCAATTTGTAAAGCAATGACTTTTGGATGACTCACCTCTTCCCCCAGAACGGAGAGCAATCGCAGCGGCCCTGTAAGCTTAAACATTTTCCCCACATCCTTGACGACGTCTTCCCAGAGATTTACCGTCTTCATGTTGACAAGTACTGTTCTCTGTAAAACGAAAATAATTCAAAAAAATTTAGCGTCGTATCGAATAAAGCACTTGAAGAAATAAATAGATAGTCGAAGTAATTCATTTTACATAATGATTAGCTTTATACTGAGAGGCATAAATGAAGGAAGAGAGCAAAAAAAAGAAAAAAAAAATCCAGACGCACAAAAATCGTTTTTAAATTTATTTTTTTTTATTTCAAGTGTGTTGAATTATATCAAACTTTTGGAGGATATAGGTCCTATATAAGATTGCAGAATGAAGGTATCTTGGCCATAGTCTCATGTTGGTACATAATGGCCAAAAGGTTAGAATTTCGTTTTAAACACTTATATTTTCATAATTCTTAAAGGTAAGGGTACACTCACACAGTAGTACTTGAATTTCAGAATCATTACTGCAATTTGTTTTTTAGAATGTCTAAGAGTCAAAAGAGCGGGTGTTATCCACAAATACCTGACCCTTTTCTATGACCTCTACAACCATTACGAAAATGAAACAAGCTAAGAAACATCATTTACCTCCTGCGAGTGATCGGTGTTATTCAGAATCTTGATCGTCCTGCCGTCTCTCGACCCGGGTTTGCTGTTGCCTGACTTGCTGCTGTCGGCCGAGCTCTTCTTCGACACCTCCCGAACGACAGGAGATCCTGTCCGGCTGTTATCGCCCCTCCTTCCTCCTCCAGGACCCTGGCGGTCCGCCAGGGCATTGGGTGTCCCCGCTAGGGCGTTTTGATTCCAGTCTGGTCTCTGACGTCCGTATCCGAGGTTCTTCGAGGTTTTATGAAGGAAGATTTTAGTGAACAGACTCATTTTAATTCACGATTCTAGAAAATTTCGAGTTTTAGACAAAATTTTCATAATGATAATAATAACTTAATTTCCATAGCTTTAATCTAATTATGTACTTGTATTCTAATTTCGAAAAGTTATCTAACAAAGCTTTAGGCGTAATACGAATTTCAAGAAATGATATTTTAAACCAATTTCAATCAAATGGCTTTGGATGGTTTTGCTAGACAAAGTTACGGTAGTCATCCTTGGAAGTTGTCAGTGTTAGACTACTTGCAAATTACCATTGTTGAAGACTTAATGTTAGACTGATTTCGTGATACCATCGTAGAAAGGATTTGATCTTAGATTTGTTTCGAACTGTCATTGCAACGTTCAGATTCATTTTTATGTTGAAGCATTTTTCATTTTTCATCAAAATATTTTATCAGTAGGGTCAACAATGAGATGTAGAATTTGCTAGTATAGTTTAACAGACATATATCACCCATTTAATTTCTTTAGATATTTACACGACCTCTTATCTACCTAGTGAATGAAGTAGGATAGATATGTCCTCTCGATATATATATATATATATATATATATATATATATATATATATATATATATATATTTATAGTGATTGTGTGTGTGTATGCACTTGCCCGTAAGCACGAATGTATGTATGTATAACTGTTTACTTTTTCCCTCTTCACACATACAAATGTATACATGTAAGTAGGCATATTGGTTACGCTATCATGCCGGGTTTTACCTATTTATCAACATTCACCATTAGGATCGTCGGTCTTAAGTTCTGGTCAAAGAAATAAACCCAAATGCCAATACTGTTGGGTTACTAATATTAATATTTACTATGCTACAATTTCGAAATTCTCTTTTGCCTGATAGTTAAGCGAAAGGTAAGGTAATGCGCTCTAAATCAGTGTATGTTTTCTTACGTTTTAAAATCTCACACTTTTCACACTTATTTTGTATAATTGCAGGTAAAATGATGTTTCATTAAGAAAACATACAAGTGAGAACATGGTCTACTCTAGGCAATCGCAGACAGCAACTGCGCTATCTGAAAAGCGGAAAAATCTTGCTAAGTCTGTACTAAACTTGAGAGCAAAATCTACCATTCTTTTACAACATTTATAGCACGTTCTCTGCTCACAACAGCGTATCCTAGACATCGAAATCTTGAATTACTACATTCCACACTTAGAATGCCAGTATTCACTTCTCTTGATACTGGGATCAAATATTTCTGAAGCTGCAAGATTATCCAGGAGACGAAAAGAACCCTTTAAATAGTTTATATATGCACTACTTCCTACACTACTCTGACTTGATCCGGATGTAAAGGACGAATGCAGACAGGCGGAGATAAAGCCAGTGATGCTGTCTTAGTTCGCCTTTACTTCTGTGTATGAATTAACAGAAGGCATCAAAAGCATACAGGTTTTATAAACAATGCACAAACGGAAACAATACCGATATGGGTTTCCTGTGACGAGGCACCATATTCCATGTGGGCTGCCGATCTAATGGTGTCATCTGCATCATAGGTCATAAGAGGTTAGAGCTCACTGACTTGAGCCAGAATCATTGAGAAAGGATAAAAGTTGGTATAGGGTTTTGGAAAATAATGCTGATTATGTATTACATATATTGAAACGTATTCTTTTTTCATTTTAGGGTGTTTGAAGGAATTTTATTTACTTTAAAAACAATGAAATTTAGAATTTACTTATTTCTGAGGTTTGAGGAATCTATGATTAAAGGAAAAACAAGATCAGAAAGTGAAAGTGATATACATTTTATAGGCTATAAATATATAAACTCCTTCCTTTGTTGATACAGATAGGTATAATATTTTAAATGACAGTGCTTGCCAAACTAAATTACAAAGATGGCATAGGTAGATGGTATACTTTCTCAATTTTGAAAGGTTTGATTATCTTTGGTACTGTAGCATTTAAGCATGCTGAAAAAGGCAGGTATACTTTATCATTCCTTAAAGTTACTGTTGAATATGGCACAGCATAGCATTTAAGTGTCTTGTCAAAGGCAGAGAATATACTTTATATATAGTTTTTTTTTTTGTTATATGGCAATTGTAGATATTGTTGATTAAGTCTCTTCGCTAAATGAAATAACACATTTCATCAAGGCTTCAAGGTTTGGTTATTGTGGAGTAGCTGTTATATATTTAGCACAGAGGATAAATCATATTTTCTTGTTTTATAAAGACATTCCCTCCACTTTCCATCTCCTGTAGCCTCGGTGTTTTCGTAAACGAAAATTGTAGTGTTGTTACTACATCCATAAAAAAATATTAAAAGTATTCGTCAGGTTTGTGACTATCCTAAGTGTGTAGAGTTCAGGACTTTCTGTGGTTCATTGTATTTTTATGTTATTGGTTTTTTAATGGACGTTTGTGTCTTAATGTAGTCGAAAGTTAGCTGCTGAATAGTATTGCTGTAAATAAGCCGAAAACTGAATTTCAGAGTAGACTTTTTCATAAAAATATGTATTCTGTGCGCACGTCGTTTAATGGTAAATTTATTATCATGCAAACTTAAGGAATGCCCTTAGGTATTTGCTAATATTGTTGAGAGTGTGTTCAAAATAGTATTTTTCACTTATCTAACTCTCTCTCTCTCTCTCTCTCTCTCTCTCTCTCTCTCTTCTCTCCTCTCTCTCTCTCTCTCTCTTTCCATGTTGTCATGTCGTTTATATACCTTATACCACTTATATATACAAGCATTTTAGAATACGACTAAAGTTTGCTTTAATGCAAAAAGGTTATTTATTCATGTTTGATATTTGAAGTTAATAGTCTCTCTCTCTCTCTCTCTCTCTCTCTCTCTCTCTCTCTCTCTCTCTCTCTCTCTCTCTCTCTCTCTCTCTCTCAGTACTTTAACGGGAAAACACAGTAGCAACTCAAACGCCAGAACCATTTATTATATCAAGAATCAATTACCAATAAATCTTACACCAACTGATGGCAATGAACTTCGGAGCCCAGGGCCACAGGTTCGTATTTTCAGGTATTTTCACCCTAACACCGGTCACAAAAAAGTAGAACCAGTAAATTCACGCTGCTCTGTTATTGAAAAACCCTTATTCTAAATTGGAAAGGTATGTGTTGACTCGATATTCACCGAAGTCACGGAATCCTTTGGAAAATTCGATGTAAAATTGGCATGTAAATGAGGTTAGTCGTGTGGACTATTTCTGGTATATATATATATATAGGATATATATATATATATATATATATATTTACTATATATATATATATATCTATATATATATATATATATATATATATATGATATATATATATAGAAACATACGATACACACACACACACACACATATATATATATATAATAATATAATATATATATATATATATACATATACATACATATACACACACAAATATATGTGTAGTTTCGCACTTCGGTATGATATTTATCTAAAAAGATAATATATTTTAAAAAGTGAGCTTTCTCTATCCACTTTTAGCTTTATTTGAACTGATAAAGCTAGCAGTGGATTACTCAATTTTAAACATGCACACAGACCAACAAACACACACACACACACTAACGATGATGTATGACCTAGAAAAGGTTAGATCAGTGGTTTGGGAAGTGCACTGTTATGGAAGGCTCTTAATTTCCAGTAAGCTTGATAGTACGTGCAAGGTAGTGATGAATGGCACAGCAAGTTTAGGAAGGTTCGACGCACTGCGCATGAGCTTCATGTTCATGCGTAGAAAGCGTCTGTTGTGAAAGTCCTCTGTACTGAGGGCTGATCCAAAACTCAGCAATTTAAATGAGTGTGTTAGTGTCTGTTGTGTTGTTTTACCTCTGCAGCCACCCCATGTTCGGAAGATGGCTTTAATGCTCGACATCTATGTATGTTTGTATGTATGTATCTAAATATATATATTTATGTAATATATATATATATATATATGTGTGTGTGTGTGTATACATGGCGTGTATGTGTATGGTTATAGTCACACTAACACGTGATTAGTTAATTTATCACACATCGCTCCATGTGAAAAAATAAGAGGGTGTAGATCCTGATACGTTTCGATTTTATTTCCAGCCATGTATATTATGTATATGTGTATATATATATATATATATGTATGTATGTATATGTATGTATATATATTATGTATGAGTGTATCATACTATTTTTGTTAAACTGAAAAATTTAAAGTAACATTCTATAGTGGGCTTTACTAGCAAGGTTTATTCATATTGTATATGCCAAGGAATTCATTTGAAATTTCAGGTCAGAAAATAATTACTTCATGGCTCTCTCTCTCTCTCTCTCTCTCTCTCTCTCTCTCTCTCTCTCTCTCTTTTATATATATATATATATATATATATATATATATATATATATATAAAATATACATACATATATATATATTATATGAGCCACTAAGGAATTTTTTTCGACATGATAGTTAAAACAAAATTATCGTCATAATTTTTCGTTTATATGTATATACATGCACACATACATATAAATGTATGTATATATACATATATATACACATTATATATATATATATATATATATATATGTGTGTGTGTGTTTGAAAGCGATTTTGAATTCGTATATGGTAATTACTAATAGTGATGAATATAACAGAACGGAATGTGCTTCACACAGATGGTTTAGCTATAGCAGATACTTTTCTTGATAATGTGTTATAAGATTATCGCCACTGACATAAATTATATGAAGGGCACCATGTAGTTATCTTGCTATTTTTAATTTAGAGATTCTACACCTTCCTGCAAAGGACCAATTTTTTTTTTTTTTTTTTTTTGAAAATCATGGTTTCTATTTTCGTGACACACGAAAATAGAAAAAAAAATAAAAGCTTTAACAGTAACAGTGATATGTAAGGTGAAAGAATTAGCAATACCATGCAACGGCCACTGTTCGCCCGATGTGTCATAATTCGGTGTGCAGTCAATGCAACATATCATTCGCGTGTAAGAACAAAAGATCTCGGTTCGGAATTACTCATATGTTAAGCCATTCGACTGACCCTGATTGTGCAGTGTGTGTGCAATGCCTGTGTCATCAGAACAATGTGAGAGGAGAGACCAGAATTTTTTTCTAATAAGTTTTTTACACATTTATTTTTAGGTTACCCAAGAACATGCTATATTTGTGTGGTTCTATTTGTAATATTTCGTACCGTGTGACCGGAGGCTTTTCTTTAATTTTCTAGACATTCATTTTTTGGTTATCCAAGAACATGCTATATTCATGTGATTTCCTTCTTATCTTTTATACCTTTAGCATGACATTGTTCATGTGCATGTGCATTTACCTAATTTTAGTTGTGTGTGTATGTTTTTATTTTTTATTTTATTTTTCATAGCTTATAATAAATATGTCTAAAAATGGATTGCGGTATTAAGGACTCATCCTAAGCTTCCTTTGTTGGGATCTCATTTTGTTCATCTCTCGCTCCTTGACAATACCAGGCACTGTGCACTCGCTGGTGACAGAGATATAATTTCTCCCTATAGATCATGATCTGATTCAGCGCTGAGATGAAGAACCCAAGCAGTAGAGGTGAAATCATCTTTGTAACTCGTCCCAGCTTGGAAATTAATAGTTTGTTTAATTGGGTTTTTATTCAGAACTTTGAATCTTTAGTGAACTCCTAGTGGCAGTTCAACGCCTTGTCACTGAATGGACTTATGGGTTAAATGTGCATTGCTTTTAATGTTAATATTAATGTAGATTCCGATGGAGCTGACATTAAAATAGTTTTGCCTAGTAGCACAACCCTGAGAAAAACGGAGAGGCTTAACCGTGGAGGCGATAGACCTGCTTATCGGAGGATGAAAAGCCAGGTAAAAAGGAGGTAGAAAGAAGTTGGAAGATAATTCAAAAGCCTTGCGTTGGAAGGAAAGAAACAGGTACAGAAAGGCGCAAAATTATTACACTGTACATTTAATAGCGTTAACTCCCAAGGGAGAGATAGTGTACATTTAATAGCGTTAACTCCCAAGGGAGAGATAGAGAAAGAGAGAAAATGGGTGAGTCGCCGCGTTATTTAATTTAATTCCGAATTCTTAATCGGCGAACTATACGTTCATAAAGTTGTAGCATCCAGCTTTGGATTATATTGTTAACATTTGGGTTTCTCTTGTGAAACCTTCGTGTCGACGAAATTTCTAACTCTTTTCTTTGCCCCTTTTATTAGAATTATTGTACTAGGGATAGACACTGCTTTCGATCGATAGATTGTACATGTATATTTATATAAATTATATGTTTGCCTGCGAGGCAGCTCGTGCTGTATTGTAGCAAGCAAAAATGTAAATAGACGATGATATTTCGTGCACCAGTGTCGTACACAGAGTTCATGTTTGTAGAAAGCATTAGGAACTAAATCAAGATTTAATGTGCAGATAAAGGTTACAGGACATATTTTTACTAAAAAAGATATTACAGTGTAAATAATAATTCCATTTTGAAAATATTTTTTGGCCTTCTTTGCAAGGTTTGCTTATCGCTTTTTCTCTTTCTTCGTGTCTTCCCGATATCAGATGGAGAGGAGTTGCATTCAGCTATGACCTATTTGTTCGGTATGTAGCGGTATCCCTTTGATTTTCCTTTTCCCCTCTGACAATGACCTCATAACACAAACTGATTTGGTCGTTGAATATCAGACTTCCTTTTTAGTACAAATGTATTGCTATCTTTGTATGAATAATGATTTTGTCAATGCTTTGTTTGAATAAAAGAGGGGAAAAGGACCCTCTGCCACAATAAACAACTGGTTTCAGGAGCAACAAAATTAAAAGTTAAATTATTATTATAACTATGTTTTCCCAAGTATTTCATTCCCTGAACGGCTTAAAATTGGTGAGTTTATATAACTGGTTCGTATGTTAAATGAACATCTGTGCTTTAATTTTTCACTGATCTAGTGTTTTTTTTTAAATCTATTTTCACCCCATTTGAAAGATGACACGTGCTTTTAATCTACGAGGACTTCCTACTCAATCCAATTCAGTTTTGTATTAGAGCAATTTCTATGATGGCAAATTTTTTTCTGTATGTTAAGTTATTTTTCAATTCTTTTTGTTAGATTTACTCAGTGGTAGAAATCTTTGTTGATAATCATAAAAGACCATACAAATTGAAACCTTATGCTAGAATTACTTTGGACAATAAATTAGTCTTTCCAAGAAGCTAATCGTATTTCAGACTTTCAGGAGAGCTACAGTTTCTGTAATTTATAAGTGTGCAAATATTGCTAGATTCTGGTAAATTGAATGTTAAAGAATCCATTTGCTTTAACCAAAACTAATTTTTTCACGATGTCGTATTGACAAAACGCAATAATAGCTTATGGCATCTGAAATGTACAGATGAACTGTTGCTGCTGGTACAGGGAAGAAAAAAAATGTTAACCCTCGAATCGTTAGGATATCCTTATACTTTATTGAGTTTTTTATTTTATTTTATTTATTTATTTTTTTGGTAACTTCGACTATTGTTTCAAAGTTCTCTTACAATAGCAGTCAGTATAAATGCATTAGCAGGTGCATTTTCTAATGATTCGTACGTTGATATTAGTAATTTTACAGTTTTTATTTTTTTTAACCAATTTAACCTGACACCATTTATATAATATGCGATAGGATTAGTCAGTTTTTAGATAATATTCCTGATTTTCCAAGAATATTAAGCCTCTGTTGCTATCCGACCATCAAAAAGAGGTTGACCTTGGGCTCGTCGAATTAAGAAAATCATGATTGGTCAGATTCCCAGTGTTACTCATCCGTTGTCTGCATGTCACGCCTGAAAATACGCGCATGCAAACACCAAAGCACACCCACACAAAAATAATGCTTGGAGGAAGCGAGGCTTGGTCGTCGGTGTAAACTAAACACGGCTATTCGTTTCAAGATCACTATTAATTATTATGTCTTTGTTTTCACGCTGACGAAGTTCGGGGATTCGTATTTTGATTAAAGAATTGTTTTTCTTAAATTCTCTGTCTTTTTACATGATTCACTAATGATTACGTTTCTTCCTCCCGTGAAAGTTCTTTATATTATTAAAGTTAGCTCGTTCGAAATGAAGCGAGAATGGTAAAATCTAACGTATAAAGAAAAAAATCAATCAATTGTTTTTATCCAGCGTCGGTGCTGCTGCCATCTTGTGAGGTGGTGACCTACTGAATGATAAAAAACCAGCTGCGTCAAGGAATTAATGATATCGAATCAATAATACACAAAAATGCGAATCCACGTCTGTCGCCATCAAAATTACATCATTGAGCGCCTCTCAGTATCAAGCAGGTTTCATGCAGTTATTTCATCGGCTGAAATCTTATATAAACAAATATAAGTTATAGCTATATATATAAACATATGAAATATATATATCATATATATATATATATATATATATATATATATATATATATATAATATTACTTATTTTTATATTTTTTCTGTCTGCTTTTTTATTTTTCATTGCAGTCAACGAGTACCTGTTACAGTGTTTACATGTTATATTGCTCATTTATGTTTTGTTCGTCCGCTTGATAATTTTAATTTTAAATTGATTTCTTGGCATTTAATGCGGTTTTTTTATGATTTTATCTTGTGGTTCCTTTTTAATTTCCTAATTGTGCGATATCTCGCCCTGGCAATTCTGTTCTATAGTTTTATTTAATTTTTCATGTAGATATTTAACAACTAAGAGGGTTGTGTTGTGTAAGATTTATGTTCCTTAATAGAGTATTTTGATTTTCTTTATAAGTGTTCGCCTGAAAATTTAATTTCTCATAGTATGCAAAGTATTTTCTTTTTATAACTTTTTGTTATTAAAGCTTGTAGCCTTGCACGAGCTGTTTGCTTAATTTTTCCATTTCTAAGTAATTAAGAGCTCTTGACTTGTAATTACGAAGTAAAACAACTATTATTTAGGAGTGTAGGTCTGCTGCTTTAACGGTTTTTATCAAAATGCGATTTGGATAAGCCACTTACGTACTCCGGCCAGGATATCATTTTCAGAAAGCGGGTATAGTTGTAGAGTTGGGTTTTGAAAGTAAATTAACTGTTCCCCCAAAAAATTCTTAAATAGGGAGCCCTTCTTAGCCGGGTTGTAGGTAATCTAATGCCGAGACGTTGTATTTTGGTTGCTTGTGAGATTTTTAAAATCTTTATATTCTTTGTGAAGCGTGAAGAAATATTT